>NC_051846.1:55797785-55812378 GCF_002237135.1 Teleopsis dalmanni | reverse complement strand
TATACCACCAAGAGCAGAGAGCAACAAATGCTTAATTGCGGCACATATGTAGTAGGGCATTATTGGGCACTGCATGCAACAAGGACAACATCCCAAAACCCAAAACACCGAACCCACAAAAAAACGAGTAAAGCTGAAATCCTGCTTAAATTATCCTAAATATGCCATTCATTAAGTTCTTGGCTGGTTTCCAGTGTACGAGCACATAATTTCCATTCATTTTTTGTGTGTTTTTTACCTTCCGCTCCTTGATCCTGCACCTACATAATACACAATATTTTATTTATATTTTTTTCTTTTTTTTGTTTTGTTGCTAATGTCCTAATGCGCTTACAGTGAAATGCAAATATTGCACGTGCAACATTTTAATTTTGTACATTTTTAGTTGGTGAAGTTTGGGATTTGCTCTGCGAAGTTCATAAAGACGTCGCAGCGTGTTACCCTCATAAAGCGTTTATGAATTTTAGTTAATTTTTCTAAACCAACCGATGAGGATGGCCAGAGTTCATCTGGGGTGGCAATGACTGTAGATGTTGTTGTTTTTTGCTGTTGTGTTATTACCTAGAATTTGAATATTGCACATTCAGCAGAAATAGTTCCTCCTTTCGTATGGGTTCGTATGTTTTTTATCCACAAATGTAACAGATGTGTAAATGTGGGATCCAGCTCTTGGTTCTGTTATCGCTACTTTTGTAGCAATTGTTAAATTTTGTCGTATCATGGCAATAAATAGTGCGATTATGTGTTGGCACAATATGGCATGGGAAGTATGAGTCAAATATGGATTGCATATTTTTTTTGAATATTTATAATATGAAATGAATTTATTAAGAGATCTTTACTTGTGTTATTTAATTGTGTTTATGCTTTATGAATAAATAATAAGATTTTTACGGTATTATAATTACAATAATCAAAGATCAGACCTTAGTTCAAATCGAATATATATAACTTTATTTGGAAAGAATAAATAGAAAAAGTATAATTAACAATGAAGGTTCCAAAGTATTAATAGAGAGTATAAAATTTGTTAAAACAATTGCATGATTATTACATTAATTGCTATTTTCTAACTGCTATTTGTTTTTATTGCTTTATACATTTTTATTAATTTTTTTTATTTTTATTTTTTTCTTATTTTCTTTTTTATTTTATTTTATTCTACAGAAGTTGCAATAAGTTATAATATATAATAATATAATATATAATGAATTGTATAAGCGCATAGATACACAGGTATATATAGGCTATAACATATAATAACATAGGTGTATAATTACTTGAGAATTTTTTATGTTTATTTTCTAAAAAGTGAAACCTCAGTGTACGAACTACAAGCTAATTATCCATACCTATTAAAATTTAATTTACGGACCATTTTTACCATCTCGCAGAGTACCGGTTGGGAACCACTGTTCTAGAGCATCAGAAATTCAAAAGGAAGTTCAAACAGCAGAGTTCGAAAAGTTTAAGTGTAAATATTGTACAAAATATTAATTAAAGTTTTTATACAAATTAAGTGAATATTTAGATCAAAGGAAATACGATAGTTGAAGATGAGTCAGGTCAGAAATTGATTATGAATCACGAAAAGGCGTTGTAAGAAATCAAAATTATCAAATGCTTTTACTACAAAAATTAAATAACAAGTATTTATTATAATTTAAATCCAAATGGTTATATAAAAATAAATCCGAGAAATTGTGGTGGTATAACTTAATTTTTGTATTCCAAAAATAATAAAAGAAGTAATCCCAATTAGCCTAATACAATCTTTGTTTTATTATTCATAGTCTGTTCGATGAGATTAGTTCTATAAAAACTCTTAGCGCGTCGTCATCTATGAATGAATTAAGATATTGTATTGTATTGTATTTTGGCGGGCTTCAACATTAGCAATTCTTGACAATATATCCATTGATAAACTATTATATCCATTATCAGTATTTATTTATTTATTATTTTTTTCACTTCAATTGTAATCAGAAAGTCTTAATCTTTTTAAGATCGATGTTTAGTCACTCTGATTTGTGGATTAATTCTTTGTAAAAAATTTTACTCTTATATTGTATTAGAGTAAAGAATTCTTCAAGAATATACTAAAAAGTTTCTGTGTCTTACATACATAGTCTGCATTTATTTATCGGTTTTCAAAAGTCGTAATCGCAGCTTTTGTTGTTTTAGAAGGCAGTGACTGTTTATCAATCTAATCATTGCTTTTAAATCTGAGATATTTGTTCTTCTTCTTTCAGTTTGGGTAGAATAGTTTTGTACAGCGGAAACATTTCCAATGTGGAATAGACCACTAATTGGTGTGGCCACTTGCGCCAAATATCTTTTTTTTCTTAGCGGCTCTGACAGTAGATTATTTTCAATTTTTACGGAGTGTGCCATGGAATATATTCTACAGTCTAGTTCCATCTTCTTAATCCTGGGTGTTAAAGTCTTAAGAAGTCAGAGCAATATTGGATGTAGAGTTCAGAAAAAATTATGTTGTGAAATATATGATTTTAAATTTACTTTTTATTTATTTTATTATAATATGAATACGAAAAATGTTGGAGTAGAGCTTTATACAATCTAATTGTTTTTATGTAATAATACTTTATCGAATACATTACCAGTATGTAAATTAGTTTTTTTTTTTTTGGTATCGTACCTGGGGGAAACTCTTCCAAAGATACAAATGGCCCGTACCATTTGCATACCCGATTCATGCATAACCCAATTGAGTCATACATGCCTACGGACTAAAAAGTCCGCTACATTTTCAGCTCAAACTCCTGTAAATCCCTGCAGTACGACCAATTAAGGTATTCCTTCACAGGGCAGAGCACTTAGTGTGCTTTCACTCCGATTGTGTACTAAATATTTCGTCTGCTCTAACAGTGTTTATTGTTATAGATATTATGCTCTTGTAGAGGCTCCAGTCTTCAATGCTTGCCAACATCTGCATTACTACAGTAGGTAATTATATGGTCGGGGCACTTAATTTTATCTGGACAAAACTGGCAGTTCGGATTACTTGCAAGCCTGAACCGGTATAAGTATGTAAATTAGTTGGTTTTTCGAATGTATTCATATATATGTACATAATTACCGAATGAAGTAATTAAAATAACTACATTCATGAGTCTTTTAATTAAATAAATCGCATAATGTAGCATAAGTTTTCTTTACACAATACCGATTGCAACTCATTAAATTGCCAACTGTCAATGTGCATGTTTTGAATAATCAAATTACACCCAAAGGACTAAATTAACCCATAGCGGACTTGTTAATTATGCCTGAAAAGAAACAAATTAGATTTTTATAGTTTTGGAAACTAATGAAAAACTAACAGAACATTAAATAAAAAAAACCATTGTAAAACGGTTGACTTTTTTACAGCATTTCATGTTGACACGTCTCACTTGACAGTTGACCCGTAAATTAAACGTTGCCGTATGACAGTCATGACATATAATGAAATGAGCCAAGTGATACTAATTTTATAGCTTTCAGTCGTAAAGCACAGGTGCACCTGTGCAGGATCTGTGCATAAAAGAGGAATCATAAAAAAAAACGAAAGTGTAAGGAATAAGCACAGCTGGTTGCCAGGCCCATATATCTTAGGCTTTTCCGTTTGACCGTTTGTCATTATTGACAGCACATAAAATGACATTATTAAGCAGTTGTGCTGACATTTGCTGTGTGGATTTTTTGTGGTGATGTTTGTAGATAAAATGTGACACCTTGCATGGTCCGAACTGTGTGGTGAGAGTTAATTAGGAAAATTGCTTCCAAATGAAACAAGTACATTGCATAAATTAAAAGGTCAAGCGGTATTACATTTTGAGTTATAGTTTAAGGGTATATTACACACTTATCACTAAGTGGTGGAAGAATAGTTCTAGGTCTGCTATTAAGCATTTATAGCAAGAATGCATATGAAATGATTCTTGATTTATTAGTCTTTAAGGCAAGGAAACCTTTTTTGCAGTGTGTCCTTTCGTTTTATTAATGCAAATTCTATTTTAATAATACTTTGTCCTGCAACTGTTTCCAGCAATACTGAATTTATTATTAATACGTAAACTTGTCTATATTTGATTTAAGAAACTTTTTCTTATATACAGAAAAAATTCCTATTTTAGCCATGATTAATGAGTGAATTATGCGCGAATAAACAGTACAAAAAAATTCACAATAAAATGCAAAAGTGAAATAAACAAAAATATCCTTTGTCTGGCTTTTGCTATCTTGCCAACAGCAAATTTCAGCAGCAAAAATGATTATGCAAAAGTTAAAATTTTTGCATTTTTTTTTTTTGGTTTTGTTTACCATTCCGTTTCCACTATTGTACCTTAAAATGTACTCAAATATCCTTAAATGTGCTGAACTAACAAATTTCTATTTGTACTCATGGCTTCAAGCTCAAATGCATACAGAAGGTCTGCTATTGAAGGTTTGGGGCTCTGGTGGATATCATGTTTTCAACTGTTGTTGTGTGAATACTAAAAGGACTTCCCAAAAGTCATAAATCTTCTTTTCCTTATGAAATACATTTTTTTTTGCTTTCAAATTGAGTTGCCGTATTTTTTCAACAAAAAAATATTCGAAGTTGGTGAAAAAAATATGATACAGCAACAGATGTCTTACATATTTATACAATTTATCTCTCTCTATATATATAAATACATTTATATGGATGAATATTAACATGTACGGTTTATCCGTTTAATTTATTTGTAATTTCTTACTGTTTTTTATAAGTTATTTAAAAATGTTTTTAATCCTTATTCCATTTGTTTACTTTTTAGGATACCGCGTTTTATGAAATTATTTGGTATGGAAAAAATTAACTGGAACTGACATTTCAACGGCTTGAATAATGTAAGTACTAAGAAAAAATATGTTAATTAAAATTTGAATATTTGCATATTGTAGTACCGCATACAGTACCCTTTTTTTAAAATTATTATTAAAAAATGTAATAGATTCAGTCATGGGACTACATATTTACCAGCTACATACTCAAATAATGTCAGTTTAACTAAACAAACGATTTAAAAACATAAGAGATCTATAATTGATACACCAATCAATCTTTTTTCTTTGACAAGAAATGCAAATGTCATATTTAGCTTAAAGTAAACTAACTTCTTGTTGTCATCATTATTATTGTATTTATTGTATGATTTTTCTTTATAATCCGCTATAAAAATGGAACATCCTATATTTTGTGTAGTTTTCCCTGAAGATGACTATCGAAAATAGTCGAAATATCGGAAATAAAGTATAAACGATTTTTAAATATAAATAATAAATTAGTGTCTTTTTATTTATTTTTAAATTTGACCAATTAGCCCGATAAATTATTATAGTAAACTAACTTCGCTATACTAAACTGAACTCTAACACAAACTAACCCGCTCTAACAAACCTTAAGTGCACCTCAGGACGCACAAGAAGATATGCTGATCTACGATCCGTCATCAGTTAGAAAATAAATAAATGATAATGATTCTAGTATAGTTAAAGTTTAGTGTGGGGCAGGGATAAGCCTGGAGGCCACAATAGAGTAAAAGTGCGCAATAGCACTAACTCAAATTACAACAACAACAACAACACAAACTAAACTCTGCGTTCAAGAAAAGCTAAGATCTTAAATTTTATTAGATTTTACGATATTCATTACTAACAATAAATCAATAGAATTAAAGACTGTTCTTCTTTAAAAGAAGGAATGCTTAGGTTCTTTTCTTTTAAAAGAGCAACTGTATACTCATTCTATTATATTTTGAAGTAACAGGTTAGATAAAAATAATAAGGCTAGTTATAACTCACGCGTAGACCAATTGACCTCCAGCGGTGACTTCGACCTGAATCATCTTTTATGCAGTCTTTCGCCCAAACATTTCAATTGTAGAATTTTGTCATAATTATGGGCCATATTTTAGCTAGGCATTAATTTCATAGTAGGGAGTTTTGGGAATTCAAGAAATGTTGAAGAAATGTTCCTGAGACTAATAGTTCCTGAGCTAAATAGTTTTTAAAGACTTTTTAAAGTGTGGTTTTAAAATACACAAAATTGGGATTTAAACACAGATCGTGTGTGCCGTAATTTTAGTATACAGGTATATTTATACTAAATGTTATGTAGATTAAGTGGTAGATGGTTGCGACTATCTCAATTATTTAGAAAGCCTCACTGATACTACATTTTTTTAGAAAGAGGATTGAGTATTCTATAACCGACTGCACTTATTGATAAACTCAGGTATTAAGCTGATTTCCATGTTGGAGATATTATGTAGTGTATTAAAAATGTTTCGTTCAGATGCATTAAGAATTTTTACAATTTTTATGGTATCCGCAGATTCTTTTAATGCATTTAATACTTCAAACAAACTAAAACGCATTTCGTTTTCAAGAGTGAGGAGGGTACAAACCAGATCTTTAAAGGGAATAACTAATATGTGATAGATGACTGCAGAGCGAATATATTAAAATCAACTAAAAAGTAGATACACATAAACTTTACTCAACTTAAAGATGTCCAAACATTACTTCATGTGAACATGAGCTTTAATATATCCTTTTTCTTAATCGTTTTATATAAATATATGACCCTGATTATGATATGATTGATACTCTGTATATCAACGCTTCTTTTGAGATTGTGCATTATATTTTAACGGAGATATACTACTCATCAATAGGAAATAATTAGTGAGTATTGATCTCTCAGTTTGTGTACATGTCTGTAGTTCGTTATATAAAATACTTGTGAAGTTATATAATCTGATATGACCTTTAAATACATTAAACGTAATATTGTCAATGAAATCAGTTGAATAATCGGTTTTTTGGAGAATTAGTTATAACATTAAATAAATTAATGCATTGAAAGATTCTTGATAAATAGAAAGAAAGATAGAAAGATATTATTGTTATTAAAAGATTTTTTTATATTAATTTGATGCTAGTTATAGTTGACTTTAGTTCAACTTCTTCTATATATATGCACGTCAGATTAATACTGGTTACTTTAACACTTCAAATACATATATCATATGTGCTGAGATGATTCTCATATGATTCTAACCTCTAAATTAAGTAGTATGAAATTGTGGTCTCTTAACATTTAATTCAATATTGTGGCTAAGATCATGTCAATGGGTGGAAAGGGGGAAAAATATATTTTTGGCAATGTTTTTGCAGTGTATTATATATTACAGTATATTATAGTACCTCAAGCTAGTAGCTAATAAAATTTACATTTATTTTTCCACATATGCAATCTGTGTTAAAAAAACCGAATCAATTGTCAGAAGACAATTTCTAGTAGAACTGGTCCCCATAGTATCCACTAATAGTATTTAATGACTGCATTTTATTCAAATTCTAATTCAGCTCTAATTTGTTACTGTAAAATCTGATAACTCTTTAGTGTCCATCAAGTTTGATAAAAAATGTATTTATTAGTAATAATATTTGAATATTATTTCTAATAAAAATTGATTCGAAATCCCATTTTTTATTTACAAATTTTTCACAATTTCCAAACATTCCATTGAACACAAAAATACAACATATGCAAATATTTTGTGCAAGTCACGATTTCAGCAAACAATTTACTGATTATCCTTGTCGAGAATAAAAGCAAAATAAAAATCCAAACCGAAATACAAAGTCCTGCTATAAATTTGTTAAAATTAAATGGAATTCATCACGTGCATAACAACGCAATTCCATTTTTTTAATATAATTTCGCCGGGCTCTGTGTATGCAGTGCAGGCTGCGCGTATCCTTGCTGAATAATCCTTGCAGGCTCGAATGTTGTCATTTTCAAGCGCCCTGATAAAATGATTGATTACACAAACGCGGAACAATTTGAATAAAAATAAAAACATTTTGCAATCAAATTAACTCTTTGCAGGAACTTTGCACATTTTTTTTGCACTTCCGTTGTCCTTTGCAATTTACTGTACCAGCGTTTAAATTGCGAAAACCATTAAACTTATAAAAGTTTTGCATATCATTGCTAATGCCGAAAAATGGGCGTGTCCTTCACATTTTTAAAAACTCAATAGGAAATATTTTTTAACAAAGTGATAAGTGATTTTTTTTCGTTTCTAGTAATTTTGATAATATTTTAAATTAAGCCGTTGTGTTTAAGTGTTTGAGTGAGCGACGTGCAACTTAAACTGATGCGATTTGAATTTGTGAAACTGTATTGAGGAACGACTGACTCCTTATTTCAGTTGATTTACTTTTTCGCAACATGCTGTTGTCCATTAATCTTCCGCTTCAGTATTTTGCATATTCATGACAGAAATCAACGTTCAGACGAGACACATCAGTTTAACGCGTCGCCATATTGAACACAAAGTTGCCGTACTGTACGCGATCCTTTTTGTGTGAGGATTCAATAAATATACTCAGGCAAGCAGGCACTCTTTTGTAAATATAAACGAAATATTGCGGTTTAAGTTTTTATTTTCTTAACTCTTGATTAAATTAAATTTTTGATTAAGTATCGCAAAATTATTGCTGCAGATGTGTTCTAGTTTATATAGAAAAGGAATTAATATTATATGCAAAAATTAATTTAAATGAATTGTTAAAGTTTAGATATATTGAATAATATACTTTTTTCATATTTGATACTTTTTATTTATATATTCTGGACACAATGTAGAAGATATTTTTAAATTCGCAAAGAACACGTTGAAAAACATATATGTATTGTATCTATATCTTAAACTATTATAAATATACATATAACTATATTATTTAATAGGTTTGCGGAACGTAAATACTCATTTCAATATTTGTTCTATTTAAGAACAAAGCCTCATTTTAATCAGCCAATTCATTCTTAGTTCTCATGAATATCGTTTGAAATTGATATGACAGCGTGTGTTTTAATGCCTTGAGTGAAATATAGTAACAAAAAATAAGAATTCGTCCTAAAATGGTTAAGAAATCTAACACTTCAAACAGAATTTATGTTTAAAGGTAGTCAGTTTTCAGAACGATCGACGGTATTAACATCTAAGAACTCTAACAAGAACAGAAATCGTTGTAAATATAGAGAATATAATTTTGGATGATTGTCGATTGATAGAAAAATATTTTAGTAATAGATCTCGACATTTGATTAGATGCAATATATAGTATTTTATTGAAAGTTTTGGAGTATCAAGAACCAGTGTGCACAATAGGTAATCCCAATCAACACAAACCTAAGCAGTATTGCTTTTTAAAATCAAAACCGGTATCCCAAACGTATAAACCTTAAACACTAAAATAGTAGAAAAGTATGCTAAGTTTATAAAAAATATTTTAACATATAATATTTATACTAATATGTAATAAAAAATTAGAAATTAACATACAATGTAACTAACAAATTGAAAATATTATAGCAAGTGTAAAATTTTTTTTTCGACTTTTTTTAATCTCAATGATTGAACTGGATAGGGTTTGTAACTGCAATGAACCCCTATAAATATATATGTTAAATTATAAGTGTTAACCCCTATAAAAGGTTAACAAATTTAATGATAACTTGCTTAGGTTAAATTAAGTTATACCGCTGATTGCTACGGAATTCACCATGGCCCGCTGTTTTAACGTATGTTAGAGATAGTCAGTGTTTAAAACCGCCTAGAACTTTTGGCGAAGCTTAAAAACCTGTTTTGTGAGAGGTCTTGTAATTGATCAAGAACCCTAAAGTATTGCGTGTATGGTACTTTTCATTGTCTTCCTTACAGCTACGATAGATATGATTGAAGGAGAGATTCTATCTTCTAACATGTTTCTAACATAATCTACAATGATCTGCAAGCAAACTTAATATAAGACTAATATTTCTATGGAGCAACTCAATGAGAATATCGTATTTCTTTTTCGTGAAAAATAGACAAATTACATAGAGATGCCTAAATATCATTGAGCCTTCCCCTTTCGTATTACAAAGTTCAGCACAAAAAGAACTCAGACACAATTTGCATGATGTTAACGCTATGCCCAGATTGCTTCGGTGTTCCAAGTGAGGTCCTGCAGCACTCTTTCTGCGTTTTCTGGGTGATAACTTGCTTATAAAATACATAAAGAAGAAAGGACTAACACGATTAGGTCGGACTAAGTGAGTTGAGGGTCTTTGCGAGTAACAGGTTTTCGTAGACAGTAATTGTAACCCTACAAGTTTAAGTTGTAGAGTCGAATAATAATCATAGTCTCTATAAAACATAAAGGAATTTCAAAAGTTCAAAGTTCATTTTGTCGTTTTTATGGTACAATGTTGTAAATCACATACAATTCGAATAAAAGTATATTTAGGTTAGGTACACATATGTTGGTTTCACTAATTTCTCCATAAACTTTTAATGCTTACATATAAAAATTACAAGATAGTCTTAATTGTGTTTTTAATATTTAACAAGAAAATCATTAAAATGGTATTATTAATAAAACATAATAAGCACTTTTTTGTTTCCGAAGGCAAATATTTTATTTATGTTTTATTTCTTCTCACAAAATGTGTGATAAACAATTAAAAGCCGAAGAATTAATAATCAAATACACTTCATTGATTTTTAAAAACGCTCGATGATTATTAACCTCAATAAAGGCAACATTGTTAGCAGCAGTTAACGGCCATAAACTCCAATAAAATATGACAATGTGGAAGAAAATTAATTTAATTACTCCACTAAAAATCTCCAAACTATCGCCTAACAAAAGCCGAAGTGAGTTTTAATGTTGAAAGGCAAAAAATTAAATTTCCGTGAAGTACAAAAGTCGGGAAGATTTAAGTATTGTCAGTTTAACAACTGCAAAGATGGCACTAAACCAAAACAATCTTCTTCTGTTCAATATTCAAACAAAAGTCAACATGCCAATTGTTACATTTTGTAAATTAAAAAGAGCAAATCCACAACATTGAATACCAAAGACCCATTCAAACGCTGACCCGCAGCACAATCCGAAATTTCTTCTCGGAGTTTTTAGTACTGAACACTTTATGATTTCATAAAAACCGAGTCGAAGACAATGTTTCATCATAAATTTTTGATTGATTTTAATGGTTAAATGCGTCATTGAGCTTTTAAGTATGGAATAAAATATAAGTTCTTTAATTTCGTGGATTGTTTGCTGAAATTAATTTCGAGTAGATTTCTTTCTATTTATTTTATAACTTATCGGTACTTTATTATTATTGCCAAAGAAGGTCTTAAAAAATGTTTTTGTTCACGCTGCATTCATAAAATCGCTTGTGGTTCGTGTTAGAAATTAAAATGAATTGGAAACGTTTTGGTTCACTTTTAATGTAGCAACTCCTTTTACTGCCTCAATTCATTGTAATTCATTGTTATGAATAACGGCTCTCTCAACAGTGGAACAAATCTATTAATTAGTTCTAATGCCATGATTAATAATAGTCTAGTAATAGTCTAGAAAACAGTGGAATAGTACATCATGAATATTTTTTTTTCAATTTCATAACTTCGGAAAGTCATACCTCTTTCGATTGACACATACCATTGAAGACATCTACCAAAGGATCGAGCAAATTGTTTTAATTCGACAATTGAAGGTCTATTTATTTAATATTATGTTTAGCAATTTTTTTGATTTGAATCATCTGAGTAAGTTAAAATATATGCTCATTCAGTACTATTTTAATCAAGAATATTGGATCATATCTGCATTAAATCGATCTCATAATTTTATAAAATTTTGGTATCAATTAATAAATTTCATTACGCGGTTAAATAAGTTAATGTTGCAGTATAGCTCATTCAGTTAATCATTCAATACAATTCGATACTCCTACGGGACCATAGATCTTTTGAAGAATTTTGCTCTCAAATGCTCCTAACGCATTCTTATCCTAAGATAAGAGAGCATGATTTTTGTATGCTAAGAGAGGGCTTTATGTTACAATTGCTTGCTTTGCCTGAAGTAACATCTGTTGGCAAGAGTGTTTGCGATGGTTCGCAAATAAACAAGGTCGTTCACATCTTCGAACTTATAATTGTCAACAGAGACGTGGATCCCAAGATAATTAGGAGATTTGACAGAAAGTACTGCTGGATATTATTAACCAACTTTATTCTTCAAAGTTTTATTTACACTTCAAAGTTTTGCTGGATTCGCTGTAATATCAAAAGACAAATTTGCTTGTTAAGACTGCACAGAGAGATATCTGAACAGGAAAGTAGATTACATATGCTGGTGATGTGTCTATGTAAATTTATTATAATGCATTGATGATTTCAAATATTTAATAAATTAACTAAAATCCAGTATTGAAAATAATTTCATATAATTAAGTATTCTATTCTGCAGTTACATATGTTAGTATAATACTAATAACCCTTATAGTTTTAAGATTTTCTTGAAATTTGCAGAATTCACCCAATTCCCTATTATTTTCAAATAATTGAAACTAATATTATTACTTCAAATATCATTTCCTAACGACAGTTATCAATCTACCCCACTGTGCCTTTAATCAAAAAACACATTAGACAACTTTTGTCACACAATTTCATGATTGATTTCAACGAGCAGAAACTTAACTGCTGAAATTCTCCCTCCATAACTCATATCTTCCATACACGAACTTCTTGAACTTCTTTCTTGAGGAAGAAAAAAAGTTTAATGAATTCAGAAAAACGCACATAAAACTCAATTTTGTTGCATGAAACATCATAAAAAATAAGAATAAATCTAAATCTTCCTATCGGTTTGTTTAGCACGTCAGCTTGTTTCCAAAAAGAATGCAAAATCGAGCTTTGAAATCCACTTCGAAATCAAGAAGAACACAACTAAAAATATTATTTTTATAAACCCTAAATACTGTTTTTATGACGAAACATTAAAGCATTTTTCTGAATAAAGAAAAATTAAAAGAATTTATTGTAACCTGAAATTAAGCAGAAAACGGCGAATATAGGAAGGAATGTACATTTCAGCTCAATTATATATTGCTTTTGGTTTATGTATAGGTTTTTAAAAAGATACTTAAGCAAATTGCTTAATTTTTATATCAGATATGAATTTTATAAGTACTTAAAGGTACAATGTTGCAAACTAGATTTTGTCGATTTATGAGTATAATTTATTTTAGGGAATTATTAGAGACATACAATTTGTACTTGAGAAAATAATATACAACTATAATTGAAATTCAAATTTTCTAAAGATTTTTGTTTTTTTTTTATGATTTCATCCAAATTTTACCACACTATCCTTAATATGATGGTATTTATATTCCCACCATGGAATAGTCACATAGATTTTTATTATTTTTAAATCAGTTTCGGGAAGTTCTGACAACCGTTTCGTTCAAGGTGTCATCATCAATTGCTTAATGCTAAATATAAATGGTACAATATAAATGGTACAAACTTTAAATGCAGTACACCCGAATGTTCGCAACTGGTTATACTGTTTCCAGTAATCGTCTTTAAAGGCAAGGTGTCCAGCCTTTATTTAGGTAAAAATCTATCATAAATTGACATTTCATTACTAAATTTGATTTTAATGTCAGTTATGAAGACAGTATAGTCATTGTTACTTAATTAAGTCTATTTTCTTAATAATAACCATTATAATAGAGGGGTTACAAACAGTAGTGAATTACAGCAACAATATTTGTTATTATTTTTATTAATTAAACTTTTGGCTGAGCATAAAGCTACTTCGACTATTAGCAATACCCATCATCAAGAGACTTGGAATTATTTCATATATTCAAGGATTGAACTCGTACCCTACCAAGTTTGATTTGAATCATTGTTCATTAGACAACTGATCTAAAGACGTACTTGACTTGTATACTTGAACTTGCAGATTTGATAATTTGCTGTGTTACACTATTAGACCGAATTCCAAGACCAAGATGTTGGGTACTTGACAATATTAGAATCAGTTGTATGGACAGCCAAAAGTTTCTGTACAATATATATGTTATACTTTCTATCACAACCATAGTAATTGTAACAACTTCATAGTAATTGGAATCAGGTGGTAGTAACTGAACACAGACCTGATGCCTTGATAATTCGTTAACTCGGCAGTGTTGTAATTTCTCAAAAGCATATATAACAAAAATTCGAATTATCAAACATATCTAAATATCCCAAATACATCTCCACATATGTTCTCATCTTAACTAACGGTTTAATGGTTAAGTCTGTTACCGGTTTCGGTATAGCAGTGAAACTTTGTAGTCGTATTGATTATTATAACTACATGGAATTGTTCAGAATTTAAAGTTCATGCATCAATCACTTTGTCTATATAGATAAAGAAATCACGTTTCAGATTGCCTCACATTTAAATTAGTTTTGATGCAGATTTTATCTTCTTCTTTATTTGCCAATTCGATTACGAATATTTTAATATATTGTAATATATAATACCATATTGATAATTAGCTTTTGATAAACACAATTACAATTTTTTTACGATTTCTGAATATTGCTCTATATATCTGGCTATATTTATAAGGCTGCCAACTTCCCGTATAGGGGTCCATTGACGAATGTTTCGCAGCTATGAAAATTGTTTTTAATCAATACCACGT
>NC_051846.1:55794035-55797198 GCF_002237135.1 Teleopsis dalmanni | reverse complement strand
TGTCTGTATATTATATATACTATGTTGTATATATATATATATATATACATTTTTTAATAAATATTTCTACTGTTTAATGAATTCAGAGGTTTTTGCTTATAAAATTTATATTATAAAATATATATTATCCTTAAAATGGATTGGATTAATGCAATTATATCACAATATTTTCTATTAATATAATTAACTGCTATAATGTAAATGTAGCTACTTTTTCATTGAGAAAATTTTTAACTGCAAAGATTTTTAAATAAATTTTTTAACTAACCATATATATGTCATGTATCATATATAAGCAAACATTTATCATCGCCATTCATATTCATAATTTTACTCTTAATAATTTTCATATTCTGTTCTCTTTGTAGCATACATAACTTCCATAAGGTAAGCACATTAAACACACATTTTAATTAAAAAAAATTATATCCAATTTTCGTGATTATTTTTTAAATATTATTTAATTATTAAAAAATAAAAAACAATGCTTATTGAAAATTCCTTAAAAATTTAAAGACCATAAAACGAAAAAAAATGCTGCGGCTACGAAGAATGATTAAACGTAGGATTATTGACCATTTTTCGCTTTGTGGAAAACAATAAAAATAAAGATAATAGATAAAGCAACAACATCTCTTTTGACTCATAACTAAGGGATTAAGTAGCGCAGAACATAAAAGTGCGCACAATTAAATGCAAGTTAATGGGCAATTTTGTGCCAACTTCATACGAGCACAAGCTCCCACATTGACTCAGCTCAACATGTCTCTAAACACACGGAATCCTATAATCAGTTTCATGTGAATACTTAAATGAACACAATAGCCTCGCCACACACAAATGAATGGCATCAGGATTTTAACGATGCCATTAAGTGTAAACGATGCTGATGAGGTGGCAGTGTTCCGCAATTATTGTCCGTCTGCATTGCAAATCTAATCAAAGCGCCTTGAATTACATGAGTCCACAAATCGAATTTATGACACATCAAAAAGGCGCACATAAAATCAAAGACAAAGTTGAAAGGTAAGTCGGAATACGATTTCCGGTAAATAGAATACTTATTTACTTACTCATATATCCTATGCTGTATCAGGCACTTAATATGCCAAGATACAGTTGACTCCAACTCCAATTGCGATTTGGTATTACTGTAGGATGCGGGGCGTACGTTAAAACAATAAAAAGTTTTTTCTGCTGGCAACAAGCATAGATAAATTTAGTGTGCAAATAAAATGTACCCCACGTTCACCGCAGATATAAAATAGTAAGTCCAGTTGCACATTAGGTATTTAGACGCAGATATCTCAGTAGCCGAATTATTTTGCTGTCGCTTTAACGTCTATTTCGGACGCCATTTCCGCCGCCATTCATGGCGTCTTTTAATTTTTATCTCGGAAGCGTTGGCTATCCGCATTCGAGTTTTATTGTGCATCACGTTTGGATTGTATTTTATCAGATTTGCTGTACTTTAATTTAAATGATTAAAATTTACGTATTTTATGTTAGTTTTTATTGTCCTTATATTTGTTTTTTGTTTTTGTACATTTGATTGTGCAAATACGAAAACATATTTACAGATATGTTAAGACTTGTATGGAAGTCAACTGACTCCACTGTGTTCCATTTTCGTTGGGGTTTCTGCAGAGGTTTTTGGTAGAGTTAGTCATAGTCATTATTTGTTGTTAATTCAAAAATTTTAAAAACTATATTAAATACTTTCAGAAATTAAATAAATTTATGATTGAATTAAATTTATTTAAAATTAATTAAATTTTCATTAATATTCTTTTATTCCTTTATTTATTTCATTTTTATTAAATTTTTATTTATTTTATAAAATTAATACTTATTTAAATCGTTTATTAAATAAGAATTCCTTTCTTCTCAAATTAAATTCAAAATTGCTTAACCTATATATAAATATGCGAATGGCAGACGATCTCAGAGTAAGGCAGCTTGATAATGTACTAATAGCCATCGGTAACGGACTGTTATAGTGCCAGGGACGAAGAAACATACATATAAAGCGAATAAAGTTGGCTGCTTATGTTGTCACACTGACTGAAACTGCTGCGTAGTTGATTGATTTAGTCTATGGTTATGGCATTATATCTAGACTTTCATAGTCTTGTCGTAAATTAGAATTTATGAATTAAATTATATTGATTATAGTTTACTTATTTAAGTCGTTTATTAAATAAGTTTTTTTTCCTGTCCATTTAAATTAAAAATTATTTAACTATATATAACTATATATACTCAAAATCTTAAGCAGCGAGCTTCATAATCAAGTAACTTCGTTTCAGGTACAAAATACATACATATACACGAATTAAACTCTGCTCCTCACTTGTAATAGTAAATGCCGCTATCATACATCATATCTTAGATTAAAGTAGAAATTAGAATGAAAATTATCATTTGTCTTAGCGCAATTTGAAGTATGAAAAACATATTTAAATAAGTCCCATATAAAAAAGAGATGATATATATAATTTCATATATGAATTCTCCAAATTAAATATTCGCTCACTTAATTAAAAGTACTCCATGATTATTATATATACACATAGACATTATCATATCATTATTATCGTATATATTCATGTATCTTATCTCTCAATACTTTATTATAATACTTTAATGTTCAATAAATATTTATTAGAATTTTTATGGCTTGCAAATCTTGTTAATATTAATACAAACAAATTAAAAAGTTTCAAAATAATAATAATTATGCAAAATTATATAACACTTAGAAAAAAATTCTATCTTCATACACTTGAAATCATTGTAAAAAGTATCTCGTTGCTTTAACCGCCACGGATGTCTTGAAGAACCACTTTGTGAGAACATACTTGGGATGAATTGACATACCTAGAGTTTCTCATAATACAATTACGAGTGATACTCAAATAAAAGTTACAGTGTTGCTTAGACTTTAAAAGATATTAGAGGTATAAGATATAAGAGTTAAATGAAGACATTCTCCTTAGGCGGGTGATTTAAATGAACGATTCTCGATATATTTTAGACATAAAGTATATTGAGATTTCAATTTTATTTAATGCTAACTTTCTGTTTGATAATGATAATCATATTTTAGAATAAATACTTCATTGAGTTATTATTTCCCGTCTTGTTCCAGCTTTTGTCATCA
>NC_051846.1:55780156-55793935 GCF_002237135.1 Teleopsis dalmanni | reverse complement strand
CATTAAAAGTCTGACTATGACATATCACTGTAATATGTGCATGCATAAGACATAGTTTGGTTGAATTGTACACTAACTGAATAAAGTTTAATATAGTATTCAAGGAAGTGGTAAGGTTGACAGTACACAACTATATGCAAAAATTACGTGAACTGGAAAAACACAGCGGAAAAAATATATTTTTTCTGTTATATCCTTTCCTCTTGATACAATATTTAGTACACATCTGAGTGAAGGGTATTTTCAGTCTATTCATAAGACCCTTCTTTAACATTATAATGCACTATACAAAACATAAGTGAACTGCAAAACCACTGGCAAATTGGTTTTTTTTACTGTATCCTTTCCTATGACTACACCATTCTCAATTGGATTTAATTGGATCTAATTGGATCTACACCAGCATAATTATTGTATCTAATAAACATCGTTTTGCTGAGTTGTAGGACACTTACTAACAAAGTGCTATGAAGTTTTTTCTAAGAAGTTGAAATTTATTGCTTGAATGTTATGATATTAGATATTATGATATTTGTAGAGTCATGAGATTTGTTTGTGTTAGCATACTAATTGACAGGAACTATCAGCAAAATAATTTGCCCGATTTAAATTTATTTGAACTAAATCTCCGTTCGAAATATTCATACTCGACTCATCATGTCTGTACCACAAGAACTAAAATTATTTTAACAAAATGATCAATTAGAGTCTGATTAGACCATGTTTTTTTTTTTTTGTTATCATTGTACTGTAAGAACACGGTAGTGTTCATCACATTACAATACCATCAAAACCAATAGCCAGACTATATCGTATTCTGGCTCTAATTATTTAATGTGATACTCATTAAAGAAAGCATTGCATTCAACTGTTTTATTTAGATGCTAGATGCCGTAATGCACACTTTCCCGCCGTGCAAAAGCAACATCTTAACAGCCTCTTGAAAACGCACTCATTTGCGTCTAATGACTCGTATCAATAACAACAAAACAAAACAGAGCACAACAACAAAACTCGCTGTTCATTAATTCAAATGAATAAATTTTATGCAAAAGAAGTTACTTCTGGATAAACACTAACCTCCCTCGACTCAAGTGATCAAGTGATTTAGCAACTTCAGCATGCACGGAACACGGAATAATTTTTCAAGAGGTCTCACTCTGTGATAATTTTGTTGTATGTACTTTTATGATTTGAGAAAATTATTATAATTACAACAACATGAATGAGCAATAAATAAGCGTTGCGGCTTTTCTTGCTATTTTTTTAGTTAATTTATTTTCATATTTTTCGCATTGTAATTACACAGCGAAAAAGAAAGCAGCCGAACCGACTCAAGATGCTCAAACCACAACTGCAACAAATAAGAACAACGACACCCCCCGGCATAATCGAAAATTTTATGGAACTCATACCGCATAATCAACCTTTAATATCAGAGAACTTTTAACCCCTTCAATTGGCACAGATACCTTCACTACCAATTCCGATGCCACCAGCTTCCGCGCAGTCAGCATCCAAACGCAGGTTGGTGTAAATTTTTCTATATAAATCCCGCTTAAAATTTTTATTTTGCAAATGAAAGAAATTATTCAAGCGCGCATAATTAATAACAAAGGATTTTCCAATATTAGAATTTAATCCTGTCGAGCGAGTTGGCAACTTCGCTGGTTTTCGCGCTGTTGCGTTATGCGCTGAATTCGGATGTGACGCGGAATCTGCTGGAAGTGATGGTGGTTAAGTCATGAACTTTTTTTAATCTCCTTTATTAAAGATTTTCAACATGAATTGAGTTTAATTTGAACAGAACGTTTAGAGCTCAAGCAGATGAATTGAAATGCAAAATGATACGTGCTGTGTTTGTTAAGTTTGCGGTTAAAGCAAAGCGATAGGAACAGAGCTTTTCTAAATGAGTTTACATTGATTTAATATAAAGACTTTAAAGAAAGTCTGGAGATTCAAGTAAAATGAAAATAAAATACTATCATAATATATAGAAAAAAAAGGATTTGTACTCATAATTCCTTAAAAACTTGAACTACATTTAGAGAAACTGTTTTCTTCCTACTAAGAGTAATAAAAAAAGATATAAATTTTACATAATTTGTACATATTGATATTCAGATGTCTGAGGTGGTGAATCAGCACCTTTACTCTATTTTATCTGTGGACAATTTTAAGTCACACTAAATACGGGGCTTTACGGGGCTTTATAATATGATGGATCTGATATCTTTGTACCTGCCTGTGTTTATCAAATTTCGCTGTATTTTTAGGATGCTGAGAGTTGGATTATTGTGACTGTCAATTGTATTGAATAGTTTCAGAGCACGATCTTTATTGTATTTTTCGACTGAATCGACTCTCAGATCACTGTGGATATCCGCTCCTCTTACGTGCCATGGGGCGTTAACCAGTTTTCTTAAGGCAATATTTTGCCCTCTTTGAAGAATTTTTAAAGTTCAGTTTGGCGCTTGGCAAAACGCAATACTGCCATAAAGTAATCCAGGTTTAATAATTTGCTTAAATATGCTAACTCTATTCTTTATGTTTAGCTTTTTGCTGCTGATGAGCGGGTGAAGGGAGTGTAATATTCGGGCAGCTTGAGCTCGTTTGACTTGAAATGTGCTTTCAAGGAGTACTGTTATCAAAGGTTATGCCTAGGTATTTGAGAGTATCGGCCCATTCTATTTCTTGTTCTTCTACCTTTAATTTTCTGGGTGCTTGGTGGCGCTTCCTGGTAATGAAAATTGCCCGAGTCTTTTCTGCGTTCAGTTTTATTTTCCACTTTTTAAAATACTGAACAAGCACGTCAATGTGACCCTGTATGGTGTTGGAGATATTGCAGGCTATTTTGTCTGAGTACACAATACAAGTGGCGTCAGCATAGAGCGATAGCATAGAAGGCCCGAGTTTTGGTATGTCTGCAGAGAACAGGCTATAGAGCAGTGGAGATAACGGCGACCCCCGTGGTACTCCAGCCTGTATCGTTTTTACTCAAGAGGTTGAATTGTTCACTTTGACTTGGAACTACCTTTCATTTAAGAAACTGCCTATGAGCTTGATGATAGATGGTGGAAAGTTCTGAACAGCCATTTTCACAATTAGGCCCGAGTGCCAGACTTTGTCAAAGGCTATAGCGACATCAAAAGAGATAAGACCAGTCGACATCCTACTTCTAAGTGCAGATTGTATATGTTGTGCTAATTTGTACATAATATGCATACAATAACTTATGCACTATATGTTACAAAGTATACTAGAACTAATTAAATGGAAGAACTCTTCCATTTACCCATATTCCAATATTTTCACATATAAATTTTAATACTAACTTATTTATTATACTTGAATTATATTTAGAGTAACTTGTCTTTAGCAAAATCCTATTCATATAATAAAATTTAATTGTGACTAAGTGCTAAACATTATTTAAATTATTGCTATTGGTTCTATATTCATTATTTCCACATATTCGAGTATTTGTAGTATATTTACCTACTAAATTTACCTAATGTTTAGTTTTCTTCCTAATTACGTTCCACTTAATATATATTTGAAATCAACTATTATCCATTTTGCTGCTCTTAAAGCTGTCAGTAGAAGGCGAGCTACACTAACCATTGTTTCCAACAAGTTTCTACAATAACGTTATGAAATTTCGATAATTCTGCTTTCGTTTATTTTACTAAGCGAGTGAAGAGAAGGTCTTCCACATATTAATGTCGAATCGTCTTAAGTCCTGCTAAACGAAAACATTCTTCCATTTTTCTCCTATCTAATCTTCGTCTTGTGGTCCTTGCCACCTTAAATTCAATTCCATTAGTTCGTACGCTATTCCTTACTACAACAGCATATTTCTTCAAACTTTAAAATAACTCCACACTAAAGGCTTGTATTGAAGTACTGACCTCGGCTATAACTATTTCGTGGTGTCAATTATTTCGTCTGATTTGGGCTATTTCGTTTCTTTCAAAATCTTTGTATCCAGGTATTTAAGAACTAAAGCCCTTGTTGTACTTAGTGTTCAATATTAAGACGTGATATTTTATTAGAATCTTTCATTTAAACAATGAGGTTTAATATAATTCAATTGAGTTGGTCTGGCAGCTTTTTCGTTCGCGAATATACCAGCTGGAAGAATACGACAATATTGAAGGTAATAGTAAGTAAAATACAGCAAAATTAAAGGAATTATTGTTCTTCAAGCGAATACTTGCTTCATTACCTCCCACCATCTCTGCGCTATCTTTATAGATGGTATCCTTGGAGTAATCTACCTCGGATTTCAATTATTAGTATTTTCTGATTTACGTGACTATTATTAAAGTTACTACTTCTGCCTAAACTAATATTACTACAACTAATATATCCACAAATGTTACTTTTTAGGGATGTAGTAGTAGAATGCACATAGTATTAATAATAATATTAATATTATTAAATTACAACAATAAATTTTTATTATTTTTATTAATTAATAAAATTTTTTTTTGACCATATAACTGTTTCGAGTATTGCAAAGTACCCATCATTAGAGATCTTCGAAATATCAATTATATTCCATTATATGTAACTAATTTTATGAGACTTTAAGTACTTAAGTAAGTTATTAACATTAATATTATTCAAGTACTTTTTCTTGGACTACTGACTACAATGATGCTCGCCATTACTACTACTATATCTAGTATGTCTACTAAAACCTAAAATTTCCATTCTCACTACTATTACTATTACTACTATCCCTATTATACCATTTTTAGCTCTTAAATTGATTATCTTATTCATATAGTAGACTTACGATATGTTTATTAACAGAAGAATTCTCTTATCCTTGTCTTGCTCACAGAACTTCGTTAATATTTTTATAACACATCACCTAATTAATGTCGACACTAAATAAGTTAAGGAAAGTCACTTAGTAAGATCACTGATGAAAACATTAGTTAAAAGTCAAATGTTATATAAATTAAAGATAAAATATAACAACTCATTTAGGAGGAATGAGAGTTTGGTTCTATATATTCGCATATATACGAGCATAAATTGAATAGTTAACTGAAAAGACACAACGCACATCATTTGACAGATGAACTCCTGTTGACAGTTGTTGACATTGACACATAACATTTGTAATTCTTATTCCCGAAATCGTTTTTTCCGTTCCTGGTATTTATTATGTGCGTATGATGGGCGATATATGCTCAAATTGTTTTTCGGTACACTTGAGTAAACAAGTCAACATACCACCCCTCGATGAGCAACGAATAAAAAAGTAAATGAATAAAAATTGCACGAAATATTGGTGAAAATTTATTTAAAAAAAATGAAAACAAAGTATCTGAGCAGTGACTGGGGAAATTGTTGTAACTTAATAGATACAATTCACAAACAACAGTTTACTTTCGATACGCACGTGATAAATAGCATGACAATACGTCAAGTCTGCATTTCCGGTTGGCACCAGCGACGACCGACGCCAACATTTCCCTAAAAATCAACTTAAATGGATTGTGTGTGAGTAAAAAACGGGACTAAATAATGTGTGTACATTAAAAAAATTGCCAAAAGAATTTGATAAATTTGCCAAATTTTTGTGCATATAAAATGAAGGAAAATGACATTAAAATTTATTGAAAAAATAACAGTTGATATACTAAGATATATGAGAAAGTCATTATGAGGGTTTGGTATAATCAAATTTGATAAAATTATACAAGCTTTCACAAAAAGGAGAAACTACATTAGATAAGCGAATAAAATTTACAAGAAAATAATACTATGAAATCCGGTATTTAAGACTGTCTCCTGAGCGATACACTGCGGTACATACACGATATCGTATCGTATATCGTATTTTAGCTTTTTTTATTATACGCAAACAAAACTGATTTTCCTAAAGATAAATTTTAAATAAATAATAAAAGAAATAATGCAAAGTCTATATCTTTTGCAAGTCTATACAATATAATACATAGTCTGCTACCGATTTCTGGCCAATAATTGAGTCATTGTATGCGTTAGGCTACGCTCTAATCCATAACATGATTACTAGTCTGAACTTTTCTTCTATGACTAAGCAATTACCAGCTCTATGTTAAGTTAATGCAGATCATTATTATTATGGATAGGCTGTGTTTGCATTAAGAGATCTTTAGTGCAACAGCTGATCATTATTAAAAATATATTTGTAAATGGCACATGCGTCATACATATTCAGTTTACTTCTTCCAAGAATTGTCTTACAATTGTAGAAGATTCAAAGCTTTTTTCAATCTTTTTATTTGATATTTATAGACTTCACTTTTACTGAAGGATGTACTTTATTTAATAAAAATAAAGCTTTACTTTGATTTACCAGAAAACACAATTTATTAATAACTTTACTTATATTTCTAAGCTTCGTGAATAACTCAATATATATACTGATATTAGTTGTAACGAAATGTTTTATATATACGTATAAAAAGAAACACATCTAACAAGTTAATATCAGATGGTATAAACATCACCCGATCAGTGTAAAGCTACAATAATCTTCCTTTCATTATTATGGGCATGTTATGAGACAAACAGAAAACTAAACTGGGGGTTGGTTTTACCGTTCCAGGTACGTACGCCAGGTATGTACTGAAGACCTGTAAAAATATCATTAAAAGCAAAGTATGATGCAGTAGCTAAAACAAAGAGACAACCCAGAACCATGGATTCACAGATATGTCACAAGAAAAATTGTGTCTATATATCATAAATATTTAACTGATAAAAATAAAGAGAAGGAAGAAATATAGGTATAATAATGTCAAACACAAAATATATAAATCAGCATATTCCGGACTTGTTGTCATTGTAAATTACTTATGCGGTCATATATAAAATAAGACATGTCTTCTTTTTCAGTATTTAATAATTTGGTTCTTCCGAAAGCTATACAGCATCATAATTGTATAGTGTACCTTTTTATGAAAATATTTAGATGATACTAACTTTTATTAACTATTAACTATTATAAGATATTCAAAAAAAGCTTTATAGTGCTAATATTACCTTTTCTTAGTTATAGCGGACTTATTAACATGTTACCCTACAAACATAATGTCGAAGTAATACTAAAAGCTTTCATATCACGGATGCTTGACAGATTGTTAAGTGTATCAGTTTGCAGTTCATTAGCCTTGTGACAATTTTTTAGAAAAGTAAGTCAAATCTATGCATTATTTTAATTTTTTACCCTCAAAAATTGAGGTTGCTTTGCTAAAAAATACTATGGGCAGTTAACATTTGACTTTTTATGTTTTTCTGATAACAGAAAGATTTTGGTAGTCCACAGCTTGTTTAGGGTGATTATGGTAATAATCCCCCAAATACAAGCGCAACTTTTCTAATAGTTATTGATTTGAGATGAAAAATTTATTTTATGATGTGTTGATAATAAAGATTGATTAGCTTTGCAGATAAAACGATTCCTTGAAAAATGGTATGATTGATCTTAAACAGCAGAGATAATATATTTAAAATGTTAATCTAATTGCATATGAATAAAAATATATGTAAGCTCGTTACGTACATGCAATATTGATTGTGATACAAGTTTTAGTACTAAATTTTACATGAATTTCATGCTGCATACAATATATCAGATATATATTCACATATTCATATATATTATATATTCATATATTCATATTTTGGCTTGCATTGTTACAAAATATTGCAACCTATCACCATACCTGTTCTGATAAAATAAAATGAAGGCTAAATGTATATTTCATTTAGTTCTCAAATTTAATTTCCTCTTTATGGTACTTTTCTCCATAAAAAAATTAGCATTTTCATATAATTTTTGAGCATTGTAAACATCATAAATGCGATAACATGGATAAATTCCTTTCCTACAAACTAAAAAACAGGTGAATAATTGTATTTTCAATGCCAGGGAAAAATTGGACTTTTCACAAAATTGGAGCCGTATCTTCTCAATGTCGGCTATAGGGAAAATAACGACGCGCATAAGATATATAGTTTAATAAAAAAACGTTGAATTAGTTTCCACGTTTCCCCAGATGTACCATTTGGTTTTACACAGTTATCTACTCACCTGCAGCTTAAAGTGACACAAACCTAATGGGGAGATCCATCTTTAATATTAAAAAAGATGTTGGTAAAGTCTGGTATGTGGAGCTAGTTAACAAAATATGGAACTGACTGATCTTACCGTCGCTATAGGGACTCTATTAAAAGTTGGAGCGATTTTTTAATAGTTATATAGAAAATTGTAGTTCGATACATTCACCACTTTGTGCAATTATGTATAATTATGTATAATTGATGTAGTCTAATACATCTGATACGTGGCAAGCAAAATGATTTTTTTTAAGTAATTTTTTAGCCCAAATACAATTATTTTTTTTAAATGTCGGAAAGAGGAAAAGATGTGTCATTAAAAATATTCTCATCAAATTTTTAGGGGCGCACAAATACTTACAACCTCGCCGAATAATTTTTATGTGAAAAATGCCTTTTTTAAGCATAAATAACATTAAAACTTATAAACTCCGAAGACAAATAAACTTTATGACACTAAATGTGACTGATTTACTCGAACAGGATTACGGAGTGGACAATGGTGTCTCATGTTTGGGTGCAACTTAAGGAAGTCAAACACACATTGCAGGAATTGACGTCGCTAATCTTTGACAATAAAATCGGCGAAAAACGTAAAAAACAGAAAAGTGGATTCGACTCGAAAGGAACTAATATCCTTGTTTATAGACTTGCTTAGCCAATTTTATTGAACAACTTTTGTGCATATAAATCTGCAGATTAGCAATATGTGCAGTACTTTTTGTT
This sequence comes from Teleopsis dalmanni, assembly GCF_002237135.1. Classification (NCBI taxonomy): domain Eukaryota; kingdom Metazoa; phylum Arthropoda; class Insecta; order Diptera; family Diopsidae; genus Teleopsis; species Teleopsis dalmanni. The sequence goes on along the minus strand of NC_051846.1, from coordinate 55,785,082 downwards.
ATTTTTGTGTTTGTTTAGAAATTTCAATTTTTCCTTCCTTTTTATTATGGAAGTAAAATATAAAAAGGACGCAGAATTCCCAAACAAAATTATTACGTTTATTAAGTTTATGGATTTTATAGAGCAACACTGTAAATCAAGCGTCATTAAAAGTCTCTTCCGTTTCATATACTACACAGTTGCGTTGATTTGTCAAGGGAAATATGGCAAATTTATTCAAGACAACCTCACGCTGATTTGATCGAGTTGATGATATCGCGTGATATTTTTGACACCCTTAAAAAGTGTGAAGATCGCAACAAAGTTTACTGTGTGAGATATCAAAGGAAATATAATGTAATATAATATTATATTACTCAATAGTAAGCATTTATTGCTATCTTCTACGGTACTCAATGGTATCAATATTAGATCTGTGATTGAATTTAAAATCTTTTTTATGATATATTTGCTACACACAAATGACGATTAATGACTGCCAGTGCTACTTTGAGATGTTATAAAATTTTTTATTTCTTCAAATAGAACTCTTCATACTTCATTTAGAGTCAATAGAATCCAATTCGTATTTTGAAATAATAAAAAAATTGTGTGAAAACAATGTTTCTTTGTCAAATGGCGTTGCCAATTAAATACAATGTATTTGACAATGCTGCCATAAAAACACAAAACAAAATACTTTAAGTAGGAACATTAACTTTTTAACAAAAACGTAGAAGAAATCTAATAAAAGTATTAGGAATGATAATTAAATTTAAAGGATAATGAAGAGTTGCGTTTGCGCAATTTTGTAGTCAATGATTTCACGTAAGGAAAATGTCAAAATTGACATTATCACATGAAATATGTAACAAACATTCTGTGATATGCTACATAAAGGATTAAATAGGATAATAAACTTTGTTAGCATTTATATTTTTATTAACCAGTCCAACAAAAAGGAACAAAGAACTTTAAAGTAAACAGAGGGTTAGAAAGTATTTGGGCATTATGCGTTGATAATAGGAATTCGTCAATTGTCATTTAAGGCATAAATTAGGGTAAAATTATACTCAAGGATATGTTGTTTATGATCATTTCTTACAAAAGAGAGGAGGCATTATAAAAAATAAGTTTTATTGATGATACTGTTTGGTATCAGTGAAGAAGGGATGCGATAAAAAGGCAGCATTTGTAAATAAAACACTGTGAACTGAGCAATAAACTACTTTGAAAGGATAATACCTTTGAGATATTATTCGCTGGAATATACGCAGCACAGATATTTGTGTACTTGAGTGATTTTTTTTTGTGTCTGCTACTAAGTTGTTAGATATGTAATTGCCTTGTAAGAAATTGGAATGATTTGGAGAAGTTAAATTTTTACTAAGAGGAGAAATGTATAGCTTATTATAAAACGATTAATGTATGAGCTGTATATTTTAATATATTATTAGTATACATTATTAGTAACTGAAGCTAATTATTAGGTTACTATTTAACCTGACTATAGTGTCATGTTTACTGAAAAGTGCAAATGAGGGAGTCTTGCTTGAGACTGGCAGTGTTACTTTCTTAGAGAATTGAAGAATGTTGTGATTTTCGCTAATAGCTAAATAATATATCATTCAGATTAAACTTTCAAACAAATTTTTTGGCGATTTTATGACTACTTTCTCAACAAAGTATATTGAGCAAATATTATTGAATTTGAGTCCTCTTTACAATGATTAAAAATAAACGAAATTACAAAAATTTGTAGACTTGTTAGACCAAAAATATATTATTATCTTTTAATTAAATGAAAAAGCATTTTTAATGTTTGGCAGAGTAAATACTTAATACAGAATATAACTTAATATTAATAATCCCCTCTAACATTACGTATACATTATATATATACAACTTTATTTCAATTTAATCCTGAGCAATCATTATATTTCATGTTTTACTGCCAAAAATGAAGCCTCACACACTTCCGTACTCCACTAATAACTGCAACACATTTACACCCACTTGGCAACACTAGCACACCCCCATGATTTTATCGACACCAAGTAAAATATATCATGTTTATATACTCCAATGTCCTATTTTCATGACTATATTGACGACGTCGATTATAATGAACATGATGAGTTTGATGTTATGTTGAATGACTACATAAAAACATGCAACTGTTATTTTACACTACGATTACTGTAAGGATATACAGCCACGCAGTCATAGTATCCTTTTGGTGTGTTTAGTGCCGTTAGACTTAATGTCTACAGACAAATTGCAATAACAATAATCGTTACTCTTTTGAAACAACAACCAAACAGCAGCGTTATGTATCTGCTATAATAATATTCTATAAAAATATGATTCCAAAAATATTTACGCAAACTTTACGTCAAGGAAAAACTTAGAAGAAAGTAAATAATTTTATTACTTACCACCATGGACATATGAAAAAGAAATAATAACAATTCGAGTAATAGTGATAATAGCAATATTGATGATAATTTTCATTTTAATACAGTTGAGTGTTATGGAAATCCATTACAAGACGTAAATGAGAATTATTGGCAGACAACAAGATTATTAAGTTTTGGAAGAAGGAAAAATTTCTTATTCATTTGCAATTAGTTATATCACTGAATCATGAAATATAAATGATTTAATAACTTTTCATGAAGTTTTCGGAACAAAATTCCGTAAATATTTATGAGTTATTAATTTTAAATAAATTTATTGTTTTTACTTAAAAGCTCAATGATCTATAACAGAATATATATTATCTTTAATAACCCACAGCTCAAGTAACCTAAAAAAATATTTATGTGACTTAATACTTAATTTTTTATGATTCGGACAGATCATACAAACACTTTCACCCGATTCTTGATAGCCACCAGTTTAACCTTAAAAATAAATTATATATTTAAAATATAAACAAAAAGAGTGTATCAGTCTTTTTCTATTGCTGTGCTACTTATGGTAGCACCTAAAACTGCGTATAAACGTAGAAATGCCTTGTTACATTAGATCGAAGAAGTTACATAGCAATTATTGAATCGAGAATTTAGATTTGTTCAAACAAGACAATAAAACTTTTCAAAATCATTGATTCACATTCACACATTACTTTTTCTTTGGTACAGACAATTTCAAGAAATATGCAAAAATGTCTTATTCATTCTATCCCTAGAAATATTATCATCAACAGTTTCAATCATTTATATCAATTATTAATCTTATTAATTATTAATTAATCAGTTTCAATCATTTATATCAATTATTAATCTGTTATTATATATATGGTGGGACGTTGGGACAGCGCACTGTCCAACAAGTGGCCCCACTGAAGTGAAGGATTAGTCGAAGTAGACCACGAAACGACTTGGGTCCTTTTTCTTCCTTCGATTCTCGGATGTTGTTATTGAGTTAAAGCTGGAGTGGCTTCCGTTCGCATAACTACATCTTTTGTTAACGCAAGCATGTCATTTAGCTTGAGGTTTCCTGCCAAGTCGTCACCAACCCAATGGTGTCCCAAGACAGTCTTCCTCCTACTTGCCAGTGCTGGACATTGGCACAATATATGCACCGCTGTCTCCTTTTCTTCTAGACATAGTCTGCAAGTGTCTTCCTCAGCAAGAGTTATCTTTTTAAGGTGATACTTGAAGTTGCCATGTCTAGTAATTAGTGAGGTCATCCAGCTTAGAGTGCTCCGCGAATAGCTAAGCACTTTTATCGCTTCTCTGGCCCACGGTTTAGGTAACATGAGTTTGGTCTGTCTACAAGTGCTGTTGTTAACTTCCTAAGCATTATCAAATGTCTAAGACTTATTGTAGTTATCGGAAAATATAAGGGTTTGCCTTGTCTATAACATGAACTTATTTCTAGTTTGGTTGTTGTATGTCATAATTTCTGATAGGGTCATTATGTCTTCCTGTGGTTCTTTTCTTTAGATAACTGTCAATTGGAAGACTTCTTTAAGGCCCTCTTTTTATATATAGTAGACATATACTGTGTAATTCTTACGCCTACTACTGTGCTATTTATGGAATTTTAGATATATCTTGAGCTTTTGAGTTGAAAATAGTTATCAGTTGGAAGACTTCTTCATAAAGGTATACGTAGCAGCAACATACTGTATAATAATTACGCCTACTATAGTCTTATTATGATTTTTTTGATATATGTATATTTAGCTTTAGACTGGGTAATAGATAATTAATTCATTGGGCTACCAAAATTTCAATATTGTACTTAGTTGGGTAGAAAGGCGTGTCGAGTGAACCCTGCATGTATCGTGCTTCTAGGGAGTAATTTATATACCTATGTGAGGATATGAATTTCTACAGCAGCAATTTTGCATATCACATAAATTTCGGGTCATCGCGGTCAATAGATGAAGTCTATTAGGTCATATGAGGTGTCCTTGAAAATGTACTCAAAGTAATATTTCACAATAAAAACGCAGCCTATAAGAATAAAAGTCCTACTTAAATGTAATTGTTCGATGTCAATTTATAATTTGCTTTTTTTATGTTAAAAGTAAATGCCTAAGTTATTAAAATCTCAAACAATATATAAAAATTGTGCTTGCTCAGCTTCATTATACTGCTTATGCTAAGGATTAGTTGTTTATATCGCGACTAACTTAGCTGGCACACCAGTCTAATCGAATAGAGTAATATTTATATAAATTTATTTTAGTTGTAATTAAACGTCAAATTTTCCAGACGAAAGTGACTATTATTTTTAATAGCAAACTTGTTATATTTCATTAAGAGGTTTTTTCGAACAGTAGTGAAATACAACAACAAAAATTTTATTTTTTATATTATTTTAATAAATTGAATTTTTGGCTGACCATACAGCTGTTTCGAGTATTGCCAAATACCCATCATCAGTGGTCTTGGAAATAATTCTTGTATTTAATTATTCGTAAATAATTCG
>NC_051846.1:55766985-55780056 GCF_002237135.1 Teleopsis dalmanni | reverse complement strand
GAAAAATCAGAAGGAAAAAAATTGAACATGTTCACATAAATTACCATATCCGATTTCTATTTATGTTTCTAAGCACCAAATGCCACAAGCATTATCACAATTATTTCAGGAATGTACGATTGACTTTATTGAAAAACAAATATGTTAAAAAAAAATAAAATAAAAAAAAAGGAAACTGAAATATGCGGAAATCACTAAAGCAAAAATTGAAACAAAATTAGGAAATCAAGTTACAAATTTGCATACGCTCCATTTACTTGCCACGGATAAACCGGCAGCAAGCAAACAGGACTCTCTGGATTACAATTACTTGCCGCGGATGTTGAACTCTAGAGGGTTGTGTGCAAATAGAAAATATGTTTGGAGTACCGGAAATTTGTAGATATTGAAATTGAAAATACAAATAAAGTACGTATGAACATTTTCCTATTAGAAAAGGACAAACCAAAGGTTCAAAAAAATGGTTCCAAAAAAAAAAATATGTCTTCGAATAGATTGCACTTGCCTATGGAATGCTATGCAAATTACGAAATTATGCAAATTTTATTTTTGATTTGCAAACTAATTTGCGAATTTCGCTCCTGGAGTGGGAAGATATATCACAAATAACCAATTTTTTTTTATTATATTATTAGTTCCATTTAATGGAATATGACAACCAATGAATTAAAGATTTCTATGCAAATTGTTATTGACAGGAGTTATAAACATTATTCTTTTAAATAAAAACATAAAACACAATGGTATGTTACTTCATATAATAAAAATGCCAAGTAATTAAATAAAAATTTTTTCAACTAAAAGATTTCTGAAGGCACAATAAGTAGAATCCTTATTGTCTCATTTGGAGTACATTCTCAATTAAAATGATTACACCTGAGGTAAATTTTATTGAATCTGTGTAATTGAAGCGGCAACATCAACTGCACTATTATTCTCAAATATCTAACAAAAGCCATTATTTCAACACAATATGAAAGACATTAGAATCAAAACGCCTGCTAAAAAAACCCTTAATAATGTCCTTAAAAGAAACTAAAAGTAGGCATATGCACCATTGCCTTATATTAAAAGGAGTCATTCATAAAGGATAAATTGCTTAATTATATTTAAGGTATTGAGAAACTAAAAATGTATCTGAAAAATATACGACTTACAAAAATCCTTTCATTAAGCAAAACTCTATTATATCCTTTATCCTTACAGCGATTTTAGCACAACAGCAGCAAATACTCTTCGAAACTCAATTGATGTTTATAAAGCAGCGGTAGCGTTAAGTAACGGAAAGCAAGGATTTTGGGAAGTACATACTTAACACTTTCGCTAAGCACCTTTCCTACCATATTTGACTACTTCCCTGGTTATTGTCTAATTTGTGTTAAATACTTGTCTGCTTGCAACGAATATATTTAATTATTTACCCTCAACTCATTTACTACGGGTAAATAAGTACAGTACGGAAAAGAACTAAAGGACAAGCAGAAGAATACACATATCACAATCGTAATTAGTCTGAGACAAGGATTTATTTATTTATCCTGAAAATGACATGGTCATGATGATTGTTTAAAATTTATGTAAACACAGCACAGAGTGTTTTTTTGGTTAAAGGATGTTTATGGGGTCTCGCTGTGTTTAAAGGTCCATGTTAATAATGAAAATTACGTAATTAATGAAATTACAAAATTGTTACAAGATTGGCATGGAGATCATATGTAAGTATGGTCGAATGACTTGCAAAAGTATGACTTTAATCCTTTCATAATAAAATAAAAATAAAATGTAAAGGTAGTTTTTGTCAATCTGCATATGCATATTCTGGATATGTATGGATATGTATTATTTAAAATAGCACTGATATTGTTTATAGGAGGATATTCTTATGTGGATTATATGAGGATTTCTTCTCTGCATTTTAGTTATCAAGCAAATAACATTATTTATTTATAAAATAAAACTTTAAATTTTATTATTGATACTGGCATATCTTTGAAAATAAAACAACAACATAAAAGATACGTGTAAAGAACTATATAACTATTACAGTATAAGTTTGTTCTTCATCACCTAATTAAAAGTAATTGAAAGACCATCACTGTTTCCAAAGTTAAAAGGTTTGAAATGTTCTTGTCGTTAATATGGTAGTTTGTTTCAAAGTCACTCTTTATACATCGAACGTTAGACACTTCTTCTAGTATTATTAGAAGGCATCCTATATTTCTACTAGAGAGACTGACATTCTTGATTACAACCCTATAAACCATGTTTTCTGTTTCAGTGTGGTTTGTGTAATTTTCAAAGACCGATCTTTTAGCAACTAAAAAAAAAATAATTCCATAAATGTTGATGTGAACATTTAATGTAACATTCAATAATCCTGATTATTTAAAAAATGTGGATTGATCATTTAACTCCATATTTTATGACGAGTATTATGTTTAGTGATGTATCCCATCTTTTGTAACTGTGAAGAAATAAATGTTTCTCACTCAAAGACGCAGTTTGTGAAACTTATCCCAAATCACTTGTTCTTCTAGAAAACTATTGCAGCGGCGCAAAAACTAAAAATACAAGATCATTACTGGACATACGAACTGAGTCAAACTGATGCAATTTACTTCTAGCATTTTAAATACAATATTGTCTTATTATTACATTTTAAAAAAAATATTTCCTCTGGTTGGATCCCACATAAAGTAACAAAAATTAGAAAAATTTTTGTGTCTATTGATGCAAAGAAATTCAACAAAAAATACATTACTCTAAATAAAATATAGTACTCCAAAAGATATGTATAAGGTTCTTGTATGTGACAAATTATGGATTAGCTTGCAGTAAATGGTCCTTAAGTTTCTCGGAAAACTGGTCATTTGGAAACTATGTCTTTACAGTTAAGTATCATGATATTTTCTGAATAATACACCACTATTTGCTTACAAGAATTATTTCGAAATATGAGAGGAACCTCCCGCCAAAGACGAGTTATTCTCCAGCATAACATTGCGAACACTCACACATCATTTCAAACAAATGATTTTTTTAGCATTCAAAATATTTTTCATTTTGCTATCCTAGAGAATAGATTTGGTAGCCAATAACTTTTTCTTGTTCTTGAACAATAAAAAAAATTGGGTCAAAAGTAACTACTTGTTGGTAACAACAATTATTCCATGCCTCCATGTTTCACAACTGGTTTGACTGCATGCAAAAGTATATAGATTCTAAAAAAATTATCGATTTTTTTGGGGGTTCTGTGATCCGAAGAAAACAGTCTTCGTTTATTAGGTCTCCGCTGTCTTCCAAGGTAAAAACTATATTCAAATAGCTTCAACTGATACTTGCGAAATTTCTTGTAAATCCAATGGAGACATTTATCGATGCAGTATACTGAAACTTGTGTTAAGAGCGCTTTGGTGTTAAGCCTTTCTGGCAGGAAATCAAGTTAAAAATGTATAGACTCTGCGTCCCTAAATAGTCAAATTGATCCTCTACTTGATGTATGGTTTCTATGTTGGGAAACGAAACAATTATTTATTGTGACTTTTACGATCTACTATGCAAAGCTTAGGACATGTCAAGACAGAACAGAATCGCAAACACTGATCAACTCTGATATGATGTTTAATCATGATTATTTAGACTATTCTATTTAACTCGATATATATGCAGATATATGAGCAATTTTTCACATAAAATTCACAAAAAAAAACAATATTAAAATATAAATATATTTAAATGAATATATAGTTTACGATAAGAAGTCATTGCGAAGTTCGCAAATGAAAACATATATTAATATATTACTGGTACTGGGGTACTGGTATTCCAGAATTCAGTTTGTAAAACTTAGCAGCAGGAATGCAGAAAAGAAGGAAAAAACCAGGTTACAAAAGTTGATATTTGAGAAAATAAATAATCTTTGGCTGACTTATTAATTCACATAAAATTAATTGTAATTAATATAATTAAAAATTTTAAACTGTATAACAAAAAATCTATTTCGTCAGCTGTTTTGCATATCGCCATATATCCATTATCACTGATTTTTGAAAAATTTGTTAGCGTGATTAATTATCCATATGTGATTTTTTGACTACAGGTGTCAGGAAATTGAACCCAGTGAACTTAGAATCTTGAACCCGTGTCTTAGCATACAAAGTCAACATAAAGTCAATTTTCCTTTTTAAATTTTAAAGTTTTATCAATTATTGTTATATATTCATAAACAATCACTGTCCTTGCTATGTTATTAATTAGAAATAACGCATAAACCACAGCTATACAAATCGTTGTCAATTCTATGATCAGCTCAAGAATTTATTTGAACGTAAAAATTGGTTTTAAATTTAAAAATTTACTTATGTTTCCATCAAAAAAGCGATTACAGTAATTTTAAACATTTTTTTAACTTATTTCCAATAGCCTAAAAAAAAATTAAATAATGAAAAAATGATTATACTACCAAGATTCGTTATTGGCAGGAATCCCTGCAAATAAATAATATATCAACATAGAGACTGGACTCAGTGAAGTTGGATGGCATTTTACAAAATACCGTCAAAAGCAGTTATTGAAATATTGGTCGTATATTTATTTGATGGGACTGATAAAATAATGATATGACTTAAAAAAGATTGAAAATAAATTAAGCTCTGATATTAAATCTTTATTATCAAATTAGTTCTAGTTATTTTTAGCTTTATTGTACTTAAAAGTTTCTCTTACATATTGTAGTTCTAAACATATTTACTACTATTCTTTCTAAGATAGATTGCAATTGAGTTTTTGAAGAAAATATCTAACAAAGTGGTATTATTTATTATTTCGTATTGATTTATTTGGCCATAACAACTCGTCACCGAGTTTCAGCCCGAAGAGAATGTCTCCCCAGGCGCCTCTGCGCTTTCTCCAGTCTCGTGCATCAAGTCCAGTTAGTGTTCTCTGAACTTGATCGGTCCACCGGAGACACGGTCTACCTCGACGTCTTCTTCCGCCAACTACTGCTTCAAACAACTTTTTTGTTGGAGCTTCTTCATCCATTCTCATGACATAATAAAAAAAAAATTAATTTTTTTTTATATAAAATTAATTGAATAACAAATATCCGAGTACATAATTTGTCAAAATTAATTTTCCATTAAATTGTTCATTGTAAGATTAAAATAAACAGTGATAAGTATTCATGCTGCTCAAGTACTAGAGACATAAGCCCACTTATTGAACGCAAATATATGTTATATATAAAATCAAACAATGAATGTCCTGTACACAATTAATAACAAATTAACATCCTTCGCACGCCTAGACCGATGTGTGCCGTTTATTTATTCAAAAAGCGTGAGTGTTTGAGGGTAAATTGCCGAGTACTTACAATGTTTAAACAAAAATTAACTGAAAAAGAAATCAAAATTCGAAAATTACTATTTACAATGTTGTAAAACATATTTTTCACAATCATTTATTTTTATTTGTTTGCGGCCACAGGACACAGGCATTCCGCACAATGCGGGACGCTTACGCACAATACTTTAAGTTCGATATTCGCTCATCATCGCACAAATGTACAAACGAATCCTTGTAAATAAGAATTACAAACAAATTTGAATTTTTCCTTCATGCCAGAAATTAATACTTTAGCAACAATTGAATTCGAGTCCATTTTTACTTGTGACGCCGCGGAAGTCACGTGCTTTATTGCACGTGTCCTCTTAATGACCAACAAATGTAAAAGTGTACGGCTTGTACAATAAATAAATAACACAAAATCAGAGTCACAGTCGCTGAAGAAATCGAACAAAAAACCATGAGATTCAAATCAAAAGCGAGCAAGGATTCAATGAATTTGACGCATACGCATGAATTCTATTAGACAAATGACTACAACACCAACAACAACAACAACAACAACTACTACTACTACTAGTGATACAGAGGCCAGGACATTGGCGTGTTACGGCAACAGCAGCGGCTAGACACGCACTTTTTTGTTCGGCAATTTGCATTGTGAATGCTTTTCAAAGGATATGTCAGCCAACGATTGAACTCTTTCTTCTTCTTTGTTATTGTTTTTGTTTTTATTACGTTTTGTATTCTCACTTTTCGCGGGCGATTGATCGCCATTGGCGGATAAAGAATAGTCTGTAGTCTGTAGTCTGCCATCTAGTACGGTTCACTTGGTCTAGCAGAGAGCTAGACCCATGGGCAATATTTTCATTTAAAAGGTTTTTTGTTCGCATTAATTGTGGACGACCTGCGTCCTTCTTGCTGCTTCCATTTTTACAGTTCACATGCGTTGGCAGGCATTGAATTTCACTTACATTGAGAGCAAATGAATCGAATATTTGCGTTATGGTCATTGTTCTAAGTGTGTAATTAATATTATATTTGTAAATGGGTTGTTTAAGTGTAGAGAACAAGAGGGGGACTTTATTTGCTTTAAGCATAAGTTCGGTTAATGACAAATTTTTGAAGATGATTCTACAATATTTTTAAAATACACATAAAGAAAAACACAATACTGGTGGGAAAGTGAGTTATGGAACAGGTAAAATTTGTAAGATCAGTAATCAACAAAAAAAAAAAATTTAATATCAAATAATATATTAGAGAAATGAGTTTGTAAAATCAATTTAAAAATTTAAGTTAAATGTTGATTTTTGACAAATATTATATCTTAAGCTTAACTGTCTTTATTTCTAAAGCAAACCTGGGATAAAAATTATTAGTGAATATTTTTAGCTTGTTATCAATAATAATCAATATTTAAGATTATTTTTTTTTGTTTATCATTTGGTTTGATTGAGTTACTGTGACAACCAGTCTAATTAACCAACTCACTTAAGTCTTACTCTTCTATAAATATCACTACTTAACAACAGACCTTACTTACTTCCTACCTTCTTAAGTCTATCTGTAGCTCAGAGACTTAGACAGTTTCGTTTATTATAATATCCAAGTGAATTTGGTGCCTCAACATTCGATGTACCGACTACCAAAATAGCGGGATGATTCCACATATGCTGGTTACCACGTAGGGAGTTGTTTTCATGTTGGGTTTGATACATACTTATAGTACCATCTAAAATGATAAGTAATAAGTTGTTACGGGTAATCTTAACATTGGCTAGATTACGGGTAAAAATCCATTCTTAATATTGGCTACATACATCCACCTGCTGCTTTCTAGGTTGCAAAGGTAGCATTGTTTGCTTTTGTGTTCACCCTTAAACTTAATGTGAAAATTGACATTGGCAAATACGCAATAGATTATTATTGAACGCAATGTTACAAGTATATAATGTTTGAGCTCAACAGATACTATCACATTAATGCCAACATCGTTCTCGATACATAATTTATTAATAAATAATGGAACCATTTTGAACCCTGGAAAAAAGCGCAGGCTGAGCCTAATGTTAACGCTGGACATAATTGCCTAAGAAGTCCATTGCGCTTATGCTTGGAACTAGGCAGTTGCACAATAGGTGCTATACTGATTTTTCCTCCTTCTTATCAGCACAACTTCTACAATTTTGATAAGAGGAAACTTCTAACCTATGAGTGTGTTTATCAAATAACCAGTGGCGAGTTCTACAAGCCACAACTTTAATACATCATATATCATATATACAAGTATATATATAAGTATATATATATAAGTAATGTAGCTACAATATTTTAAAAGAAATATAAAGATAGATACTATCTTTAAGTATCTACAATAAATCAAATTAAATTATATTATTAATATTGTTAATTTCAACACGCAATTTAAGAACACTTATTAAATTCATAAAAAAATAGAAAACAAACGAAATCACCTCTTCTCACATTTATTCAACACCATTCATTCAATTCTATTTAACATACAATGAAGTAAAATTCTAATAACTAATACTGTATAATTTATTACACATGCCTGCACATATTCAAATTTGAAATCCTTATTCATATTCATAATTTTGTCCTCACATCCTCCATGAATGTTATTCTCCATGGGTGTGTGTATATTTGCTGATAAGTATTTATGTACTTTAGCAATGAGAGAGATCAACTGCAATCACAAATAAATTTTCTTCTAACACATAAATTTTTGACTTCGTATAAAATACATTTAAGCGTTATCCTGGCGATGATTTGCAGCCGCTGCTAAATCAAGTATCATAAATGCATACATCATCTGCGCCTTAATCCAGCATGCAAGCATCATAAATGAATTGTTTATAGACTGCAGGAGAAGTGTGAAGGAAACATTTTGGAAATATGACTAATAAAGATGCGTTAAGGCGCATATTGTGAGGCAATAAGGATCAAAAGTAATTTTGGCACAAACGGTAGACACATAAAAGCTGCAAAATAAAATGCAATAAGGATTTTTTTAAAGGTTTGTAGTTTTTGCAAATAAAAGGAAAACGAATTATTTCAAATATTTTGAAAGAGTTCGAAATTTGTAAACTTAATAGATACTTTTAGAATTGAATTTATGTAATTAAACTTAAAGTTAATATTTCAATTTTACGATTCTATATATATCTCAGAATTATCAAGAAAAATATTTCACTTTATATACGTGGAACTTATAAGTTGTAATAAAAATGGAGAAATTTTATAAAAGTTAACTTCCACAACATTTCCAATTTATTTCACAAACCAAGAAGATATCAACAAACACGTCAAGCGTCGGAAATATAATTGTCTTAGCCACACTCTTTGAAAGCCGTATGACGAAATATGTCACGCAACACATCAATGGAATCTCCAAGACAAGAAACACAGAAGAAGACCATGTAACACCTGGAGAAGAACAATAACAAATGAAACCGACAAATCTTTAAATGAATTACAGTAACGAAGTGTTTATGCTTTAAGACCATCGTGCGGTCTAGATAGTGACTCTATATCGTTATAGCCATAGATTAATATAGGAAACCAATACTTCCTTTGTCACTGCATGACACCTGACTCACATCAAGTGAACATTTAGAACTAAGCAGCCTCTGACTACTGATGGAATAATGAAATAATAGATTGAACGCATTCTACACAGGTTGGCTGAAAATAGCTTCAAAGCATTCTCGAATATAGGGTCACAGAGGACCCACGCATTAAAGGATCAGATAGAGATAGCAAAATTTTATTTATAGATCAGCTGCAAATTTATGAAAAGACCTGGAAAGAAATTAAGCGAATAGTTTCTGATAGAGTATGATAGATATTATTTGTTACAACTCTCCGATTTTTATTGGAATTAAATTGAAATGTAAAGAACTTTTTTTTATAAATGTCAACGTTTTCTATATTCACATTCTTAAGCTTTTTAAACGCTTTTGCACAACTTATCTGTTAAACCTTTAAAGATTTATACTTATATTTCGAATACTCCAAAAAATTAAGTATTTTATAGGTAGTCAATAATATTGTGTTCTCTCTTTTATATCTAAGTGAAAACAAAGCAATCAAGTGAATAAAATACTCAGAAGCAAGTAGACTTTATGATGGAGTTTTGATATTATCATTGGTTTTTATGATTCCTAAATAGTTTTTTTATTGAAATATTTCAAACTAACTTAGTTACCGTATTTAAAATGAACAAAATGACAACTGGAATAATTTTTTTTTAAATATTGACCAAAACCAATATTATTAACGATAGCATATAATATTGGGTTTCACACAATCTATTAACATTATATAGGGCTGGTTTCAATTCCTAAATTTGTTTGGTTAAAAACAAAAAGAATTGAAATGTCTCATGTAAGAGTTGCAATTCCGAAGAAAGGATTTGAGCGTTTCGAGAAGTAAGATAATTTTTTTAAACCATAATATTAACAGTTCATTCAAAAAATGTGTTTAATTAAGGTATAACCCAGAAAACTTGAAATCCTTCGAACAGCTGATAGAGGAACAAAATGGAGATACATATTGCCTCAAACTTAACATGCATCTATTGCGCATGTACAACGCCTACCCACAACTGGTAAACTTGAAAATAACAAGACTTATTTTATTGAAGGCTTTGAGTAAACTCCCATATCAGCACTTTAATTTTGCGAGAAAGTATCTAATATGGTCTCAATTAATTGATGATGGGATCAGGGTTATAATTGATATGGCAGATTTATTAGAAAATGAAGATTACGAAGAATTTTGGATGCATTATAAACAGAAAGCTACAATACTTCCCATACTGGACGGTTTTGACGAAGCTATTAGAAAATACATCTGTTTTAAAGTTGGATCAACACGTACAACAGTTCCCTGCATGGAATTCAAAATGAAATTAGCTGTTGATAAAGGTGGGTGCATATAATCTTTAAAAACTGTTTATGACACGTCTATTAATATTTCATTTTTTAGAAGTATTGATGAAGTACATCACTCAGCTTGGTTGGATGATTAATGGAAATGAAGTGAAAGTATTTCCTTTAATGCTTAATGATTCGAACGATCGTGATGTTATCAGAGGAATTATTTGTTCCGATATTCGCTAACAGGTATTAGAAAATGCATTAATATATGCAGCTATAGTTTAGAGTTAAGTTTACTTAAATATTTAATAACTTAAGGATTCTGACTTACAAATAATAGAGTTGTACAATAAATATATATAATATAAAATTAATTTAAGCAGAAGTTTTTGCATTGTTTTTTTATAAATTTTAATTTTGTGAAAAGTTCCTTCATCATGTCTATACTCGTAAGTATTTTTATATCTTGTTTTATTACTTTATACATTACATTTACCTGCAGTTATTATTTAAATATAAAATTTGAAATCAAATTTTACAAAAGAATCTTCTATTCAATAGTTTAGGTCACCCAGACCCAAGCTAAGGTTGTTATAAAATTGACTTAACAATATATGACATTTAATCTTGTTTTATACCGATTACTATGAATACTGATCGGATTTTTTTTGCATTTCTATTTTGTTGTACAGACGGTAATTCGGGCATCTGGAACTTTCCTATAATTAGCGAATAATATCTGATAATCATCATCATTAAATGTTATTATAGGAAACATATACATACATATATGTAATGTGATTTTGTAGTTTTTCCACACAAATCTTTGGAAAGATTCCTACTAAACAAACCCACAAGAGAACGAATAGAATATTTCCTAGCAATAGAAATATAATAAGTTCCAACAAAATTTAGAATACTTAGAAGAATTGAGCTACTTAGTGTAAAATATTTTGAAGATAAAGTGCAAGGTTTCTAAAAGAATGATCCACGAACCAGATAGGTAGATAGGTAGAAAATATTTAAATGGGTATAAGAACGGTGAAACCAATCAACTAGAGAATGAAGCTGGATTTACAACAGATTGAAGCAAATTGGAATAGGAAGCAATTATGGTCTGTATTGCGAATACCATTATTATATTTTTTTTTAAGAGATTACGAGTTGTCCCATGTATATTTGTCCCATGTATGTATATTTAACAAAATGGCAAAAAAATTGGCGAATTTATTAGAAGAAGCGAATTAGTGAAAAATATATACATATATGTATAACAAATCAGTGAATGGTATAGGTATATCTAATTGTTGGAAGATGAAAGCAACAAGTAGTAACTATTTAAAATATTTAAAATATCTATATATGTAGTAAAATTCAGAAGTCAAATAAAAACGAAATAAATTGTGAAACAAAATGGTTCTAAAAATCAAAGAAGATAGAGAAGCTCGCAATGTTATAGTAAGTGCATTCCGGTGAAGCATCGTAAATTAAAGAAAATATTGGTTTTATTTTTATGAAATCTTAAACTGACATCTATAGGTGCGATTATAGAGGGACAATTGTAAGATATTTGATTGGAGTTAATGTTGTTTTCGGTTATATTGAGTAAATTAATTAATTTCAGTATTATGTTAGAATAGTTTTTAATAAATTACATACGTTTGGTATTTGATTTTTGTAGAATTTAAGAACTATTATAATGCATACATCAATAAAACTAATATTAAAGGATTTATTTTTGTGTTATTATGATATTATTTAAAAGAGTTACTAAATTTTTACATTATCATTACAAATTAAAATATATTAAATCATTAACCCAAAATTCTATTAATAGAAAATATTAAAAAAAATTTCTGTTGTTGCAATTTCACTGCTGTTCAACAAAAACCACTAAATTATTGAAAACAATAGTTCATATTAAGTATCTAGATTCTTTCTTCAAAACAGACGATAAGAATTAATTTTATTAACACATTATTAAAATACAGTTCAGTCGAGGTTAGTAACTTAAATTCACTTATGGCGTTTATTGAGGCTCATTTCATTTCAATTACTTAAAATCTTCTAATTTATTAAGAACTGTTATAAAAAAGTCTTACCTTTAATTTAAAGTGAGTGTAGAGATTCCATGATGGCAAGCCTTAGTTTCATTTGTTACATTTTCTTAATTCTTAATGTGTTTTCTTACAAAAAACTGCATTAATTTACACAAAATTATTAACAAAAATATTAACAAGAAATTATTAACACAAAATTATTAGCACAAAATTATTTACACAAAATTATTAACAAAAAATTATTAACACCAAATTATTACCAAAAAATTATTAACACGAAATCATTAACACAAAATTAATAACACAAAATTATTTACGCAAAATTATTAACACAAAATTAATAACACAAAATTAATTTTGTGTTACACAAAATTATTAACTCATGGTGAATTATTAGAATTAAAGCACTAGATTAATAAATATATTAAAAAAAATTATTTAACACTTTTAAATAATAAATACATTCAACTAAAAAATGCCACAAAAAGATTAAAATCTTGAATATCAACACAGCGTGAAGACTTCATACTGATTCTATTGAAGAAAAAGAAACAAGGCAAAGCTTCACTACAAGTCCACTGAGCAATTGATTTTACTATAAAAAAAAGTCACGTTTTGCAAACCAACTTTTTAACAAAATTTTTGTCTTATTTTCACCACATTTTAATTATTGTGCATGGTTAGGTATTTTTTATTAAAGCTGATTGCATGGTGGATATGGTGGAATTGAGTTCAATGAATTTATATTCAACACTTACCAACGC
>NC_051846.1:55739357-55766885 GCF_002237135.1 Teleopsis dalmanni | reverse complement strand
ACCCTGTATAAGATGTAATCAAACCAACGGTTCTAAGTCTTGTTTTTATTGCCTTTTGTTTTTTGCGCTCGAGATGAGCAATTTTTTTTGTTATATTTTTTGGGCTGCAAGTAAACTCCGTTGGTTTGATTCTGTCTCTTTTTTTTTCGATCGCGAACGTGTCAACACACGGGTACACATAAAAAAGTGATTAAACAATCAATAACCGAAATTGTATAAATTCAATTGTATAAATTAAATGAAATCAAAACCCAATTATAAAAACATTTATAATTTACATTGTGAAAGAAATTGAAATAAAGATCATAAAACCCAATTATAAAAACGCTTATAATTTACATTGGCGACCGTGACAGGACTTTTTGCAATTTTAATAGTGGTTATTAATCTCCAATTTGTTAAAAAATCTAAATATTACCCACGTGTGGTAATCATTTTTTCTTATTAAGTTTGTAATCATTAGTGTACGCGTGTGTACATTTCTTCCAGATAGCTATTCTGTGGACTGTCGTACGTATATACTCTTGTGCAATTGGTGGTTCTCGGTTTAGGTCCGCTAACCTCAAATCAGAACCTCGTGTCCGCATCAAGGTCGTGCTCGACATTTAAAATAACAACAACAAGATACCTTTACTTGTTGATTGTATATACTTTCGCTTTTATTGTTTTTGGTTAATTTGTAACCATAATGTGCGCGTGTGAATACTTTTTCTAACCAGCTATATAGCTAACGTGTGCTAACCATTATAATATATCGTACATCTATATATATATTACCTATGTACTATCGTACGTATATACTCTTGTGCAATTGGTGGTTCTCGGTTTAGGTCCGCTAACCTCAAATCAGAACCTCGTGTCCGCATCAAGGTCGTGCTCGACATTTAAAATAACAACAACAAGCTATCTTTACTTGTTGATTGTACATACTTTCGCTTTTATTGTTTTTGGATAATTTGTAACCATTAATGTGCGCGTGTGAATACTTTTTCTAACCAGCTATATAGCTAACGTGTGCTAACCATTATAATATATCGTACATCTATATATATATTACATATGTACTATCGTACGTATATGCTCTTGTGCAATTGGTGGTTCTCGGTTTAGGTCCGCTAACCTCAAAATAGAATCTCGTGTCCGCATCAAGGTCGTGCTCGACAATTAAAATAACAACAACAAGCTATCTTTACTTGTTGATTGTACATACTTTCGCTTTTATTGTTTTTGATTAATTTGTAACCATAATGTGCTCGTGTGAGTATTGCTCCTAAACGGTTATATATCTAAAGTGTGCTAATTTTAATAATATCGTACATCTGTACATATATACTATATACTATCGTACGTGTGTACTATTGTGCATTCTATGGTTCTCGGCTTAGGTTCTGCTAAGCGCCAAATAGAACCTCGTGTCCGCATCAAGGTCACGCTGAACAATTACAACAACAACAACAAGTTAACTTACTTGTTGATTACTGGTTAATATTTGCTTCCAATCAGTAAGTGGGCGGATTCGTCAACGTCGCGTCTGACAACAACCACCGTAAGAGCAGTTCAATTTCGGAAAGTTCGCTGCTGTTATTGTGACTTTTCGACTTCGTCAAATCCCTTGCTGTTCTCAAGTATCTACAACTGTTTCAATGGCAACGGCAGAGCCAACCACTACGGCAGAACTGTCAGAACTAAAACAACAGCGAGCCTCGACGAAAGCGAGCATTTCAAGGATCAAGACGTTCGTCAAAGGAAAGAGTAATTCGCTCTCACAACCAGAACTGAAATGTCGACTAGGTATTTTAGAATCATATTTTAAACAAATCTTAGCTTTTCAGACGTTGATCGAGAAATTAGATGCAACTGACTCAGCTAGAGATGAATTAGAAGACCTATACGTTTCCACCAAAGTATTAATCATGTCTCAACTGCAGGAAGAGGCCCACAATGCATCAGTGCTAGACGTAACAGCAATGATGCCCACCTCAAGTAAAAAAATTACCACTGTTAAAATTACCTACATTCAGTGGTAAGTACTCGGATTATAACAATTTTATTAATTCGTTTCTCCAAATCATAGATCGCGAAATATACCTCACAAATATTGAAAAATTTAATCACTTGCTGAACTGCCTTACTGGTCAAGCTCTAGAGACAGTACAGGCATTTCCTATTTCGAATGAAAACTATCCAAAGGCTCTGGATAGGCTTAAATCGCGCTATTCCAATAATAGCCTAATCTTCGCCGAAAATATCGCGACACTATTTGATCTACCAGCAGTATCGGGTCAGTCAAGCCAACAACTCCGTAGTCTGGTAAACAATGCATCCGCTTTGTATGGTTCACTCTGTTCGCTAGGTACAGAGAAACAAATATGTGAGGCTCTACTTATCTCGCTAATCATGCAAAAAACGGACGCAATTACACGTAGGAAATGGAATGAATCGCGTAACTTTGACACATTACCCAGTTGGGAAGATTGCTCAAAATTGTTGGATAGACATTGCCAGTTTCTCGAATCACTTGACAGTGGAAACGGCAATCAGTCATCATCACAACGTAAACCTAATAGTCTTAACTCCAAGACTAACAGACGCTCAAAACAATACGCATTTGTTGCATCTACATCTAGCAATTCTTGCTCATTTTGTTCTAGCAATGAACACCTAATACAGAATTGTCATCGTTTTAAGGCACTGGAGGTGGTTCAAAGGTTTGAAAAGGTGAAGAGCCTAAAACTCTGCATAAACTGCTTATCGCCACGCCATCATGTGGTTAATTGTACATCAACGTTTAAATGTAAGGTTTGCGCAAAGCCACATCACACTCTCTTGCATCATTCGCAATTGCCAACGAATATTAAGAGCGCGGGATCATCACGACGCACAGAACACGCTGCTATGCCCAACGACAACGTTGCCAGCCATCCCCATCTTAATATGTCATCGGCCGAGCAAATAATTCTTGCCACTGCATTGGTTTTAGTGAAGGATTCATCGGGAAGTTATCAAGTGGGTAGAGCCTTACTTGATTCATGCTCTCAGGTCAACTTCATAACGGAGGAGTTTTCAAAGAAGCTTAGTTTAGCAAAACATAAACATCGGTTGCATGTTTCCAGTATTGGTAGTTCGTTGACCAACATTAAGTATCAGACGTTCACATCAATCAAATCTCGTCATTCAAATTTTGAACTTGCTTTAAACTTTGGTATTACGAATCACATCGCATATCAACCAAGTTCTGAAATCGATATATCGTCGTGGAAGGTTCCACCAAATACACCTCTCGCCGATGAGCAATTCTTTAAATCCAAGCGCGTTGATCTTTTGCTTGGAGCTGAAAGTTTCTTTGATATTTTGTCTGTCGGTCAAATCAAACTAGGTGAAAATCTTCCAGTACTTCAAAAAACACTATTAGGATGGATTGTATCTGGCAAGTACAAGGGTCAGCCATTTGCATCACCAGCAGCAAAATGCCTATTATCAGTTGAAGATACAGTCTCCGATCAATTAGAAATGATGTGGAAGATAGAGGAAGTGCAATCGGCTTCAAAGTCATGGTCACCAGCACATGGTGCGTGTGAGTCATTATATCGTGAAACGGTCCACCAAAATGCGATGGGAAGAATTGTCGTTCGGTTACCATTCAAAGATTCGCCAGATTGTCTTGGTTTGACACACAATATCGCCTTACGCCGTTTTTGTTCTGTAGAACGGCGATTGTCATCTAATCGTGCACTGAAGCAAGACTATCAAGAATTCATGAAACAATATCGAGAGCTCGGACACATGACGCGTGTTGAGACTCCGAAAACCAACGAACCTCATTATTATATCCCTCATCACTGTGTTTTAAAACCGTCGAGCACTTCGACCAAGCTGAGGGTGGTTTTTGATGCGTCATGTCCAACAACTTCGCAACGTTCATTAAATGATATTCTACTGGTCGGCCCGACAATTCAGCCGGAGTTATATTTGTTGCTACTTCAATTTCGTTTGCACCGATATGCCTTGACGGCTGACATTGTTAAGATGTACCGACAGATACTGATAGATGAACCAGATCGAAAATTCCAATATATTTTTTGGCGAGATACGGAGTCCGATCCTGTTAGTACTTACGAGTTGAATACAGTCACTTATGGTACTGCATCAGCACCTTTTCTAGCAACCAGGAGTTTGCAGTATTTGGCGGACAAATTTGAAACACAATACCCAATAGGCGCTGCACTCATTAAATCATCGTTCTTTGTCGACGACTTCTTAGGTGGAGCAGATTCCATTGATCAACTCACCAATATCAGACATCAGTTAACGGCCATTCTACAGAAGGGTTGCTTCGATCTTGACAAATGGCATTCAAACCATCATGACTTCATCAGCGATACTACAACAAAGAGTTTGAATCTTGATACAGATACAGTCACCAGCGCCCTAGGCATCAAGTGGCACCAAATGCAAGATGTTTTCCTATTTTCGTTCAATGCGCAACCAGGTCAAATTGTAACAAAACGCACCATTTTATCCCTTGCGTCTTCATTATTCGACCCGCTTGGATTACTAGCACCGATCATACTCGTAGCAAAAATTATGATGCAAGAATTGTGGCTTTTGCGTGTGGACTGGGACGAGTCAGTCCCTCAAAATCTTCACTCAGCTTGGAAAACATTTATTCAAGATCTTACAACGCTTTCATCGGTTAAGGTGCCGAGATACTGCCTATCCATAAACTATCAACAGGTTGATGTACACGGCTTCTGTGACGCTTCAATACGCGCATATGGTTGCTGTATATTTCTCCGATCACAAAACACATCAGGTAAGGTGACGGTCAGGCTATTCACTGCAAAATCCCGTGTGGCACCTATAAAGCGGAAGTCGCTACCTAAACTAGAACTCTGTGGTGCCTTACTTCTTGCCAAACTGTATCAGAAGGTCCAACCAATATTTGCGCAATTTAAGGGTGAAACGTTTTTTTGGACTGATTCACAGATTGTATTACATTGGTTGAAGCAGCACTCATCAACCCTGTCTGCATTCGTTGGCAATCGAGTAGCGGAAATTCAAGATATTACCGCAAATGGGCAATGGAGACACGTTCCTACCCAATCCAACCCGGCAGATGTTGTGTCGCGCGGCTGTAACATCCGCCAATTATCAGAGTCTTGTTGGTTTACGGGGCCGGAATTTTTGTTACTCGCTGATAAATACTGGCCGCATTTGAAATGTCACAACCTGGATATGGAAGAAGTCAATAAAGAGACGCGAAAGGTTGTATTCGTTAACACAAATGAAGACAACTACGTATTACAGGTATTGTCAAGATATAGTTCATACACTAAGATGCTACGAGTAATAGCGCAGGTACAGCGTTTCTATCATGTAACCAAGAATAAATTGACGAACGGAGAATGTACCCTCCAACCTATTCAGCTACAAAAGGCATTGCACTGTATTATTTGGGTCATCCAACAGCAATTCTTCGAAATTGATATACAACGCCTACAACGAGGGAACCCAGCCGAAGGTACATTAAAGCATCTAAATCCCTTCCTGGACAATGTATTCGGTTATCAATTACTAAAGGTGGGAGGTCGCCTCGAGCTGAGTGACATCTCAGTAGGCCAACGTCACCCTATTTTGTTGCCGAAGGGCTGTTATTTTGTGGAACTTTATGTTCGGCATGTACACTTGTGCAACTATCATGCAGGCGCAAAGGCACTAATTGCCCTTACTCGACTAAACTTCTGGATAATTAATATTCGAGAAATTGCACGCCGAGTCGTGCACTCGTGTATTCACTGCGTGCGTTATAAACCCAAACTACTTAATCAAATGATGGGTAATCTCCCAATCGAACGCCTCACTCCAAGCCGTCCATTCGCGCGTACTGCGGTAGATTTTTGCGGTCCGATATTAACGTATCTCCGAATTCGGGGACGGGTTCCATATAAGACCTATATAGCCGTGTTCGTTTGTTTGTCTACAAAGGCAGCTCATCTAGAAGCCGTGTCAGACTTATCTACGGAGGCATTTATTGCAGCACTGAAAAGGTTAATCGGTAGACGAGGGTTACCATCAGACATCTATTGCGACAACGCCACGAACTTCGTTGGGGCTAACAACAAACTAGCAGAGTTAAAAAGAATGTTTTTCGAGAAGTCTAATCAAGTGATGCTGCAGACCTTTTGCAGCAACCAATTCATAAATTTCAATTTTATACCGCCCCGAGCACCTCACTTTGGAGGTCTATGGGAAGCGGCTGTAAAAAGCGCGAAAGGCCATCTGTATCGAACATTATCAAATACTCGATTCACCTTTGAGGAGCTTGGAACAGCACTGATTGAAATCGAAGCTATCTTAAATTCGCGACCAATCACACCTCATTCTTGTGACCCGAGCGATTATGAAGCGCTAACGCCGGCACATTTTCTTATCGGTGGGCCGCTCAAAACTTTATCTGAACCAAGTCCTCAGTATGAAGCTGCTTCATTAATTGATAAATGGTCTCGTATAACCGCAGTCAAACATCACTTCTGGCGCAGATGGTCTAGAGACTATCTGAATGAGCTGCAGATACGCACCAAATGGACAGAAGAACAGTCTAACATCACCGAGGGGGCTCTGGTTATAATCCATGAAGACAATATGCCTCCACTACGCTGGTTGATGGGCCGAATCGTGCATTGCATCAGGGGTCCAGATAATTTGGTTCGTGTTGTTGATGTGCAAACCCCAAAAGGAGTAATACGCCGTCCAATCCACAAACTCGCACTATTACCAATTGAAAATCCTTTCAAGGGGGGCGGGATGTTAGAGCGGTTAAAGTCAAATTGTTAATATTGTAGGATTCTGTAGAATTATTAATTGATGTGTTATATGATTTATATATTATAATTTATTATATTTTAATCTATTGTAAATCATATTGTATAATTAAATTATTATAATTAATATATTATATAATTCATATATATATATAATATTTTATATGGTTAATATATGGTTAATTAATTTATCTAACTAACCCTGTATAAGATGTAATCAAACCAACGGTTCTAAGTCTTGTTTTATTGCCTTTTGTTTTTTGCGCTCGAGATGAGCAAATTTTATTGTTATATGTTTTGGCTGCAAGTAAACTCCGTTGGTTTGATTCTGTCTCTTGTTTTTCGATCGCGAACGTGTCAACACACGGGTACACATAAAAAGTGATTAAACAATCAATAACCGAAATTGTATAAATTCAATTGTATAAATTAAATGAAATCAAAACCCAATTATAAAAACGTTTATAATTTACATTGTGTTAAAGAAATTGAAATAAAGATCATAAAACCCAATTATAAAAACGCTTATAATTTACATATAGTTTGTATGATTATTTTACTATTGATCATGGATTTATAAAATAATTTCTGTAATTAATTTCTTCTTAATTAAAATTAATTGAGGGTAATGACTTTGCCACACTGTCGTTGTTTTTTTCCTACCAAGCTGGAAGAAATTTATTAAAAACGAATACTCAGTATTCGTAATTTCTTCGATTTTATGTGGATTTTTTACAATTTCAATTATCCTTTCTAAAGAATATATGCTCACATTATTCTTCATATATTTACAAACTAATTCATAATGATCTAATCTTTTTCTAAATAATAAGATAAAACTATATTTAATACGTATTAAATATGTATTAATACTGCATTCGTTTTTTTACTATCATTCTCATTGATCTATTAATTATTATTTTTTAATTCATTATACTATTAAATATTTCACTTACCTTAAGTGCCTCAATAGCGATTTGTATTGCTGGTTCAGTATCAATTAACTCAAATGAAGATTTGTTACCCAAACGATTCAGGGCGTGTTTAAGTATAATCATTTCCTCTTGCATTTTGCGGGCTGCAGCTGCATTTTCACTCCACATCAGTAATTCTTCCCAAGCACAAAGTAAATCTGAAAATTAAAAATAATGAAAAATTAGATATATAATACAAACAACTAAACTTAAAGTAAATTAGTTAACTAATTACTGCATTAACTAAAATATTATATATATTTACTATATAATATTAACAAAAACTAAATAAAATTACATAATTTTAAAAAATTAATTTATTATTAAAAATAAAAAACAATAAAAAAAGAAAAGCTACAACCATAAAATTAAACTTCTCTAAGAAAGTTTAAAAATTTATAAATTTAATACTTAAATTGCAACTGCTAAGATACTCCGCTTTGAAACAAAGTAGCCAGCACTAGCGGAAGTTAGTCAATAAAATTTACAGTGGATTGTGCAAATCCCAACATCTTCCATTAATAAACTTCCTAGAGTTGCTTACTGGTCTGTGAAATCGTAGAGAAACTTTTTCATTTTCCATCCAAAAGTTTTCAGTGCGCAATTAATTAGAGTTTCGTGGATTACAGGTAAGACGCAACTGGGAAATCAATTGTTGGAAAATACAAATTGCTCTAAGGCGGCTACAGAAATTATTTTCATATTTATAGTTGACTGCTTTTATATTAGTACTATGGGTTTAGCTATTTTAGATTTGTTCACTAAAATCTACTAAAGTCAGATTTTAGTGCACTTTTATAAATTCTTGAAGAAAAATAATATGACTTCAGAACAAATAGAAATTCTTGGAGTCAATTGTTGGATACAACAGGAACGAACTTTTTTAATAACCAAAATTATGACATCAAAGCAATTAAAACTGTGTATTAGAAAAAACCGAAAAGAAGTTTTACAAGAAGGGTTGTAATCTTTGAACATGATGATAATAAGCATTTTACTTTTGAGGATCCAGAAATGTTGAAAATTTGTGCCAAATTAATCATTGGTTTCTTAACTAGAAAAGGAAATGTTCATTACTACCTTTTAAATATGGGATTTCAAAACATTTAAATAGTAGATTCTGTAAAACGCAGAGTAAAAACTCCGTCCATCTTATCTGTTCGTTTTCTAAGATTGCTAGCATATGAGTACAGCATATGACCTTGATTGAGTCTTATGAGGGTGATTTTGATCTAAGATTGCTAGGACATGAGTACAGCAGTTCTATACGGCCTTGATTGAGTCTTATGAGGATGATTTTGACCCAAGTGACGATGTCATGTCACTTTTGGCATGGAGAGCTGCTGGCTTAAAAGACTCTCTTTAGAGATAACTCAATATAACTCAAAGGTTGCACTGAAACATAGTCCCTTCTAATAATATATAACTATTTAGAAGGTAAAAAGGCTAAAAAAGGTTAATCACGAAAATTATTATAACAAATACTCCAAGACTTTGAGTCTCTACAGAAATTATACCAATTGATTGCATGAAGAAGTTATTATATTTGTAGTTATTCCTTATATAAACTTTGATCATAATGGAAAAATTATTTCTTAAAATTGCTTTAATGATTTAATCTTGTATAAACAATTATAATTTAGTTATTTGTACAAAAAATAAAGATGATTTTTCTATAAAGCTCTTTTTTATAACTATAACTATGTAGGGTATTTTTAAGTATCTCTAGACTAGTTTATATGTTATTGTTTTCATAATGCAAGCACTGCATCTATCTAAATGTTATAACTACTATCTTTTGTTGTTTCATGAAATCGAAAGTTTATTCAGTTCAATCACTCTAAACTAGCGTACAAAGATAAAAATGCGAGTAAAATAAATAGTTTATAAAGATAATAACAATAAATTGTTTCTTGTTTTGGTTTTCTTGTTCAAAGCTCAGCGAAGTAAAAATTTTTGATGAACACATTAAAGGCAATTATGTAAAACAACTTAATCACATTTAATGATTTGAGTTTTATATTAAGATTCAATAAATAAAAAGATATTAAAGAAAAGTAGGGAAAAGTTTTCTCAGATACATTTAAGTATCTTTAAACAATTTAAGTATGGAATGAATGATGCAATGTAAAACAAAGCTCAATGAACAAAAAAATTTGTTTGATTTATTTATGTGTGAAAATCCAACAAATTTGTAAAATACTAAAGAAACTAAAAATATATATAGTTCAATCACATCAATAATATTTTTGGGCAATATATAAACTGTTCAATAATAATTATATGAAAGAGAATATTGATAGTGTAAGATTTGAGATTTGTCTTTTGCAACAAAGCTTCCATACGAGGATCACTATTTTAATCGCTTATAGTAATAATAATAATTAATACTAATAGTAAAAACAATAATTTTCCATTGAGAATGTCTTAATGGCTTTTCAAAATATTATCCTTAATGATGTTTACAATTTTGCGTGCGTTAAAGTAATTTATATTATTTCATTACACTTGAGAAATATCCAAAACATAAGGATGTCAAATCAAATCTCGTAGATCGACAAATATCGGTTTCCACAGGACTTGTATTTGATTTATTAAAAATTTTTTAGAAGTCATTGGGTGCCTAAGCAGGACTGACTATAGAGCTAATATCCAACCTATTCGATGTTTTGAATTTTCAGTCACTTGTTTGTTAGAGAATTATAGGAATATTCCTTTTTAATGGCTTTTTAGTCACTACATGCAATATTTTATTTAGTTTGGTAACTCCAGCGTTATATAAACTTTTTTAAGCATAACAATTATATATTATGCCATGTTGATTATATTGTCAATATTTATCTTTTAAAGTGACTAAACAAAAGGATTCCAGTTTATATGATAAAATGGAGGTATCAACAACTGGAACCTAATAGTGGCAATTTAAATTAGTGGTTCCCAACCGTTAATCAAATTTAATAGGTATGGGTATATAGTTTGTAGTTTGTCCACTGAGATCTCACTTATTAGAAAATAAGCACAAAAAATTTCCAAGGAATTATATTCCAATTTTATAGCATATATAATATACCTATGCACATAAAGCATATTAAAATAATCATACAATTTATTAAGTTTAAACTTTGTGGTCCCTATTAAAACCAAAAATATCATAATGATCCTTAGTCAAAAACAGGTTGGGAACAATTGATTTAAATAGTGACTATAGTAGTTCGCCAATGAACTATGCATGGCATATTTGTAACTAATTAACATCACAGTAAGCATGTATTTAGATTTTAAATCGATCGAGCTGTAAACTTTGTCTATAGCTAGTCAAAATTCATTTCATAACACATAACACTGGAACCATACAAACGGTACATGCATGCATGTATGGTTCGAGTTAAAGATAACTAATTTGAATGAAAATATAATATAATTTTAATGTAAGCAAAATAATATTGTAGTATATATTAAAATATGTTTAACGCGACGAAAAAAAAATTATATTTATATGTAATTTAAATATAATATTCAAATATATATAAATTATATTTAATTAAATTAATTATTATCTGAAAGCGATTAAATAATAAAAATAATAAGTGAAAGTGAAAATGTAAGAGTAACCATGAAGTTGATCTCTAGTAAATATTAAACATCTATGAAACACAATATTATTAATTTAGTTTTTTGTTGCATTTCTGAGAACTAATAAAATTATTTCTATATAATTTATAATAACTAATATTATTTCTGTATAGTTTTATTTATGTAAATTTAATAGCAAAAGTAAATATTTTTATCTATTTAAAAACAGATTTCCATTTAAGGTGTATAACATAAAACAATTTTCATTTGAATGTCGTAGCTTTATACTTTAGACATCTGTATACTTTTTTTTCAAATAATTTATTTTTATGTGAATAAAGTGATGGGTTTTATTAGGCGTATTCCACATTTTTTTTTATAGTTTGTATTTCCAGTTAAAATATTTATGAATTACTCTAATTTAGGAAGATTTCATCAACAACATGTGTTGTTACATCAAGTAAATCATATAATATGTTAAATTAGATACGGATTTCTTCTCTATTGCGACTTTACAAAATCCTGCGAAATCAATAAACTTTCAATGTTGACAGTCAGGTAAATAATCTTAAATTTACATTTAAGAAGAAAATAATTGTAATGCTGATGTTAGTCTCTCCAGACATTGGCCTTGAATGATTTTCTACTGATTTAAATAGTAGCTGATATAGAATTTCGAAAAGGTTCGAATGCAATTGAATTGTTCCTTAGCTACTAAAGGTAAAGATTGAAACATACACTTGCTTATTTTATTTAAATGTGGACGTAAGATACATTTTTATATTATTAATCATTTAATTATCGTTTCAATTATTTTAAAAATTAGACTTTTTGTAAAACGAGGGTAAATTTCAAGAAAACTATAATTTAGATCATTAATACTCATGCTTCTTTTAAAAGACGTTTGCAAAAAAACAGTGCTTGATAGCAGGGTGTCGCTGCTATCAAGCACTATCAATAATAATAATAATATAATAATAATTTTTTAATTAATATAAGAAAATGAAGTAAAAATTCTAAGAAAACTGAGATTGATTGACAATTTTATAACCAAAAAAATTATTCCCATTATAATTTCCTTATTTATGGTAGTACCGATCCATGTATTAAGCATCAAATTTAAGAACATTTAATAGATTTAAAATAGATATACAATCATAATTGGGATAAAAGTTTTTTAAAGTCTTTTAAGTTATTAACTTTGGAGGAATATTACTGGGAAATAGACAGGTACCTGTTAAATATTGAAAATTAACACCCAATATAAAGTTTCTATTAATATATTTATAAAGAAAATACATGCTTATGTATAAAAAATATATTTGATTTATTTCAAATTTTAATCGTATAATATTATAATTTTAATCTGGTGAAAAATTGGGTAGTTTTTTTTGTTATGAATTGCCTTGAAATTTGAAGCGTTTTAATAATTTTTATATTAGAAAAATTTGATGAACACCATAAATATTATATATATATAAATATATATGTATTTATATAATATATATAAAATTTATTATTTCTATTATTATTATTTATATTATTTATATATATATAAATACATATATTATGGTATGTGTCAAGAATCCAGAAACATATCCTCAAAAGAGATTAACATTATTTGTAATCTCATTATTTTTGAGAAGGTTCTTAATTTGATATGTTTGATAATATTTATTTCAAACATATTTTAAAAACTTCAATAATGACACATAGGTATAAATATTATATATGAATATTAAGATTATTAATATGAACCGATGAAGATCTCGTGACGTCATTTCTTTTGAAGATTTATGAAATAATTAGACAGAGTATAGGTAAGGCAGTTATCAAAATTTTTTCTATCACAACTTTTTACTCGTATATATTAAATTTTAATATTAAACTCACCTGATATTCAGAATTATTTTGAATAACTAATATATATACAAAAATAATATTTATTTAATTTATTATTTATTATAATTTGTGACAAATTCCTTTTTGCTTTAAACTGCAAATAACACTTTCGGACTAACTACACACGTACGCACACGCAGTAAGCAAACAAATGCCAGTGAAAAATCTTCAAAAATTGTTTTTATTTATAAAAATTTCACAAATTTATGCAAACCGCAAAAACTTATTAATTATGCTTTCACTGCGTAAATTAAAATTTAAATTAAAATCAATGATGAATTACAGCAAATGTAATTTACGAACATAAACATGTTAATTCACAAGAAATGTGTGAACTTCGAGGCGTAGTCACTTGAAGAGGCTACCAAAAGATGGTTTCTCAAGTTAGAGAACAATTTTTTTAAAAAATGTTTAGGAATTATTAATTAAAATTAATGTAAAATGTTTGCAAAGCAAATTAAAATAATTTATAAAATTTATTTTATTTAAAAAAAAGAAAAAATATATCTAATCGATTCACTTAAATATGAAAAATGCTCAACTTTAAGCAAAGTTTTTATCTAAGCCGAGCTGAACTGCACTCCCGTACCGATAAAGGAAAACTGGTTAAATGAACTTGGCTGCAATTGCATCGTTTACATTATCCATAAAAAGCAACGACAAACCAACAACGACGCACCGAAGCAGAATAAATAAGAGTCAAGTTTATGATGAGTAGGTTTGGTTGTGACTTGTGTATGGAAAGAGTTGCATTGTAGAGCAGCAATGTGGACTATGTAAAATGCACTACTTAAAATTTTTATTTCAAATATAATACACTTTAGTGACCAGTAAGAATCAAATTTAATGCAGTTTATATAAATGTACTCTTCCGGTTTTATTTTAAGTGCAAATATCAAATCATTGATATTAATAAACTCTTTATTTCTCTTTGTATAATCATTTATTTGTTAGAAATACTCGCAAACATAATAATCCAACCTATTTTAAGAAAGTATTAGAAATAATAGATCTGTTCCACGAACTACTCAAAGTCACTTTGAGTAACACAAGTACGTTGCACTAGGAAATTTCCGAGTAAATGAGAGCATCTGAGAGAGCATAACATCCCTGTCGAAATTTGAAAATGTTACATAGACTTTACTCGTATATCTTATTTCAAGTAGAATTTGTGTAGATGTGTGATTCAGCTGTTTGGGTTTGAATTTGAATTTTTGTATTGTTTATTTACGCGAAACTGGTGTTCTCATCAAGCTTTACACAAAACTGTTCTATGAAAATCTGTGTAAAGAGCGTAATTTGGCACTTTATTTGTGTTACGCACTCAGTTTGTACTTTACTTGTGTTTTACTTGAGTTTTACTACGAGTAGCTCGTGGAACAGACCTAATATTAAACTGGAGAGAGATGGTAGACTATATTTGAACGTTTTCAGTACCGCTGATGTTAAAGAAAATGCAAAAATACTTTATTTAACTTTAAATAATAAAACTTTCAAAAACAATTTATAAATTAAAAAAAAACATTATGGAATATTTAAAATTTGATTTACTAAATTTTATTCAAGTCCACTTTTTTTGTAAAAGAGAAATTTCTCTTATTACTTATATTTCATTAAAAGAAAATTAAGAGAAGGTAAAAAAAAATCCAGTAGTGATATAAGTGATACTATAAGAAATATCCTGCTGATGTACAACGTAATGAACGTCTTGAAATTAACATAAAACGATTTTATTATACTTTTATATAACAACCTTATTTAAAATGCGTTTTAAATAACGATGAGTAAGTTTTACTCACTTGATATCTTTCATAAGTAATTATTTTTTGTTCTCTAATGCTTTGTATTTTAGTTTTTATTTGGAATATATCACCATAAGCTATTTCAAGAATAAACTTTTACATAATAACATAATATATACTATAATGTCTTCAATGGCCTTTTTTGATATAATTTTTACGTATTTTACTTTGAGGGACGTAGAATAGAATTTATGTACGTAGAATAGATAAATTTTATCTATGTTTCGTACTTAAAGGCTAATATTTGGATTAAATTCAGACGTATGCGTTCTGTAGCTTGCTCGAATAATATGTAATCTAGAAGGCTAACTGTTATACAGCTGAAGTTGAAGCAACAGCTGTGTGAATGTTTCGTCTTTTCAGTCAGGAATGTCATTGTCACTTGCTAAAGGCAGTTAGAGCAATAAGTGGGTCGTAAAAAAAAGCGGTCTATATAAGTAGAAAAAATTTGAAAATCAAAGATTTTGTAAATAAAAGAAGAGTACTTTTAGGAGTACAATATTAAATTTTAGAAAATTAAGTATAAATTCCGTTTTCTATGACATTTTAGAATCGGGAACATGCCACGATAACAGTAACTACAATATGTTCAGGATCAACAATACTTACTCGCAATTTTTTTATTAATAGACACGATTTTCAGTTATGTTCACATAAATACCTCTCGCGACTATTAGATTAAGATCCATTTCTGAATTGTCAAACAAAAATCAAGATAGGAGAGAGGAGGAGATTAATTAGTTGATTGTTGGTCGTATTGAACTAATTTTTCACAAGTGTAGCGCACCACAACTGCAATGTTGGTAATGATGCATGACCATTGTTGCATAGGTACCAGTTAAATAGCGGCAATGGATTTCAAATAAAAAAGCAGAGACGACTCTGGATAGTTATAAAAACAAAGTCTGTTCAGTGAACTTATTTTTAGATTTAGAACATTCGAAAGTTCTGCGTTTTTTCTTTTTGCATTTAGATTTTATTGGATTGAGTGCATAACCATTTATGGTTTATAATTAAAGAACAAAAAACTAAAATTTATTCAAGATTCGATAGAACATTGGGGGCGACAGTTTCAATTGGTACCGGTGTAACGCCTAAGCCTATTGAGCCAGAAAATTATTTATATGTGCGCACATATCACTGTAAATAATGTTATGCAGTTTGGGGAGAAGATAAACAAACAGTTTGTATCTTTTGTATCTGTTATATCTGCAGCGACAAAAAGATATGACAACTTTTGCACGAACATGTTTTTCTTCCACTATATTTATTTAATTAAGTAAAAAAATAATAGTGTTAAAACATATTATACGGGGGTCGTATGTATAGTTTAAAATAGTGAAAATATTGTATTTGTAAAAGATGGAAGTGTTAAAAAATTATTAATTATGATTGCCGTGAAAATTATACTGAGTCAATTTAGCTTAGAATATACCAATGTGCTATAGATCTTCTTGTCTTCAAACTTTCGTTCAATTGTTCTTCTGTACAAATAAATTTGAGCACGATTCATTAATGCGTAGAGCGCATCTTTTTAGGTGGTAAGTCTTCCGTCTCAATAACACAGTTGGTGTCAGTTACTCTAAACTCTGTTAACAACAAACTCTGTTGAAATATTGTTTCAAACAACCACTCCGATATTTTGATTTCTAACTTGGACCCGAATTTAATTTCTCTGTCACGTGGATTTTGCAACGAATTTCTATATATTTGGCTATTTTCAGCAAAAATTTTCCTTGATGTTATATTCAATATACCTTCTAGAGGTATCAAATTTAAAGTAAAAAACTGTTTGCATTATATACCCTACCAAATTTGACTCTAGTATATGCAATTACAACAACAACAATTAGAGTCGCCATCTAGCGTTTATTTTGATATAAAAATTTTAAGCTCAAATGCTCGATATTTCAAAAACTAAGCTTATCTGCATAAAGTGTAGTAAAATAAGTTACTCAAAATAATTCGCTTTCAAATAGGTGCGCCGGAGAAATTGAAATCGTGCACTGATTTAAAACTTCACTGTATGTAATTCGTTGAGTTCAATCAATTCGTCAATTGACAAAATAGACTATTAACACCATGAGTAAGCTTTTCATTTCGCCATATTTTAAAAATAGTATAGGGATTAATATTAATTTAACAAAATAGTAATAATTAGTAAGTTATAAAAATTGTAATTTTTATTTTATTAACTAAAATAATAATTAATTTTTAATAATTAAAAAAATTGAATATACTTATCATACGACCCTCGTAAAAATATTAAAAATTAAAATGCAATGAAAATAGATTTGGGAAAAAAGTGCGTAAGACTTGCACAAAAACGTAAAATATTATTGCACAAAAATGTCATTAAACTGACAGACACATGATCAGACAGTTTGACGATGTATCTGATAACCAGATCGAGATATCGTAAGTCAGCGATCGGTGGCAAGCAAGTGC
This sequence comes from Teleopsis dalmanni, assembly GCF_002237135.1. Lineage (NCBI taxonomy): Eukaryota > Metazoa > Arthropoda > Insecta > Diptera > Diopsidae > Teleopsis > Teleopsis dalmanni. The sequence continues at coordinate 55,749,365 of NC_051846.1, read as the reverse complement.
AATCACTTTTAAAAATACAAATAATCAAAATACTTAACTTTAATGTTAACGCATTCGCTGCAATTTATGTGATAATGCGAATTTTTATTTTTAATTTAAAATTTCCCGTTTTGTATTCATAAATAAAACACGTTTCAATAAAATGAAATCCAATATCAATCCACAATAGTGTAAAAATAATCTTATGTTGTTAAAATTTTATCGCATTGGAAGACCGCTGAGACTAAGTGTAAAACTGCTAGATGGCAAGCCATTAAAGCGTTAAGTTTGCAAACAGCAGCCAATAATGCACCGATTGCAATACGATATCGTGGCTCAGATGTCGACTGGGAGAGTTGAGATTTATTGAAATTGTCATTTTTTATTATCGATTACTACATTTTTCATGTTTTGATTTGTAATTAAAAATTTTTTATAAATATTTTAGATAATTTTTAATGCCATCTAATAATTATGTAGCAATTTTGGATCATTTGATTTTATATGATCAAAACAGTATGTCGTATAAGTTTTAGAATGAGAGCATCAAAATTTATTAGAAATTATAAAGTTCTTATATATAGTAAGTAAAAATTATACATAACAAATGTCTCTACAAAAGAGTAGCTTTGTGTTTCCAAAATAAAGCTGTTTATAAGCTCGTTCTAATTTAAAGCACGGCAAGTGCTTTAGTTATGTCACTAATTAAAAAAGAAAATGCAAAAAAAAAACCTGGAACTAGAGTACTGAAAGTTTGTGCAGTCTTGGCTACTTGTGGAAAAACACGATTAGACATCAATTCTAATATGACAGGCGCGAGTTCTAAGCCTGGCATTTGCAGTCCAAACAAATTATATACGGACTATAAGCTAATTAAGAAATTCGAATATTTTCAAAGACCACTGATGATAAGTACTTGGCAATACTCGAAACAACGTTGTAAGGTCAGCCAAATTTTAATAAATAAAATAAAAAAAATTTTTGTGCTTGTCTTTTCTTTGCTATTTGAATCCGTCAAACTTTTAAATAGTTTCTTTTCGTCATAAAGATGCTTCACTCTCGACTAGGAAAAATTAACATTACAAAGTATTTTGTTTTGCTTGCGTTAGCAATTAATGAAGTAAATTATAATTAATTATAATTAATTAAAATTCTAATACAAATACAGCAAGTGAATTTGTGCATAAAACTTTCACAACAATTTAAAACTTTACATTTTTTATTCGAAACATTAGTGGTACTTAATAAAAATTATTAAATATCATAACTTTGAGGCTATGAATCTTATTTATTATAGACTATAAGCAAAGACTATGACAAGCCACTCTGTTGCCAAAAATGTTAAAGGCGTTAATAATCCATAGTTAGAGACTAGAATAAGAACTGAATGCATTAGTAGCAAAGATATTTAAAGGTGACTTATTAAAGATGATGTAAATCTTTTTAAATAAAATAGAAATGTGGAAAAAGTATGAATCTACTTGTAGACTTCTCTACAAAATAACATATCATTGATTAATTTGTGGGATGGAAGCGCAGTATGTATGTATATATATATGTATATATGTATGCAGAAATTCAAATAGATAGTATGAAAAGCCAACAATATTTAAATTTAAAATATTTAAATAAATTTGAATTAATATACAATAAACACAAATTTACACAAAATAAATTCATAAATGTCATAAACAATTTAACATGAAGTAATGCAAATATTTTTTTGGCAAATAAATGCAAAGAGAACAACAATTTTCACTATCATATCACACATAAAATAAAAAATAATATTAAAAAAAATTTAATGCACTATAAATATATGTTATATATAAATGTTTACATAATATAACATATATACATAAATATTATATATAAATAATAATGCAATGAAGAATCTAGAGTGGGTGTGGCGTGGCATATGTTTTGCTATTATAAATATGCAAAATATATGAGTAGGTCATGACTTTTCATATTAAAATTAATCTATAATAGTTCAATGGATTTTTTATTATTTATAATATTAACATAAATAAAATTATTTTCAATAAATAAAAATAATTTTTAAAAACTAGTTGCAAAGCAAATAATTTTAGGCATTATACTATAAGTGTTAAGTTATAAATGACGTAGGCTTTTATTAAGGTAGATCAAGTATTTAAATTAATTTTTATATGCTTCTAGTTAGTTAGTCTCACTAAAACTTGTATCTGATGTACATATGTTGAATATTGATTATTTTGAATGAATGTTTTTTTTGTTGTGGAAAAATTCGCGTGTCTGCAAACTGTGCAGTCAAAGTAGTTCACTTGCCTGCCTTTTTGTAATTTTTATATTTACTTTTTCTTCTTAAAGGCACGCAAAAAAAAAAGTTTTTTTTTCACGAAAATAGAAGAAAATAATTTTTATTGAAAATTCATTGCGTGATTATATATAATAAATAATAAAATCAAAGCTAAATGTTGCAAATATCTGTTAAGACAAGTGTACACAATGGTACAAAATAGTAGCAACAGAATACATACTATAATATTATAATGATGAAAATATAAACTATGGGTATAATAATCTTGTGGCAAATAATTTACAAAACAAAAAAAAATGTTAAAAAAGTATACTTCGTTCGGCTTTGTCAAAGTTTTAATACTCTTATACAAACAGATATAAGTGGGTGCTAGTCTCCTGGAATACGAACTATTTCGGACTCATAGTGATAGAAAACAAAACGTTTAAGACACTAGTACTTCGCTGCAATTATTTTAACAGGGATATCCTATACATTAGCAATATGTCTTTGAGAATTAATTCAAATAACGCCAATCATCGTTTAACAATAAAGGAGGCTATATTAAAAATGCAGAGCACGTTGAGTAATTGGGTAACACTATCCAGACCAGTAGGTCCTAATTTTTTTTTTTGACAAAAGACCACTATATCTCTATACATTAGTATTAAAAAAGTTATATCTACGCCAATAACTATTATTAATAAATGAGACTATATTAAAAATGCAGAACACGTTGAGTAATTGGATAACACTATCTAGGCCAGTGATTCCTAACATTTTTTTGACAAAGGACCACTATGATGCTTTTGTGTTTAGTAGAGACCATAAAGTTTAAGAATAATAAGCTGCATAAATATATCCTTTAATCCTTTATATCCTTTATCCTTATGCATCTCTGGTATAATGTATAATGAAATGTATAAGTATATTATTTAGGTACAGTATATAGACTATAAAATAGGTATATAATTACTTGGAAATTTTTTGAGATTTCAGGGGGCAAATCACAAGCTATCTATCTATAACTGTTAAATTTGATTTACTGACCATTTTTAACCAACTCGCGGACCACCGGTTGGGCATCACTAATCTAAACTGATGGTGGTATAATAGCTGATGTTAATAATAGATTGCGGAATGCATAAAATGATTTTATCTAGCTAAAGTGATTAACTATTATTTGAAAAAAATCAATAACCATTAAAAAATATATTAATAATTTTAAGTTAATATGGATAGAGAAATCTTTTCCTGAATTTAATCAATCTAAGTAATTTTAAATTTTATTTCATTTTAAAAATATCTATAATTATATATATATTTTTCTGATACTGTGAAATGTTCATTTTCAAAACTGTACTTAATCATTGTATAAATCATTACTGATATTATTTGAATAAATTAACAGTTTTAAGCTGCAAATTGGACAATTTAAATATTTCGGCACTTAGCTGTGAAGTGCTAAACTCTTCAAGTTGCTTGAATTTGTCAATCGACTGAAAATTGGCTGAGCAAATTTCTAACAAGTGTGATGCGTGCGACTAAAATAAGTTAATGAACTCACACCTTTGCTAAATATATATTTAAATAAAGTATTTTTTTTCCTCTCAAACTATTATGGCCAAATTTGTAAGCATATACAGTAATTAATTTTGAATAGTGAAGTCAGAAGAAACCATAAAACACAGTTTACATAGTAAAGGTCACATACGTTTACATATAATTAAATATTTTCATAAACATGTACGAGTATGCAATATAGTTTTTAAGATAATTACTGGAACTCCATTGTAGTGAATAACTGAAGTTGATATATTCAAAATACATGCTATATGTACCTAAATAAATTGTAACCTTGGCATTATTAACATAGCACAAAATAAATAATTACAACTCTAAATTATTGTTTATAAGGGAGTATAGATATTCAGTTAGGAATATTAACAATAATTTTTCTTGAATGTAGGAACTAATGTTGAATCAGTGATAGATAATACTTGGTTTTTTTTTATTGTTTTGATTTTGTATTCAATTTAAAACCTTTTCATTTTAAAGAGCTAATTATTTTCAAACTTATCTGGTTTCTTAATCGCATATGGTCCTGTCAATTACTGCATTTAAAAGGGCACTAAAGGGCAAATTCTGTGAAATGCACGGTTGAACTTATGATGATGTTATCTGTACATACTCTGCGTTTGCCAGAAAATAGGTGCTGTACAATTATACGGTTTTATTGAACTGTGTGATCTGGGATCTTAAACTAATAAATATTATTAGGTTTCTAAACAGATTTAATTTGTCCAGATTATATTAGGAATCTCTCTTCAGGAATACTACAATTGAAACAAACGGGACTTTTATCCCACCAATATTAAATTGTAAATGGATTTAAATTGTCCAGTTTTAGCTTAGGAGTCTCTCTCCATGTTGTAGGTAATTTATTTAGTATAAAATATATCAAAATATAAAATGAAAGTAATAAAAATGAAAAAACTATGAATTAAGCAAATGTACAATAAGAAAATATATACTAAAAGTAAATAAGATCAATAAAAAAAATAATTATTAACAGATTGTTTTCGACGTCCAAGGAGGATCTATAGAATCTATCTATAAAGAAATAAAAATATAGTGGTCTGGATAGACGGGAACAACAAACAAATTATCATTAAGTACGATTAAATGGTTGTTAAAAAAATTGCTAATAGATGGTGATAATTTTTATTAAAACTATATATATATTTTTTTTATATGATTTTTGTAACTGGATCTCGTGTCAAAAAAATGTTTACTTAATTTTGAGATGGTTCGTGTGATATTTTTTTTTTTTAATAACGTTATAAATTATTATAAGATTCTGTGACTTGAATTTTAAGTAAGTTTTCGTTATTCGTATTAATCTATTTAAAAAAATGTGCAAACTTAAAATTTATTTTTGTCATATGGAAACGTATGTCTGAAACATACTTTGATAACTATTACTCAAAATGGTCTATAGAAATGTCTATTGCTATTCATACGGTTTTGTCAAAATTGTTCTCGTATGTCTGAAACATACTTTGATACTCGTAGCTATTACTCAAAACGGTCTATAGAAATGTGTATTGCTATACATACGGTTTTGTCAAAATTGTTCTCTTAAACAATTTCTTAACATTTAAACAACGTCTATAGCGAATTCTTTTAAATGACGCTTAATTTAAAATATGATCAATCAAAATATATAGTTAAGAACTATCCTATAAATATTATTGGATACAACTAGCAACAACTAACATAAGTTGTTGTTGGCAACTTTGGGAGAGGTTTTGCATTGCGTTTATATATCATTACTTTAAAACATATTTTGTTTATTTAAAGCAAATCTAATTTTGAAATCAAAAATAAACCAGTTCCTTTATTGCTAGTTTTTCTTTGTAAGATTAAACAAATTACGTACACATACAAGTGATAATCCCCCCTCCCCCTTCCTCCTTCAAAGGGCACGTGCTTATTTATTGTAAAACACAAAACTCAGAAAGGAACTACATAGATCAGTACACTTCAAAATATTGAAGTATATTAATTAATTTAAAATTATTATTTTTTTACGAAAACTTCCTATGAGTAAGTAATGTTATTTTGTAGATATTTTCAAAATTATTTTAACTTTGTAGTTTGTCATTATAGACGTCTGAATATCGAAAACAACTATTTTTAATTGGTTTCTGTGTTGTGCAAAAATAAATTTGATTTTATTATTAAAATAAAAAAAAATACAGCTAATTGGAAATATATAAATCTTAATGATTTGCACATAAAAAAAAAGTTTATCGCAACCACATAAAAATGAGAAATTCGATTAATTCAAAATGCAAAGAAAAAAAACGGTAGCAACTAAAACGCCACAACAAAAACCAAATAAACAAATTATACACAAATTTTTTTCTTTTTTCGAATACGATATACCTCAACAATAACGTCATTCATTATAACCACAATCAACTGGTATAATGATGTAATAGTATCTCACAGAGATACAAATTGAAGGTCAAGATATATGCGCATAATGAGAAAAAAGATTTAGAAGTGTCTATTGAGAGAAGCCAATTAAGCAGAAGTTGGTTTCAATTTTATAAGCAAATAATTTAAAATAATTAATTAGAAAAACAATTTTTAATTATTTTTAAAAAGAATATTCTAATAATTAATTATTTTATATTAATTACAATTACAATTTACAATTTACAATTTAATTTACCAAATTAATTATAACAGATTTGAATTGGAATATAACCACAACTATTTATGAAAAACTTGAGGCATGGAGAGTTCTCTCTGAGATAGTGATTTCTCTTAGATTTAATAAATATTTGATTTTTCATTTTTAATATTTTTAGTATAAAACAGTATTTAAAAAAAATGTCATTAATTAAAAAAGCGCGACTTTATAAACAAGCACAGCCAGCTAGCTTACACCCAAAAGAAAATATTAATTAATTTAAAAGAATTAAAAAAAAAACTTTTTGTTTAAATTTCAATTGTTAATGCAGCAAACAATCCAATATGAGATAATGTGAATATTTTTAATTTTGAGGTCAGCAAATAAACTGTCGCTTGAGTTTTTTTTGTTTTTTTTTATACAATAATTAAGATAATGTAGATAAAAATTTTGTTTTATGAAATAATATTCTTAAATGATTATTAAATTTAAAAATATTAAAGCATATCAAACTTAAAAAATTCTATGAAAAAATATTACGTTACTCTTTAAAGATTTTTCTTAATATGACGTTGATAAATGAGTTTCTTATAAGTTCGTATCAGAGAAGATTATGAGGTGCTGAAAATTTTATAAATTACAAATTTTATTAAATCGTATAAAATTTCTGGTTTTTGATTAATGATGACTTTAAATGTAATCATAGAATATGTAATATGTAGCAAACAAATAATCATGTTTTTAATAATTAAAGAAATAATTTGTGGGACACAGTCTTGTCTCTGTATTTGCTCTAATGGATACTAGACAAAAGTAATTGGTAGTCTTTAATTTAAAATTGAACCAAATCACTGCTTATTAAAATTTTAATATTTTTAATTATTTATATTTTTATATTAAATAAAATGTTTTGAAATCAATAATGACGAAAAGATATTTCTGTGAATGGAAGAGTTTTTGAATGGTAGTGAATTACAACAAAATATTGTTTTTTATTAATTTAATTTATTGTTACATTTAATTAAATTTATTCTTTAAAAAATTGTAAATAATTATTATAAAATTATTTATTATTCTTTGAGTGAGTAAGTCTTTAACATGTTGAGAGTGAAACCTAACAATCATTGTTTTGTTTAATCTCAGACTGTAATTTTGTACTTCATGTCAAACATCACATGTTGAAATGTTATTTGGGCCGATTCATTGTCTGGATCCTTGCAGATTCTATAACAATCTGATTCTAATGAAATTGTCTTTGAGGTCTGAACCATTTTCTAAAACATAATCTCACAAATTTTTTTTTTGCCTGGTGGAAAAATTGTGCAAAAAATATTAGCAAATAATAGATAGACAATTGGATAAGCAAATCATTGCATTAATTCGAGCTGAGTATATATATTTCAAAATACAAAATGAAAAAGATTAACACTATATTCCTGTAGAAAAATTAGCGATCTCATTGAGATTTCTGGTAAATATCAGAATACAATGCGGTTATTAACTGAACAATATCCATTAAGACAGTAAGGATTGGATATTGCCTTAATAGATTTTTAACTCAACTTTAAAAAAAAAAAAAATATAGTCACTGTTAAACTTATACTCAATGCAGTATAAATGTGAAAAATATTTACATTGTAAATATTAAAAAGAATCTTAAAGAGGTTCTTTGTTTCTAATAATCGCCCGAAAAGGTTTTAAAACTTTCGAGTTTTACATAATACTGTAATAATGGGTCACCAAAATAAACCATTCTAACCACGAATATGAGTTAACAGGTTGTTACCAAGTTCTAAGTAGAATAAGCCTCGCGGCCTTAGTAGATTTTTTATACTGTTAATCGAGATTAACTGAACAGAAGATATTCAGTTCTTCAAATATGTATCAACATATCGCTTATTGCAACTGTCTCATCTACATTGGAAAAGTTTTCGGAAATTCTCATTTAAAATTCGCGCGCTGTATATTTTTCGATATTTTAAGTTTATGTAGTTTGGCAGCACTTTCCTTAATTACTATGCCAAAAATGAGCGCGATCTGTCAGACAGTTCGTTTACGGCAGCTGTTGAAACCAGTTCACCTCAGTAGTGCGTTGCGAAAAAAACAATGGAAAAAAATATTGAACAAAGAGTTTGCATCCAATTTTGTGTTTCGAACGAAATTTCGTGTGCAGAATCGTTGCGAATGCTACAAAAGGCTTATGGGGAATCAGTTTTATCGAAAACTCAAGTTTATGAGTTGTACAAAGCCTTTCAGGACGGTCGTACGACCGTCGAAGACATGCCGCGTTCTGGACGACCTTCGACCTCTACCACCGACGAAAACATTGAAAAGGCAAAGGAAATCGTGTTCCAAAATCCTCATGTGAGTGTTAGAGAGATAGCACGAGAGCTAGGCATCGGTCGTGAGACCACGGCCTCAATTGTGGAAGGATAATTCATGGATTTTTCATGACGATCTCCCTCGCCCCGAGCCAACATTATCAACGATTTTAAGGCCCAACATTCAATAAATACCATCGAACAGCCACCGTATTCACCTGATCTTGCACCGTGTGACTTTTTCCTGTTTCCCAAACTCAAATTACCCCTCAGAGGAACGCGTTTTGAATCCATAGAAGACGTAAAACAGAATTCGCAGAGGGAACTCAAAGCCATACCGGAAAGCGCCTATAAAAATGTTTTGATGATTGGAAGAAACGTTGGCATTTGTGTATCGCTTCTAATGGAGCATATTTTGAAGGAGATAAAATAAATATTGATGAAGATTAAGAATTTTGCGTTTGTACATTGTGACCGGAAACTTTTCGGTCACAATGTACCTCCAAACAGAACAAACATTCTGTCTAATCAGACAGACCCATCATGTTAAGATGATAATGTAGATTACGATAATTCGTCAAGTAATCTGTTAACAGCCTCTCAACTGTATTATATTAGAAACCGACATACTTGCATGACCGTATCAGTTCTTTACCTTGCTTGTTGTACGGAGTGTCGCAGCAATAACAATTCTTTTATTTAAAACTCATTTATTTATTTAAATTATTTTACTCAACATCTTTCTTATGGCTTTATAAACTTAAAGCATCGTATAACTCCATTGAAATTGTTGAACTTAATAGTGTTCAACTTTCTTAGATTTCATTTATTTATAAACTCAAACAGAATTTTAAAATATTTTATTACCTATTAAAAAAACTCGAAACTCTTTCGAAATAGTCTTCCATTTAATATTAGAAAAGGTTTAACTTTTTTTTCCATTGAGTGTGAACTTCTATTTCAAGTTCTATAAACATGCATAAATAATTTGAACTATTTTCGAATTTAATTTGCTCCAACGAAACGAGTTTATTGTAAAATTGAAAATAACTTAATTCAGCGTTAATATAAAAATGCTCTAATACTGAACAATAAACTGCTTACAAAAATAAATAAATTAAAAAAAATTAAATAATTATTTGCATAAATAAATATTTTAAAAAATGTTACCAGAAAGACAATGTAGAATTTGACTGGCTTTTTAGTGCTCATTAGTATCATAA
>NC_051846.1:55724258-55739257 GCF_002237135.1 Teleopsis dalmanni | reverse complement strand
TAAGTAGTTCATTTTTATCCCAGCTAGAAAATCTATTATACTAAGCGAATCCTTCAAACAGCATTGCTCCATTACTATAGTATTAATAATCGTCTATATATATTTGCAGTGAAATCATTGATAAATTTATAACTTTTCATTAAAGTGCAGCTAGCACAAGCAATTGAAGCCACATGCTCCTTTCCTATTTGTGTACGCAATTGAATGAAATTCATCATTTTGTAATTAGTGGCTATAAATTAACCACAATCCTTACTCCAGTCAACATTCACACACACTATGTTCCATTATGTATTGTCCTTAACTCATATGACCGACCGCATATTATTTTGTGGTCACAAGTGTGAACAATTGTTTTATGTGTGCCTTTAGTAAATACAGCTTTAGCTTTGACTTCCACTTCCACACAGTTGAGTATCCTTTATGTCAGAATGGTAGAGGCGCACTGCAGAAAATTAAATTAAATTGTCCTTTTTCATTTCGATACACTCCTTTAACAGCACGGCCATAAATTATTATTACAGCACATTCGGCGTAAAACGTATTCGCATGCTAGTGGAGATACGAGCAGCTCTTATTTGCTTATAAGAACCCATTCCACCTCACTCCCATCCCAAACTAATAAAGCATTTCATCCAGTCCGTTTGCTTATGTGGAGATCTGTGTACGTGTGTGTGTATAGTTCGAAATTTGTATTTGCGTATCCACTTGCATATTATCCGTTTTGTTTGTTTTTCCCTCAGATGTAAACATGTATATAGCGAAGAGCTTATCTTTTGCTTGTTGAAAGCTGTTCAGAATGGTGGCAATGTATCTATGCGCTAATGTGGCCGCATTCTGGTAGTCAATTTGTTGCTGATGAATTGCACAAATATTAATAAGGCAACATATTGCATACGTTAATTTCTCTGTTTGCTCGAAACTAATTTATTTTGCCATTTTGAGAGTGTTTTCGAAAAATTGGGTTAAATGTAAATACAAACGTGATGGGAATGAAGGAGCCGCCCCGTTTATAATAGCAATAAATTATAATATAATATCGTTGAAGATATAAGAAAATTGTTGAAGTTGTATTGTTTAAATTTAGAACTTTATTTATAAAGTTTTTAAATCATTAAAATTATTTGAATTCGGCTATAGGTCACCTTTTTTAAATTAAATGTTTGTTTAATATTTATTTTTTATAAGATTTTCTATATTTCGGCTTTCCTTGAGAGTCATCATTAAGATAAGAACTTTACAATTAATAATAATTAATAAATACTAATAAAATATAATACATATCAGTGCGTCATGTTATTAGTTCTGTTGTCCATATTGTACTGAACTTTTATATTTAAAATAAAAAAATTTAAACAAACGTTTGAAAAGGGTGACCTATAGCCGAAAATATAATATATTAAAAATCATTATTAACATGAACAGGTCAAGAAACAAATTCAAAACTGAATTATTTTTAAATTTAATTTCATATATAGTATGAAATACTATAATATGTCTGCGCCCATTATTAAGTTAAGTTTTTATAGCTTATATGTTTTGATATTTTTTTAAGAATTTTTTTTTGAGTTCGCCACGAGTTCGATTTCTGATACTTGCAGTCTCAAAAAATTATTTACATATAATTAAATACAAGAATTATTTCCAAGACTACTGATGATGAGTATTTTGCAATACACGAAACAGCTGTATATTCAGCCAAAATTCAATTAACTAAAATAATATAAAAAGAATTTTTGTTATTGTAATTCACTACTTTACGAAAAAAACTTTTTTTTTCATACAATACCATGGAATCTCTAGTCTTCTTATTTTTTGATAACTAGCATAACTCATTGAATGTTTACTCAGATTCATTACGTATATTTCGCCTTCTCGTTAAATCCGAACATTGTACCTGATATTTTCATCTATTAAATTTCAATTTTTTATATAAATTAAATTTGACTTGATATTCGTAGTAGCCTTTTATTTGATATATGTATGGTTCTGAGTCAACATATTTTTTGTATTATGTAAGTAGCGCTTGGTAAACCTATGAATTTTGCTCTCGATAAGTGACTTTATCATGTTATTTCAAACTATTGTGCAGTATTAATTTAACACAGGTGTTGATAATACAGAATTTTGTTTTGGTTGAGAGGCAGTTTGCCTTCCACATACTTTTCAAGATCATATAGGCAAATCCTGCATTCTGCTAAGTATATTGTCAACAACGCCACCTGTAAGAAATATGATATTTCCTAGTAGCAGAAAGAATTGATGCTCTGAATTATTGATACTTAAAAGTCAAATTAATGTCAAGCGATTGTAAAACGCTGTTTCAATGAGTTCGAGCGTGGTCGTCGTCTTAACCACGATGAATTTTGTGAAAGTCGTTCAAGAATGGCTGTTTTACCGGAAAACGATGCAGTGCGAGAAATAATTGTGGTAGATCGGCATGTTACATATCGTTATATATGTTACATATTAACCGCTGTGTTTTCATTGTTAGACGTAAGACTTAAAAGGTAGCCCTCGTATCATGATAGGAGAGATGATATTGAAGAGAGAAAAAAACAGAAATAGGAGAATGCAACTAGATTTATGTGCGCAGGCCCTATGTTCCAAAAGAAGTTTAAGAAATTAGTAGTATATTTGGAGTAACACTTTTAATTTACATGTCGAGATGTGTTTTTCGAAGCCCTTTTTGAAATATTTGTTCAATGTAAATATGAATTTTTGGGGGAGTCAATATGTATCTTTTTCTGAGTCTCTTTAATATTTCGATTTCGTTTAAACTTTGATCCAAATGTTAAATTGATTAAATTAAATGTGTAATACATATATACATATATATGTATGCACTTTTTAGGAATTATGTGAACGAAATCACCTGCCTTTGAACGAAAATAACTTCATGCGCTCAAACGCACTTCATTCGTCTGACAAAAGTGACTCCAAATAAATTCAGCTTTCCTGCTCCAAATAAATATAAGATCATAACATTCTTAAAAAACGCAGCAGAAGAGTCTTAAAAATCTAACCTGGCATTTGCCATTGACCAAATTAGCAAAGAGCAAAAATTTGCTCCTTGCGAATGCCACAAATTCTTGATGTTTTGTTGACCAGAAAATGATACAAAAATCACAGCGAATCTGTAGCACAAAATGCAATTGGCGATGTACGTTGATGACAAGTGCAGAAAAAAGTCACATTGGCATCTTTGAGAAGGAAGGCAAAAAATTGCAAGTCAGCCAAGGAAACCTCAACGAGAAAGTCTGAAAATGTTGCATTTGCTGTAGAAACGAAGCCGGAAAAAAATTATTATAGATTGTGAAGTATTGATGATGATCAGTTTTGAACGTAAGTTCCCTTCTTGTTGGTGGACCGGAGGTGCGGGCAGATGATTAACCGTTTAAATTGGAGACACAGTTTTCTGTATTGCACAGTAGTTGTTGAGCAAAAATATGTTCCATGAAGTAGTTTTTTACATGTTCTCACTAAGAAGACTTTAAAGAGTTTGAACTCATGTTGTGTCGCCATCCACTGTCCTTTTGACATATAATTTTTTTCCAATCAAAAATAATTACTTATATTGTCAATAGTAAAAAACTTTGATCGGTGCTATCTGTTTGTTGTTTATTTGCTGGTTCGGTTCGCACATAATTGTTTTTATTAAACAGAAAATTGCGTTCAGACTGATGGTCAATATGTCTCTCCATGAAGGGTTGACGATTTCACAACAGAATCTGACGATTTAAACTTAGTGCAAATATGAAATTTAAAAAAAATTTTAATTTCTTCCTTTTTTAATACTGCATATTACTCTATTTGTACATTTTTTTGTTTTTTTTTTTTGCTGCACTTATGCCTAATTAATGCAATAAAAAATTGTGTTTTATATTTCCTGATAGTTAGAGATAAGCGTAATGCTGTCTACTTTTAAAATCCCGCAGGACATCAAATCCACGCAGTTTCCAATAATTTCATAGCCTAGCTGTCTCTATACTCTATACATTTTCGTATATTAAAAAGATTTTGTCGCCTTGGTTGGTTACTGTCAGGAGCGTCGTCGCCAGACAAATACTGTTTACAGCACTTTTCAGCTTCGTTGCTATTTGCGACTGACAACATTTTACCAATGATTTTTGTTCAAGTAAAACTTATTGTCAAACAACGCGTTAAACATTATTGACAAAATGTTGAAGGCATTGAGGAACAACGTGTAGAGCAATGAAACAGCAATGAATCACTACGGTCCTGAAGTGTTACTTAATAGTTCAACGTGCTATTTGCTCATACTCACTCAGCTCACAACTGCGATATCATCTGTCATTGGGAAGCATGAGACGAGGTACTCTAGTATGTTCATAATTTGATTGATCAGTTGGTTACTTGCTCGTTTGTCGATCGTTTGCGATTATCTTGGCTTTTCTTTTTTTTAACTGTGTTGCCATCCATTTATGGGCAATGGCTGGTTTTTGTCAAGTGGCGTGTTATGCGACTAATTGGATAGGAAAGGAGCTTAAATAGCAATGCATTGTTCTACATAATTACGATAACAATTACGATTTGTTTGTGCCTTATTTTAGCTCATAATTGCGGCAATTTTAGTTTAACTATCGAATAGAAGGGCAATTTAGTGCAGTAACAAATTAAGAATAAAATTGTTTTATTATCATTATTTTTAAATAATATTGTAGACTATTATCGAAATTATATACATGGTACATATATCTATCACATTTTTTATGTTTGCCGGAGTATGATTAAATCTGAGGTTTATTATCTTATTTGGTATACAAAACACTATTTATAACACAGCATGTGCCTTATATATTTAAATAATACAAGATGTTAAGCAACATCTGTCTAAAGGTCATAATAGTTATAATTGCTACTCGTCTACGGAACGAAAGTGGGTTTGTCATAATAATTCTCAAAGGCTACAGTGACGTAGCGACAAGTTCGCAACCCGTTTAAAATTATATCTAATTTTATTTGTAGTGGGCTTAATTATAGGATATAAAAGCATGTAATTGATTTCAAATATAGATTTTATTAAATAGACTGCATTATATATAAAAACCCTTGGCACGCAGGTATGTGCTAAATTTCATGTTAAAACAAAATTTAGCATTTTTTAACATAAATAACCTGTAACTTGTACATATTTTATTTGCTATATTTTAGTAACATACTTTATGAAAGTAAATCTGCTTTCTTATATAAAGTATATATTTGAACAATTTCTAGTATTAAGTTCCATATCGTTCATGTTTTATACGATACTTTTATTTAAAATGAATGCCCTATTCTGCGATACTATTTTCCACAAATAAATAGCATAAAATCTTTTTTAAAGAAACTTTTTTCCAGACGTATTCTTTTCTTTCCGGAAAATGACACCTATCCTATTTTTAAATGTTTAACGCTTTTTTTTTGTTAAGTTCTGTCAACCATGTCTTAGTTGCATTAAATGTCATCTAGATTTGTTTCTTTAAGGTTTCTCTGTATAGGTCTTTTTTTATTATAATTTTGAGGATAAACCTTTATCCAGAACTTACTGATTACCGCATAAAATTGTCAATTTTTTTAATAGTTCAGATAGTCTGTTCGATTAAATTAAAATCTTTAATTTAAAATCCTTATTTCAGTTTATAAGGAAATCGAAATATTATTGAACAATATTTCCTAAAAGACATAGAAATGTGAAATGAGATAAAACTTAAATTTTATATCAAAGTAAGAGCGTTTGAAACTTGTGTTGCAAATAATAATCTATACAAAAATAAGAATTTTGGTTTTCTTTAGAACCGCATTAGTTCTATATCATTGAGAATATTTTTAGTTCTATATATATTTACAAGGGTTGCAACAAATACATCAACACCGTTAAATTATCTTTCATAATGTAACATTAAAAGGCTGTATTGCATCATTCTGCTGCTTTTTTAAAGCACCAAAATAAAAGCCAATTATTACTATAAAAACTAAAGAATTACAAATTATATGATGTTATGTTAATAATATAAATCAATAAACCTGACAATTACTTTTCCTGGTTTTTGGGTTCATTTTCGTCTCATTAGATGTTTTTATATAAAATATTAGGCAGCTAATACGAAACCTTGTCAACAAAATCCTTATTATTTACTTTTGAACTGAATTTAGAGAAAATAAATCTTATCTTCCATATAGAGTAACTACTAATATTAAATTCATTAATTTGAAAACATTTTAATTCTATTAATACAACAGTTACATATTGTTTAAAAATCGAGAATGAGAAAATTATTTATAATCAGAAAAAAGAAAATAGAAGTATATTGGCTTTTAACTCGCCTAAATATAATATTTTAAAATTTTTTTTGAAAAGTTGAATACGTTCTAATGTATTAAATTTCTTCAGTTATCTACTGAGAGTTTAAAAATAAGTAATGTTGTGCTGATACTTTTTAAAAATTGGTTTTCCGAAAGTTGGCAAAATCGCATTTGCTGGTATGAAAATCATGAGAATCTAATAATGAGTATCTATTTACTAGTTAATTTACAGCAGTTTATTGATTCAATCTATAATATATTAGCAGTATATTTCGAAGACATACTTTGGTAAAGCGAACCTTTGATTTTCGTTCTCTAAGTATACTTTCTTCTCTACGCCCTTAATGTAGAGTAGATAATAAAGATAATATACGAAATATAGAGTACTTATAAAAGGTATTTTGAAATGATGTATCAGAAATGAGAGAGTTACTTTAAAGACTGCATTTAATAATTTGTGAATTTTGTAGTCTTTTGTAGTCGTTTTTGAGCATCAAAGGTAAATGTATATCATAGTCATAATGGTTGTTATATAGCCTATAAGGAATTCATTTGATGTATTATACATATGTCGCTTTTAATGATGGAATGATTACGTTGTGAAGTACTAAATAAATAACTGGAGACTTGTTGTTGCTAATTAGCTACGATATAGAATATCTAAACTTTGTGAACTTTGTACTCTCGCCTCTTACAAAGGGAAGTTTAAAAGCACACTCCGCTCAAAAATATGTTGGAATACGAGGCTTCAGACGATATTAACTAAGAAATGCCACACTCTTAAATGTTAACATTTTTTTATATTGCAATAAGGTGTCTTTTCACAGTATTTATGAACACATAATCTTCCCAATTTTAATACATTGATTCCAATAATTCTTCAATTTGTGGATATCATATTTGTGGTAATAATAAATATTTTCATAACAGTTTGATTATAATCGATTTTATAATATAGCTTTATAATAGCTCTATTTTAAATCTGTAATTGAAGCGATTATTTTGAATAAGTGTATGTCTTGGGGGAAAATAATAATTATGTTCTTTCGTAAACTGAATATTTTTTATAAGAATGTGCATTTAATTAATTATAACATCAGTTTGGTTGTAAAATGTAACGCTATCTTCTTTTTATCATTTTTTTCACAAACTCACTTCGGAAACAGAGAGCAGGATTCATACCATAATTTGATATTTTGCCTCAATTTAGAATTATGTGTATTAGCCTCAGTTTAATTAATGGTTATGAAATGATGCACTCAATACTGCATTAGTTATTACTGACAATGTCATATTCAAAAATATTAGAGAATTACATGTAATATGTCTGCCATCTAAAATTTGACATAAAATTTTGCACACTGTGCCAAATGAATTGTTCATCGACGAGCTTCTAAAACTATATCTTGTATTTTTGCAACGGTTTCAGGTGTTAATGTAGGTTTTAGTGGTCTTTTAGATTTTGATGTTCAAGGCTTGAACGACCACTATTAAACAAACTACTTCTATATGAAAGAGTAGATAAACTTTTTAATTAATTAAGATTTCTGTATTAAAATGTACTGTCCTTAAATTTTTTTGTCAGAACGATTTGATCACTACACTATATATGTTTTGTTCCATTGTTAAACAATACCTTAATAAGTCGATTTTTCACAATTTGTAGTAAGCATAGTAAATTGATAGGCCGAATAAAATTTTGGAGATGTTCTTATGAAGGTAGAATGTTTGAAATGGCTTTAATAGTTGTAATTATACTTACGAATAATAGATGGGTCATTAAAAATTTCCATTAAATAATAAAACTTAAAAATTTTTTTAATAATTTGAAATAAATTATATATCATTTTAGTATAATTCAGTATAAACGCTAATTGTTTCCTTAATAATTATGGTTTTAAAAATTAATAATTAAATTTAATTTTAACGCGACAACAGTGACTATTTTACTTAATAGAAACTATTGTATTTTGATTAAGAAGTTTCGAACAATATTAATACCTCTACAAAAGAATAGAATTAAAATTTAATAATAAAAAATATTATATATATATTATTTAATTTATTGAATTATTTTACAGTTGATTTATGATTTCGTTCTTATTTAACACACTAAGTGAATTTTTTTACAGCAAGTTAACTAAACTCTAAGTTTGAACATACAAGTCAAATACGGTGTTAGGTCAGTTGGCTAAAGAACACTGGTTCTGAGCTTAAAATTAGGCAGGGCGCGAGTTCCTGTTGATACTTGCAGTCTCAAAAAAAATTATTTACGTATAAGTAAATAAGAGAAATCATTTTGGAGTTATTTTATTTTAAAATAAAATCTTTTAAAAACAAATAAAATTTTTTTAAAATTTTATAAAAAACAAAATTATTAAATAATTGTTGGTCATTAAAACAATAAATTATTAATTAAAAACAAATATAATTATTTCACGGGCTAATTGGTCAGTTATTAAATAATGATCTATTTTTAAAAAAAAAAATTTATTATTTAATTTCATAAGATTTTTATTGTCCAATATTTGGACTTTAATCTATAGTCATCATCGGGGAACTATACATATAAATACATTGTCATGTATAGTTCCCCGATGATGACTATAGATTATAGTCGAAATATTAGACAATAAAAATCTTATAAAACTAAATAATAAATTTTTTTTTTTTTTTTAAAATAGATCATTATGATCATAATAGATCATAATAGATCATAATTTAATAACTGACCAATTAGCCCGTGAAATATTTATTTTTAAAAAATTTCTTTTGGTCATTAAAACATTTAATTATTTAAAACAAATAAAAATTTTTTTGTTGAAATTAAATATTATCGAAACCCCTATTTGAAAATTAATAATGTTGCTTTTGTTTGTTTCAGATGCAGTTTCATTTTAAGGTATGTAATAACTATTAATTTTTGTTTCTGCCTATTTCTTTATTAAAAAATCGTTTGTTTTTTTCTATTATTGGGTGAAGTCATTAAACATCAAATAATTTATCGAACCCCATAAATAAAAGTTGAAAAAAGTGTAAATTTAATATTTAAAAGTAAATCGATTTCTTTTCGATACAAATACACTTTACGATCCGACAATATGTCAAACACTTGAAGCATTGTATGTTCTAGTGTAAAGGGGAGGATTTAAAAAAATTAGTGCTTTTAACAGCAATAAATACAATGCAATATGAGAAATAAATGGTGTAAAAAAATTAAAAGTAAAATAAAAAACAGAACGAATAAAAAATAAATTTAATGTGTTACAAATTTAAAATGTTGTCACGGTGGCTGTGCGCGCATCAATCGACAACAACTGTCACCAATTTCCATTGAAGTCGGAGAACTACCAAGCGTTACCAGGCACTCAAAGCAGGCATAGGAACGGTAAAAGTGTATTGAAATCGCGAGTGTACTAAATGACAGAAATTTATCAAAAAGCAAAAGAACAATTCAGCAAAGTATCTGCCGTAACTGAAGTCGACATAAGTGCGAATCCATGAAAGTATGGAGTATAGGAAAGATATTACTAGGCATGATATGAACGGTAGTAGCCAATTTCACGCCAACTTATTTATGTTTGCAATTTTAAAAAGTTCCTTTGCACAAATTTAAATAAAATTGCAATTTTTAACATATTGTGTATTATTTGTTGTATGAAAGTGCACAGATTTCAGTGTTTGTAATACACTGACAAATTCTGCTCTTTTGAAATAAAAAAAAAACAATATAGAATTGTTCTCAATCTTATAATTTAACGCCTTTTGCTTTAGTAAGCAAAAATTTGTAAACGCTTAAAAACATGCTTTCTTAATAAAAATTGCTCATATATAAATACTATCTCCTCATGCAAAATGCAATTGAGTTCAGTTTATATTTTGTTATTTCAATATATGCGCTCTAATCCTTTATTGGATGGAATCCCTAACCCTTATTTAAGCTCTTGATTAGAATTTACTCATTAAAACTGACCACATCGCTTTCACGTACTTTGAATTGTTTACTCTTTTGCTTTTGGTTTAATATGTTGTGTGAGGAGGAAAAGCCTTAAATACCTTTAAAGCCGAAAGACAGCAACCACCATGAAACGAGTTAATCTGCCACAAGTCCTGCCATTTGTGGTCATTCAAATGGCAGGCTCTGTATGTTGCCGGTACATCGAAGTATTTGTTGTTGGTATAGTTTCTGGGAAGCATATCGTTACTGGTAATTATTTCACTCCATTCAGTTAAATAACTTCTGCCTGTCAACAGGCGTGTGCTTAGCTTGTCAGTAATGATGGTTGATTTACTCTGGGAATAATATTGAAAATACCAAATTTAACTATTCTTTTATAATAACCTCAAAATAATTTAAGAAACTTCTGTCTAAATGTCTATCGAAACATTCTTGTAGTACACATTCGATCACACACATTCGATTCGATTACTTCTACTTTCTGTATTTCTTAATAACCCTTACTTTATTTTTATTTTTATTATCGATTAAAGGATTTCAATGATTTTTGTTTTATTTGTATGTATTTTCAATGGTTTTTTCTGGTACTACTTAAGACAATTCATGCATTATTCATAACATGTTTACGCATTTTCCAAACTTTCACTTTAACATTTTCTTTGTAATTGTGTTCTTTTAATTTCTTCTTCTTAACAGTTTCGATACTCGTACTTCAGCACATCATGACAATTTAATCAGAGAAAGAAACTTTACCGATAACGAACTTCCTGTTTGGATCCTGACCACTGTTTGACTTGCATTCGCTTCAATTGCTTCGTCAGCTGAATTAGATTTCTTTTTTGGATTGTGATGGATATGTTAGAATATGGATGGGGTGTATATGTGGCTATGAGAATTGTAATATGATTGCAATCAACTATTAAAATTGAAGAAAGTGAATTGCTTCTACTCAGTGATTTTGTATTAGAAGCAATCTTAATAGTAGCAATTTCAGTTTTTGTCATTTGATTGTGTATATAACCGTTTTCACTTCATAGTTGAACAGTTCAACAACGCCCATTTAAGGATAATTTTTCTTGGTTAATTATATTTTGTACAATTTCAACATATTTAAGGTCATATAAAATAAGTAAAATGGATGTTTTGTTTCAATCAATCAAATTTCTAGTGTTGAGAACCTGAATTCTGGAGATTGTTTGAGCTTACGATAAAATTTTTTTACGTGTAACGTATGTTATTTTAACTATATGGCTCTCAACAACTAATTTTAAATTTTAATTTTTTACATTTAAAATAATGAATACAATATTATATGTATAAATAAATTATATTTAGGATTTCATTCTTCATATAGAACATTGTAAAAGAGTTCAATAACTTAAATCAGTTACTCAGTTTAATAAAAAATTCTAATTTCAAATAAGAATTTTATATTCTATGACAATGAATCTATTTCGAATACAAAAAGGTTGGTATTAGTGAGGAAATTTTCAAATGAATTGAAAAATAAAGTGTGCTATACCTAATCAATTTTAACTCTTATCGATAAGTTTTTTCTCTCTAATAAGAAAGAGATACCAGAATATCTGTTGTGTCACTATTAAAGTTCTTCTATTCAGTATTTGAAGTCTGTCTTCTATATTCTGAGTGTTGTTGTAAATGAGGATAAAACAAAGTACTTTCTGTCAACAAACAAATCTTCTGAGCGTCTTGAAAATCACGTCACTATTAGCAATTATAAATTTAAAGTTCTGAAAGACTTTGTTTATTTAGTAACCAGCGTAAACAACAAAAATAAAGTAAAGAATCACTTTTGCTAACAGATGTTACTTCGGACTAAGTAGACAATTGGGAAATTAATCCTTCTCTCGACGAGTCTCTTATTACGCATGTCCTACTGTATGGTGCAGAAGTTTGGCCAATTACCAAGAATGATAAGAAGGCGTTAGGATCATTCGACAGAAAAATTTTTCGGAAGATCTATGGTCCCTCACGCGTTGGCAACGACTATCAAATTAGATGGAACGATGAGCTGTATGAGCTATACCGCGATATTGACATAGTTAGGCACATAATAACTCAGCGGCCATGTCGTGCGGCCACTGATTCGGTACCCATAGGTGGAAACGATTTGGGGCCCTCGGTACGATCAATTGATGATAGCAAGCCATGATGATAGCAGTCTGAAATGGCCAACTAAGTAAAAGAGTATTCTGTATTTGTTTAATACGTCTGACTTTAGATGAAGGAAAACGTTTCTATAATCTGATTTGTTTATACGAAATCGAACTTGTGATCTGAAATATATCAGAAAAAACATATCTGAAAAAACTTAATACTTGGGTTATTTATGGCAAATATCTATATTATGATCAAGACATATCTACCTATATCAAGATTTAAGTCAAAAAACTTTTACTTTTAAGTCAAAAAACTGATAAATATTAATAGAGTCCATTAGATATTATCTTTACTTTTGAGAATCATGTATCTTTATGACTTCTTATTTGCCATCTTCATTTGATTGATGGTATGATCAGTGTTTGACCTTTTAGATAAACAGGTCGAATAATACACCTAATTGCTGAAGAAAAGTGTGTTTAGTACTACTTTACATCGGTGTTAGTGGTGTTTTAAATGAATATGCTTAAAATTAAATATGCATTTTATGTAAGAGACCGTAATAGAGCTATCATAATTAGAAAATTTACACCTATGATAACGAATTTAGAATACTCAAAATAAAAGTTATATTATGTACTTTTTGTATTACTGAAAAATGTGTCATCATAATGTAGGCAATAAATTATTTGCTATATATATAGCAAATTGCTAAATTTTTATGTATGTAATATAAAATTTAAATAAAATACTTATGTGCATAAAAATAAAATAAACGAATATCTTGTGGGCAAGTGCACATACCTATATTGCGTTGGGGTCAGCTCTCACCAGTTGCTACATTAAATCAACTTTAAAAAGATAATAATTATTATAACTAATTATAATTAGTGGTGGAATCTATATAGATAACGTTTTCGTCATAAAGCTGAAATGAACTAATGATAATAGTACAACAAGATTTACTATAAATTAATGAATTATTATAGTTCAACAAATTATGGTTGATCATGCTGGTTTTAAAATATCTTCCGTAGTATTAGAAGTTTCGCAAAAGCAAAACTTTCCTCTTACTCTTTCTTTATTAAAGTTTTAATTGTTAAAATTATATTAAAAATATAAGAATATATGCTATTATATACAGATATATTATTTTGCCACCAAAATACGTTTGATAACTATAACTATGTTTACAGTTTCAAGAACTAAGACATTAAAAAAATGTTTTAAAAAATTACTCACGCCTTCAAATTGCCACACTTCTCAATTCCGCATCTGCATGTTTAAAATATTCTGATTTTGATCTTAAAAACGTTTCGTTTACTAAACCACATGAACTTATTTAAATGTTAATGCTTAAAACAATTTTAAGCAATTTTAATACAATTTAAACCTTAAGATACTGCTCCGAAGATAAGAGTTTTTAAGTTACTTTTGTTGCCGAGGAAATTTGTGACCTGCTTTAAAATCTAATAAAGAAGATACAAATCAAAATGCAAATAGTTAGTTGTTATAGATACATATACGTTTATTTATACACTCACACACATATATTAACTTATATAAAAATGCATATATTTCACTGTTTTTTATGGCAAGTAGTTTATTTAATTAAGTTTAAAATTAAAAGACAGTTAACTGAGATTTACCATGGAATAAAGCGGAGCACCTTATCTGAGATGAGAAATCATTACGATTTTGATGTGTAATTCAGTTTGAATTTTATGCGGTATTTTATGGCGTAAGAAACAATAAAATTTTTAACAACATTTCACCTCATTGTTTACAAAGTAATTACAAAAACATTTCGTAGTACGTGAAATAATATAAAAACTTTTCTACTTTACATTTGGAGTTTATTCTCTTTTATGTTATGTTATTGCTTGATTAGATACATTATATTATAAACCTATTCCTTCTTATTGTGCAATATGCTCAAACAATTTGAATAGTACAGTTGTATATTATTGTTTTGAGGACTTACGTGAAAAGGATATGAATTCCTAATTCATCAATAAAAAGACAATGGTACTCTTACCTATAAATTAATAATTTAGCATAAATTGCTATTCATAAAAATGAGTAGAATTTTATGAATAGTAGTAGAACTTTAGCACAATCTGAGGCTATAAATTTGTCGATAAACAAGGCGTACACTGGACTAGGATTTCACCAACCATTATTCACGAAGGAAATTTTTTCTTTAGTTTATGAAGATCATTTTTATTGCTAATCTCGACCTGAAAATGTCTTGTCCTACACCTGAGAAGTTCATCAGTTTTGCATGTAAGAGCTGTGGGGGCCGCTTTACATAAAATGTTGCTTCTTGATCATTATTGGATAAGTTGTATTTTGAGTACCGTTGTAGAATCTTGTTAAAACATTTATTCTTTAAACGTTTGAATTAACGTCACTAACAAAAAAAAAAAAAATTAATGAGTGACACTTAGTGGGTATCTACAAATATAAAATTGAATTTAAAGTAAAGTTCCTAAGCTAAATACTAACAAGATCGTTGGGTAGAGTTCGTTTTAATCCTCGATCTGATTGCATAGGATAAGAGAGACACGTAGCCTCTGCATCTGCAATGATGACGTCCGCTACATATTCAATG
>NC_051846.1:55721838-55724158 GCF_002237135.1 Teleopsis dalmanni | reverse complement strand
AATAAAGTCTGTAACTACTTAAATAGTCCAATATAATAAGAACTTCATTCCATGAAATCTCAAAATGAGTTATTCAGGTGAATTTACACAAATAAAGTTTATATCACCCTGAAGGAATATATAGTGTTTTTGATTTCAAAGTGTGCAATTTTGAATTAGTGTGACTATCCACAAAAATAACTGTCTTTGATATACCTACTTTTAAATATTCTCCTCTGTTAAGTATTTCCGTATATTTTCATTTCTGATATCATCCAAATTTTAGCACACATATCAATACAATGATTAGTTTGAAGCAGTGGCGTCGCTAGGCGCCGCCGATGGCCTCGCGCCCACAGGGGCCTCGCAAAAAGTTACCGACTGTGGATTCTAAGCATTTAATAAATATTTTGAACAATTTGATTTGATAATGGCATTAATCATATTCGAAATATTTCCGAATGTTTATATAGTAACCAGATTCATGTTCACAGTTCCAGTCAGTATAGTTTCGACGGAAAGAAGCTTCTCAAATTTAAAATTGATTAAGACGTACTTAAAAAGTATGATGATCCAAGAGAGACTATCTCCATTCGAAATTCTATAAATTGTAGCGAAAATAGCAGCTGGCGCAAATTATGATATAATTTAAAAAAAAAAATGAGTGAAGCTAAAAGTAGGAAAATTAATTTATTTTAATTTGTATTTATTTTAATTTGATTAGCAATAAAACTTTCAATCATGCTTTGTCATATTAGTAAATGTAACTCATTTACTTTTACAACTGGGTTATAAAGGGGGCCTCGCAATTCTAAATTCGCCGACGTCCAGAGTTGGTCTAGCTCCGCCACTGGTTTGAAGTTTTTCATTTCCACACTCAACTCTTCTTGTATTAATGGTTTCAGAGCATAACAGGGGATCTAAATGTGGGAGAAAAGATAAAAGTAAAACGATTTACCCTTTCAGATATTCCTAAAGTGATAATTAAATTAAATATTGGTTGGCTAAAATCCACCATTTTGACATTACTTTGTTCATCTGATGAAATTTTAAGTCTATATTTTAAAAGAAAAATTTCATATAAGAAAGATATTAGGACAGTTAGCGGGAAAGGCAGAAACTATTTTACTATAAAGTGGCTGGAACTGTAGTAAATCTTAAGATGACTTGTCAATAAGGCAATAAAAAAAACTCCCATGACAGAAAAAGATCGCTCAGCAGAAAGAATATAACAATCTATGCGCATCAAGAGAGGTATCAGGGGATAAATCTTCATCACAAATTTACATACGTGTAGATCTTTATAGAAACAATTAAGGGAATTCCAAAATCAGTACCAAACAAATTTTTGTCTATTATAACATATACCTAACTTTTTTTATAATTTAATCATACCTAATAATTTTTATAAAATCTATTTTTTTTTTAATTTCAAATTTTCCTAACTATTACCCACCATTTTTATTCAAAATAGAACACATTTCTAGTTATATAGTTATATGATTTCCGAATTACGACTTTCATAGAATTCATTTCTAGTTATAGGCATGTTTTCCGTATCACGACTTGACTTGAAAATTAAACAGAAAAAATATAGTTTCTTTCATTCTAGGAAACACTTTAGGACGAATTCCACAAAATCTTTATATTGGTGACTATAAGTATTCAGGGCGTAATTTTCTGTATTCAAATAATTTTTTACCCTACTTAACATAGACCGGGCAGTGTCCTTAACAGTGTCCTTATAAAATTCAAAATAGACGATCAAAATTTAATTTTTTCTGAAATAGTAGTGCTTTTTGAATGAAGTCCAATTGACTTTCCGCAACACCTCTAAATTTACGCCCAAACATAGTCAATTTTTAAGTTTTTTTAATGTCTAAAAATCTATAATAGATAGAAAAAAAAAATTTGATGTACTGAATTCTTGTACTATAACTTGGAGGTCGAAAAAGTATCATGATATTCCGCCAACTGCAACACCCACTTCTCAAACGGACGCGTCGGTGTCCGTTTAAGAGTGCTTTCTCCAAGAAATAAATACACTTTGTATTCTTATTCAGAATGTATTCTTAATTTAATCATTATTTTTTAGACAATTTAGCTCTATTCATACATATCTACATATTTTTTTCATTGTCTAACTTAATGACTTCAGTAAATGATGTTGATGACATTTTTCTATCCATCTGCAATTTTATTAACTGTACTATAAAATATAGTGTAAATATTCTACGACTATATTTGTTACATATTTTTGAATTTGTCTTGTCCTGACGTGAGTCACAAATCCCTTTTCCAATCTCAGGGCATGTTTATGTCAATCAGCGTTACATGCGTT
>NC_051846.1:55717546-55721738 GCF_002237135.1 Teleopsis dalmanni | reverse complement strand
GGCGCTTTCCGGTATGGCTTTGAGTTCCCTCTGCGAATTCTGTTTTTCGTCTTCTATGGATTCAAAACGCGTTCCTCTGAGTGGTAATTTGAGTTTGGGAAACAGGAAAAAGTCACACGGTGCAAGATCAGGTGAATACGGTGGCTGTTTGATGGTATTTATTGAATGTTTGGCCTTAAAATCGTTGATAATGTTGGCTCGGTGCGAGGGAGCATTATCGTCATGAAAAATCCATGAATTATCCTTCCACAATTGAGGCCGTTTACGGCGGATAGCTCTCACGACCGATGCCTAGCTCTCGTGCTATCTCTCTAACACTCACATGAGGATTTTGGAACACGATTTCCTTTGCCTTTTCAATGTTTTCGTCGGTGGTAGAGGCCGAAGGTCGTCCAGAACGCGGCATGTCTTCGACGGTCGTACGACCGTCCTGAAAGGCTTTGTACCACTCATAAACTTGAGTTTTCGATAAAACTGATTACCCATAAGCCTTTTGTAGCATTCGCAACGATTCTGCACACGAAATTTCGTTCGAAACACAAAATTTGATGCAAACTCTTTGTTCAATATTTTTTTCCATTGTTTTTTCGCAACGCACTACTGAGGGGAACTGGTTTCAACAGCCTGCGTAAACGACAACTGATCTGACAGATCGCGTCAGTTTATTGGCAGTAGTCAATTAAGGACAGTGCTGCCACAACTACTAAAACTTAAAATATCGAAAAATATACAGCGCGCGAATTTTAAATGAGAATTTCCGAAAACTTTTCGGTCACAATGTAAGAGCTGATGTATGTTCAATATCGCTCACAACTCGACTGATAGATCAAATAGGAAGTAGATTCGACTGCTCGACAATCAAGGAAGTGCTCGATAGAAAAAAGGTCGCATTTTATAATGTCAATGCCAGACTACACGCATTATTGTTGATTCTAAACAAATTAAAGGAACTCAGTTTGATGCTTCCACCGTATAGCACGGACTTTGGGCCGCCTGACTATGACTTTTAATGGTCACTTAATCCAGTTTTTTGCAGGAACAGTTCAGTTTTAAGGGAAATTACACACCCCATTTAAGTATGTAGATTAGAGTTTATGTGTCGTTGCTAATTATTTATAATACCCGAATATGAAATCATAATAAAACTTAAAACCAGTTAAATCTTTGTAGGCAACATCAGTAGTACATTCTAATTCGAAGTAATCATTACTAGGAGTGTCGCATATGTCAGGAAAACTACACGGCACGAGAAACGAGAATAAGATGGAAGAATTCCGACAGATATGAAATATTAACGATCATTTTTTGTTATTTAATTTAAACTATCAATCATATTTATCTGACTTTTTCTGATATAACCAATTAATTATATATAATTGTAAATACTTTAATAAAGAAATATTATGTGTACGGTGAGATCCCTACATATTTATACATCTATTACTTACTCATTTTATGAATATTGCCAATATTCCATATCGATTTTTTAACCTTTTTTAAATTGACATATTTGCTTATTGCCAAAATTTGAAAAATATAACCAGAAAAATGATCAAAACAATATTCCAATATAAATGAAATCAATTTATTTTGAATTAAGTTTCATGGCCTTCTGGTGATGAAATACATTTTGTTTTTAAAGGAACAGAATTTAGCATATATAGTAAAAACTTGTGCTAAGACTTCTTCAGCTACCATTTTCAAAATATGACATTGATTGGACTCAGTCAAGTTTATTTTTCTTTATATATGCTATAATAATCACTGTAACTCAGCTCTTTAGTGCTCATTTTATTTTTCAGTACAGTTCTAGTGATAAAATGTCATAAAATCTAATTTTTTCTTAGTATAATTTAAAAATCCTTATCAATTTAGAGTTATTTTTATATATATTTTTATTAGTTTCATACATAAACTAATTTTACACAAGAATAGTCATAAATATCACAAATATAGCTTCTTAAATTCAATCTACAATTGAATACCAGATAAATATATATATATTAGTAATATAAGTTGGGGAGAACTTCCATTGTAACCTAAGGATCTGTTATGCACACTGACAAAATCACAGTGTTTCTCTGAGACCAACTATCTCAATAAAATGTAGTATCGAACTTATTTCACTCAATCTTATTTCTTCATATAATATTGCATACTACTCCATTATATGTCTATTATCTATTATATCTATAATAAGAGATACTTTCTTATATTATGATCAGTACTGGCTAAGTTCTCAGTGCTTGTTTTTCTATATGATTATCTTTCTTACAAATAATGCAAGCGAAATTTTTTTATATTACATTTGCTTTCATTATTCAATGCACTATCAATTCATTTTATTTATCGATTTACCGATATCTAGAAATTTATATATACGTATATATTTATTTACAAGTTAATTTTGAATTTAAGGAACTGAATCATAACAGCTTTATTATAAACAATAATATCAGTAAACAATGATTAAACATAAGAACTTACTTAATTGACTATTAAGGATGTAAATCTATGTATTTATTTGGATCATGTTTGGATTTTCTTCACTCCAAATGTGACAATTTGTTTCCTTTACAAAACCCTTTAAGCAGAAATGAGCTTAATCGGAAGAGATAACTTTCTCGAAATATTAGATCTGTTACAAGTTGTACTAAAAACGAATCTGCAATATTTTTAAACAAGCTCAATGTGTGTTTGGTTCAAGTACTGGGGTCAAATAAATTTCAACTATTTTGATATGCAGATCTGAATATTCCAGTTAGGTATACACGATTTTTAACTACACTTTGCTCTACAGCATTTATATATTAAACGTATTAAATTCAAAAGCACAAGCACCATCATTATATGACCCATTCTTTTCAATCACATTAAGATTAATGGGTATTATTAAGTTTAGCAGGTTAAGGTTTTTGACCATTATTGTAATGAAATATTCAAATCGTGATTCAAATGTTAGAAATTTTTTATTTTTATGATAATTTCAAACAGTTTTTTTTATTTTGCATAATGTTTTATTTTTTATTTGTCATTTGTGATTTGGGGAATTTTGATCTAATAAAAAAAATGACTGTAATGTTAAATAAATCTGTAAATCTAATTTGATCTATCTCTTTATATTTTTATCAACGTGTGTTGAAATTTAATTTAGCCACAATTTGAAAAAATTTAAACCAATTTTTAAGATTCATATGTGATTTAATAAAACATTTTACTAAGATATAAATATTATTCAAGAAACTTAAAAAATTTATTTAAATAGTTGTAATTAGGGGCTCTGCATTTCAAACTCCATACAGTCAAATTGATCCCAGTCATCTTTTCGTTTCACAGGCTTTAATGAGAAGAATGTATTTTATGTTGATTAATTAAAAAATTCTAGTTTTCAAACTATAATATAGACATTTCTAAAATATACATAAACACATTACATATTTTTATTATATATTTCATATATATATTTCATATAAAGCAATGTCCAAGCTGATATTAAAATATATTATATTATTGTATTAAAATACGTTTAATACATATGTATTGTCAGGAGAATCTAGTGCGTTAATGATTTTAAATATAAACCCTATGTTATTATTAATATATATTATATTATGTTATTATATATTATTTATTATATTGGCGGCCAAACGATTTTTAATATACATTAAGACCGAAAAGTTTTCGGAAATTCTCATTTAAAATTCGCGCGCTGTATATTTTTCGATATTTTAAGTTTATGTAGTTTGGCAGCACTGTCCTTAATTACTATGCCAAAAATGAGCGCGATCTGTCAGACAGTTCGTTTACGGCAGCTGTTGAAACCAGTTCACCTCAGTAGGGCGTTGCGAAAAAAACAATGGAAAAAAATATTGAACAAAGAGTTTGCATCAAATTTTGTGTTTCGAACGAAATTTCGTGTGCAGAATCGTTGCGAATGCTACAAAAGGCTTATGGGGAATCAGTTTTATCGAAAACTCAAGTTTATGAGTGGTACAAAGCCTTCCAGGACGGTCGTACGACCGTCGAAGACATTTCGCAACGCACTACTGAGGTGAACTGGTTTCAACAGCTGCCGTAAACGAACTGTCTGACAGATCGAGCTCATTTTTGGCATAGTAATTAAGGACAGTGCTGCCAAACTACATAAACTTAAAATATCGAAAAATATACAGCGCGCGAATTTTAAATGAGA
>NC_051846.1:55714979-55717446 GCF_002237135.1 Teleopsis dalmanni | reverse complement strand
TTACTTTATTATTTAAAATAAAAAATAATTAGTTGATAAAAAATGAAAGGCATTTATGTTATGTGTTTCTTCTCGGTCGATTACAAGTCAAAGTCTTGCGAAATTATTTCAAGAGCCCACGTGTTAGCTATAGAGCTCAGTGTTTGGTCATTGGTATAAGGCATTCCACGCAGATCATTTATTCATAGCGTACCATTTATTGAGCCATTTAAGGTCTTATCCTCTATTAAGAGATGATGACAGCAGTAAGTAGTTCCACGCAAATAAACTATATATATATTCATTTCATACTCATTTTAAAAGTGGTGGCAAACTTACATGATCAAAAAACAATCAAGTATTTTAACAATTTCAGTTTCCTGAAGACACAGATACTTCACTTTGTATTTGCTTGACTTCTTTGACAAGAAGTACAAAACTTCTGTTAAGCTACGTAAATTTAAAGGGATAGATGAAAATTTTGAGAAGTGTTATCAGCTCTACTCTTCTCCTACTCTAAAAAACCATTCAGAGTGTAAAATATTCGTTTAAAATATAAATAATTGTATTTTAATGTTCTGTCACTTTATTGCTTAAATGATTATAGTATGATTATTTTATTAAATGAATATTAATATATTCATGTCATATTTAGTTAAAGACCTATTTGACTTGAGAGCATTTAACTAAAATTTTTCATCTTAAACTAGCCTCTGTATCAAAGCAGACATCCAGTTTAAGTCATCAAAATGACGGATTCCTTGATTGTTTTTTGCCATGAATACTGAAATGTTTTAATATTGGAGATGATCAGTTTTTTGTAAACTATTTATTTTAAAGTCGGTTTTGTTTTTTTAGAATTTTAAGTTTCATTTTGATCGGTGTTTTTAGTATATTTCTTTACGTATTTCGGCAAATTCGCTTTTGCCTTTTTAGGAGAATTCCTAATATTGTTTTGTAATATTGAAAGATTATTTTGTTTTTATACAAATTTCTCAATTGGGAAATTCTTCTTATCAGAGAAGACAATATTTGGTAACTATTGACGTTACGGGAAACACAACAGCTTCTTCGAATCCAGTCTTTTTGAAAATCAATAAAACCTTGTCATTTCTGTAACTTTAAAGAATTTACCCTGAATATGTGTTTCAGGGTTGTTAGACAACAGTTCCTTTGCTTTTAGATTTTTTTTATTATAAAATCTTTTCATTTCTGGGATTTAAAAGGTTTTACCTTTTTCGTGCAACCACAATAGCTCCATCAAGTTCAGATTTTTTTAATATAATTGAATTCTTGTCATTTTTTTGAAAGGATTTACTATAAGTTAGTATGTTAGTTTTTTTTGAAAAATTGTTTCGCTATATTTAGCTACAGTTAACACTAAGTCAAGCTTTTTCAAGTGCTCAAGCTTGATTCAGCTGAGCAGTTACTTGCTTTCTACTGTGATGTGGATTTTGTAGAAAATGTGCCTTAATTTCATGAAAAAGTGTTTCGATATATTTAGCCACAGATAAAACTTATACAAATTTTTTCACATACCACTGAGCAGTTATTTGCTTTTTATTGTTAAATGGACTACGTAGAATATGGATCCAAATTTTCTGAAACTGCCGCAGATGAAGAATTTTTCGACCACCATCCCGATATTTTGCAATATTATCAGTGTTGTAGATATAGTATTGATTTATTTATATTAAGGTTTTCGATTTTTGAATAGCAGTTTTAATTTTAAAATTAAATGAATTGTTTGAAATTATTTTCAAAAGCAGTCTCATAGAACTCATTTTTTTTGTAAAGAAGTAATTTTATAAATCTACTGAAAATATGTGATATAATAGTGTAATTATAATATTCTTATATTATTCTATAATTATAATAATTTAATTTTTATTATTTAATAAATATTATTACATAATTTTTATATAATTATAATAATTATACATATTATGGTGTATACATTAAGACCGAAAAGTTTTCGGAAATTCTCATTTAAAATTCGCGCGCTGTATATTTTTCGATATTTTAAGTTTATGTAGTTTGGCAGCACTGTCCTTAATTACTATGCCAAAAATGAGCGCGATCTGTCAGACAGTTCGTTTACGGCAGCTGTTGAAACCAGTTCACCTCAGTAGGGCGTTGCGAAAAAAACAATGGAAAAAAATATTGAACAAAGAGTTTGCATCAAATTTTGTGTTTCGAACGAAATTTCGTGTGCAGAATCGTTGCGAATGCTACAAAAGGCTTATGGGGAATCAGTTTTATCGAAAACTCAAGTTTATGAGTGGTACAAAGCCTTCCAGGACGGTCGTACGACCGTCGAAGACATTTCGCAACGCACTACTGAGGTGAACTGGTTTCAACAGCTGCCGTAAACGAACTGTCTGACAGATCGAGCTCATTTTTGGCATAGTAATTAAGGACAGTGCTGCCAAACTACATAAACTTAAAATATCGAAAAATATACAGCGCGCGAATTTTAAATGAGAAT
>NC_051846.1:55712198-55714337 GCF_002237135.1 Teleopsis dalmanni | reverse complement strand
GTTCTTTTATACAAAATAAAATGCAACCGTAATTGCAAAACATACAATAAATAAAATAACTTATTGCTTAATTCGCACAAATTGCTTAATAAGCAATAGTTGCGAATGCTTTACTTATGACCTAATTTTTACTTTTTGTTGATTCGTCAACCAAGAAATTAAGCAACAGGTGTGAGCGATTAACTCATGACCTAGTTCTTAATTTTGGTTGATTCGTCAACAATCTCTGTTTCAATTAATATTAAAATGGCAAACATAAATAATATTTATGCAAAAAAAAAATATTATTTTAAACGAAAACTTATTTTAGCTTTCATTTGTGTTAAAATTATTGCAAAGTCATTAATTTTAATGAAGCTCATCCTTTATGAATTTCAAAATGTACAGTTTCTCTCTGTCCGTTTGGAATTTTTTACTTTTTAATAACTGTTGCCTATTTATATAGTTCTGTATACATTAACATATCTATATCTATATATATATGTATGTATACACATATGCTTACTGCATACATTCTCCTTTACAAATGTTTTGTTTTTCTTAAGGGATTCAATCATTAAGAGGAAAATCTGCATGCTATATGGATATGTGAAAAAAATTTTCTGTTTATACAAAAATATTGTGCACTCTACAAACTGCATATATAACACGTTTTGAGTATATTTAAACCAATTCTTATACTTAACATAATCATCAAAATAATGTGTTAATTTTTTTTAAATTTGGTAGTAATTCTGCTAAACAACTACAATTACTCTTACGTACAAAACTTTACACAATTAATCATAACTGGTTATACCAGTCTTTAAGACTGGTCTAGCAGTCTGTTCGCTGCACTCGTTATAGCATTCACAGTTTGGGTAGTGCCACTGTTAGTAATAACATGGATATGTTCAAATGCTGTCTGTCTGTAATTATTTTTATTGATGTTGTCTCTGCTGTTGTTAATAATAATATTTTGCTTGGTATTCCATGCCATTTGTGCATGTTTCCATAATTGTTGTTGAAATTTTTTGCGCTTTGTTGTTGCATTTGCGTTAATTGCTGTTGTCATAGTTTTACATTTGCTACATTGTACAAACCGTCAAACCCTGAAGCCAACTCAACTCATTATGCTCTGCTACGACACACACACATACACATACAAATGCCAACTCATCTCTGTTTATATTTCAATGAGAATTTAATGATCACATATACTACATGGATACATACGTACAAAATGGTATGATACAATACATGTTCACGTCAACACATAGGCATTGCAATACAAAATTTTGTAGTGTTTTTAATTTTGCTTGTAACCAACAACAACTACATTGACAATAAAACAGCACAACAAGAGCTAAATGTGCAATATTGCCGTTATTACAGCAATGCTTGTTGCAGATTTCAATGATGCTTACGTGGTGTGTAGCATGTTGATGGCACCCTGCCAGCTGTGCGAGTACTCTGAGCTGTTATTGTCCTTTTATAATTGCTGTCGTTGTTACTGCAATTTATTTAATTTTCATGTACTGTTAACGTTTGCCTTCATTGTAATTATTTTTTAAATACTTTGTGCGCTTAACATTATTTATGATTAACAGTATTTCTTTCATTCTTCTGTTTGCTTCCTGAATGCTATCGTTTACAATATATATATATATATATATACGTTTTTTGCGATATCACATTTTTAATACGTATTTATGTATTTATGTAACATTGTAACATTAAAAATGCAATAATTATGTGGGTGTGTACATAATTTATTGTAACTGCAGTTAATATTCGTAAAAATACTTCACAAAACATTATTTGCACTTATTTTACTTGGCTTATGAGTATTTCTTTTTTTTTTTTAATTTTCACATAAATTGCACATTATTTTTATATGCTGAAGCCTTTATCATTAATAAACTACCTTTATATAGGTATTTAATTGATTTTTAATGGTATTATTCACTATATGTATTAATTAATTACATACAAAAATCATGAAATCGTAAATTGAAACTTTATTAATGATAAAAATATTCAAAATAAAAATACAATTAAATCAACTATATTTAATAAAGGAAACATATATGAAAACATAAATAAAAGCTTTATTAAATCTTCAGTTTAGTTAAATATTAGCTATAGAACTGAAGCTAT
>NC_051846.1:55700140-55712098 GCF_002237135.1 Teleopsis dalmanni | reverse complement strand
AGACCCTCCAATTAACAACATAATTGGAGATAAATTGACTAGAAAGAGTAAGGTCAAGAACCTCTCTTCTAATGGCATTAATAAAAGTGGGTTCAGAACCATTGTTCAATATGCTGACGTTATTACTACTAAAGTATTCTAAAAGCATTTGCCCTCTTCTATTTATGTTAGTGCTACCCCATAAGGTATGGTGCGCGTTTGCGTCGCAACCAATTATAAATTGTAAATTATTGGATTTGCAATAACTTACCAAGTTTGTGACTGCTTCAGGTGGTGCTTCATCTGCATCGCCTGGAAAGTAGGCCGATGCGATCACGATCTCTCGTGTTCCGCACTCCGTCGGGATCTCAAAAATGGCCGACACCAATTCCCTCTGGATGAAATCTGGAATTGGAATACAGTTAACATTTTTGTTTACTAGTATAGCAGTTCTAGGCGACTCTATGTCACGTTTATATATCAACTTACTTGATTGATGTTGAAGGCCTTTTATATGCCCACCGACTGTCCATGGCTCCTGGATAAGCGCTATGGCCAGTCCTTTTGTGGCGAAGGTCCTGCACAAGGTAGCCGATGCTCCTTTCGCGTGGTGCAGGTTCGCCTGTAACACCCCTATGGTGCTCATTTTTGTTGAGTTTTATTGAGAGAGCGTTCGACTTCCTTTTGAAGTCGAGCTCTTCGTGGCCCTTTTTCCTTCTGGCGCTCTTTTGGAGTTGTTGATGCTCCACCCACAGGTGGCCGCATCCAAAGCTTTTTTTGAATGGCGGCTCTACTAGTAGTTGGGGCCTCATTTGGATTCACAATAGACGTAAGTGTTGATTGTGGGACCACGTGCTCCACTTTCTGTTTCTCCGTCCTTGTGATCTGGAGTTTATTTGGAACCTTTTGTTCCACAGGCCGTTGTTCTGGCTGCCCCTCCTTTGTCATACTGTTAGTTTTAAGCAGTAGCTTGACATGGCTGAAGCGATATGCAATTCTACCTCCACTCTGGACCAGTGAGTTCCAGGATGCATCGTCGACAGCAAAGACGATGTGGAGCAGTGAACCTTCTGCGGTCCGCTGTAATACCTTCCAGGTGCTTGCTTTAATCCTGTTCTGGGCCTCAATTGTGGCAAGAACCTTGGTATTTTCAAAATCGCAACTGTGTGGGAAGTATCCTCGCACCAGATGTGTTTTTGGAAACTCCGACTCTTCAACCACTTTGGCGCCCAGTTTAGCCTTTGTTGCAATAGCTGCCGCATTTTTACGGACCCATTCAGCCGTTTGGTTATTTGTGCACACCATCATGAGCCATCCCGTACGAGGGAAACAACCTTCAAATTCTGGTTTAACCTCGTCAGACGCCAACTCTATGGCAGTCTCAATTATAGCCTCCTGTAGCTGTGCAGTCTGTTCCCTGTTTAGGGGGCACTTAGCCAAATCAAAAGGAACAAATCCTAATTTGATCCCCTTGGCCTGACTGGCTACTTGGCTGAAAGAGGGTTTACTCGATCCCTGAATCGAGGCGTTTTGTTTTGGTTTCTTACCAGCTGGCATGACCATGTCGTCAGATAAAGCCCTTTTAGCTGGCGCACGAGTTGGAAGTTTAGAAACCATGTCTAGGGCCACATCCCTAGAGTGTCCCTGACTCATGTAAGCCTTTAACCTCCTCTTCTGCATTGAGTTCAGTTTCACAAAACCCTTCTGGTCATGTAAACTGATCCCTTTCATACAAACATTGACAACAGTAGCACCTGACTGTTGAGAACAGAGACTGACTCCGTCCAGTCTGTGCTTGAAAGCCCTTTATCATTAATAAACTACCTTTATATAGGTATTTAATTGATTTTTAATGGTATTATTCACTATATGTATTAATTAATTACATACAAAAATCATGAAATCGTAAATTGAAACTTTATTAATGATAAAAATATTCAAAATAAAAATACAATTAAATCAACTATATTTAATGAAGAAAACATAAATAAAAACATAAATAAAAGCTTTATTAAATCTACTGTTTAGTTATATATTAGCTATAGAAGTGAACCTATAATAATTATATATAGATTTAGCAATATGGTATATTATTATTCACACAAGTTATGATGTACTGAATCATTTATTTCAATAAAATTTAATAGACTGATAAGGGAATGGGAACAGGAATAAACAGGGTACCAGTTTCCAATGGAGCGAAGCACTGCTACAAAGGGTGTTGTTTTCACTGCAACATACCCTAACCGAACGGAATGATTGATCTTCCGAATAAAAGCCAGCATGTCAGCCGTTTTTGATCTGCTAATGTCAGAAGCGTAGAAAGTAATTCTGGACCCAGTGACCTTCTCCTGGCCCAAATCAAAGCTGGGCAGTCACAGAGAATGTGACTGGAAGTCTCGTCTGCTTCTAAGCAAATCCATTTTGTTAAGGTGATACCACAGGTGGGATATATCATGTTGTATATCCCACCAGCAACCTCAACTCTATTCTGCTGAAGAAGGATACCTTACCATACTTGTAGGTATAAACCAGCTCTTTAGCGTGATGGTTACCTGGAATGTCGCGCCAGTAGCATCTTCTCTAGGCTGAAAACCGGAGAATCAATCAGAGACCTAGTTGCACACCAGCTTAATCCAGAATTCAGCTTAAACCACAATTAAATAAATTGTCTAACCTCGCAAGATTGACACATTACCATTGATTCCTGCGTGATCAAGCAGGATTCTGAGAACAACGTATTTGAAATAAAAAATCTATGATATGTTAAACCAATCACATATGTGTGGAGTATAATGTTATATATATAACCGGGGAATTTTTAGAATCAATAACGCTCAAATCGTTTTAATTTAAATTAAAATACTTATTATCTTACACTTTCATAGAAGCATAAAAATTTTCTATCATCAGTTATTGGTACGGGGTTGCTAAGAGTGGCTGCAATTCGTGTGAGTTTGTTTTATTTATCTTTATTATAACACTGACCGTTTTAACATATTCAAATATAAAATAAAGCTTCGTTCCGACTGTTTTCAATATGTTGCTTATAAAATAAATATTATTAACATAATTTAACTTAGAAAGTTTGTCGAATTGAAGCAAGTCTATCTAAGGCTTCTACATCAATTTTCTTGAAAACGGTTTTCTTGGGACAGAAGTATGGAAAACACATCATCTAGATAAAGGTTTCTTGACTATGTAAAATATTCGATAGTGTTGCTTTTGAAGCACACTGCAGCATAATTTAAGTATTTGTATGTGGCTTTTAGCACTTAAATAAATTTTTTCAGGGATGGTAATGCCATACATAGCCAAATATTGGATGTTTCGTAAGCTCAAAAGTAACGAATAGAAGGAACAACGAGGATCTGCATTCCAACTTAATTAAATTTCTATACTTTAATTAAGAACTGAAGCTTTTTACTTAATATTACTTTATTTGAATTTAAGAAGGAAGGAAATATTAATATTTAGAATTTTTTACTTAAAGCATTAAAAAGGTTATAAGCAATAATATTATATGATTGGAACAATACTTCACGGACGGAAAAATGTAAAATTTGTTATAAAAGATCTCATCTCACATCTCAGTCAAAGGAGAACCTTTCCAAATTGATTTAATAAATAAAATAAATGAAAAAGGCTTTAAAATTATTTTTGTGTAAATTTTATGCTTAAATACTTTAATACAATAAGTAGAATAAGGCAAAAATCCTTTTTTATGTGACAAGGGGGAACGGAATGAATAAAAAAGCAATTTTTAGCCACTTTTCCCAGGAGTATTAAATTGTTGCCCTTTAATTTACCAAATAAAAACAAAGTTTGTTTAAGAGGCAGTCGACCATTTCGTTAGGTCGTTTTTTTTCTATTTGCTTTTATATTTATTTTCTTCATTTTATTTTACATTCGTATTGCTTTGCATTCATTTTTATTTTGTGCTTTTTTAAAAAAGCGTGCAATGTACCACTTTTAAAATAAAAGAGTGCTCAGTGGCAAATAAAATGGCTAAGGGAATCTCGACACATACGAAAATGGCCAATAGAACCAACAACAGCCTACTAAAAATGTTGTTCTTTCTTCGATTTTTTATTTATTTTATTTAATGTATTTACTTTTTACTTGTTGGGTCAGTGGGGACTGTTGCCATACCATTTTATAATAATAAAGTGATAACATTAAATAAGCAGCCAGGGATGTAAAACACGACCGCCAAGCAGTAAACTCAAGGTGCAGACATTCAAATGACCTTAATTTACCTTGCGTGCATAATTCATGTGAAATACTGTTTCAGGATATATTATTATTTTATATATATTGTATGTATATATATACATGTACACTATATGGATTGACCCTTTTTACTATAATATTTCAACAAGAACTTTTTAGATTTGATATGTCTACTCACACGCATTTCAATGGATTTCTTCTATTTGCAGAAAATGCTTTTGCTGCTACCTGCCTTTTTCGCAGTGTTTTTCAACAGTTTCCCGGCAGGAGTTGAAGCGAATTTAAGTTTGGGCTTTAAGGCCACTAAGGTATATTACTGTATGAAAAAAAAATATATAAAAAAATTTTTAATTCTTTTTTATTATTCTATCTTACTTTTGTTTTCACTAATTTATTTAACTTTACTTAACTTTTTCTAATGGTGTGTTTAAGCAGATTTTGAGGGAACATAATCCAGGTAAGCTAAAAAGATAACAATTTATATACTTAAATTTAACTTTTTTTAAATGGTTTTATTTGTAATAAAATTGAATTGCATATAACATGTTGTTAGAAGCTGAATAATCGTTATATATTTTTGTTAAGATATTTAAAAGGATTAAGACACAAAATAAATGAACTGAAAAGTATGTCGGGACCCAAGTTAGGAAAAAAGTATCATGATTAGAATACTATAAAACCTTCAAGTTCCAATTGAGTTTAAAAATAACTTAATTAGCTTCACTAATTTATTCGTTTCAATTTACATATTGTTAATAATTATGTTAAGATTTTTTCGAGTTAGTGCAACTGAACACTTTTACTCTTTGTTAGCTGAGGAGTTTCTACAGAGCTCCTCACTTCTCTTTGACAAATATATGTATTCTTTATAAGCTTCAATGACTGATCTAAGTTCTGTATGTCGTCTCGTACTGCTAGTCAGTGCTCTGAGATTATGTAGTGCTATGTAGGGCAGCCTGTCACTTTTCGCGTATAGCTTCAGGGCTTTGTTCCTCATATATTTTTTGACCGGGTTTATTCTGAGGTCTCTTAGCATGTCATTCGTGTGAATGTACCATGTTACTTTGAAGAGTCTTCGGAGAGCCTGATTTTAAGCAATTTGTAGCTTTTGGATAGTATAGTTGGCAGCTTTGTTATACGCGGCACACCAGCAAAGAAGTACCGGTCTGATTATCTGGCTGTAGATCAATTTTTTATTCTTAGCGTTAAGGTTATTGTGTCGTAAGCTTATATAAACATTTTTAATGAAAATACTGTTATTTTAAATAAATATTTACTCATGTAGTTCATTTGAATAAAAAAAAGGCCAATGTTTTAAAATTTAATGATTTCTATATCAGGGATGTTATAATAGTTATTATGAACAATTTTATTACTTCAAACTTTATACAAGCTTTCAAATAACGATTAAATTAGTTTTATTTTAAATTTGACGACTTAAATAAATAATCAAGTATGTAATATAATATGAAATTTTTTTTGAGATAAAAAGCGTAAAAATTTTATTTTTTAAACCTGAATTTGTAGTTTTAATAGAGTTGTATTTTTAGAAATTATATAAAAAATCTGTAATCCTTTTGTGTTCGCCGATGTAAGCAATAAATTAAAAGAAAAAAGTTTAAAAATATTATGAATATGAAATAAACACAATAATCCGCTAATAATCCGTTAAAATAAACCATAAAAAAATTTAAGTAATATATTTTTTATATGCTAAAATGAAATTAAATAAAAATTCGTAAATAAAACTAATATTATTACAGTACTTTTTACATATGGAAAAGAAATAACTTGTGAATAAAAACTACACATTCATAATGCATTAACATAATGAATTTTTTGTTGGTGGCGTATGAGTGACATATTTTAAAATCAATTCATAATTGTATGCATTTTCTTGATTAATTTAACATAATATGTAAACCAAATTTAAATAAAAGCACTCTAATTGATTATCATAATTTCGGTTAAAATCACATAATTTTTTTAATTAATATTATAGTTATTAAACTTAGTGCTGTGCTTGTTCGAAATCGAAATGCAAGCATAAAAATTTGTGCTTCAGTAATTTAATGAGTTGTAAAAAATACTATTTTAGCTGCTTTTGTTGTTTGTTCAACTGCAAATTAGTAGAAATTTCATTAAAACTTTTTCCAAATATGTTTACAAACTTTTTCCAATTTAGTTGAAAAATATTTAGTTTCATTTTCTTATTTTTCTATTCATACACGTATGTTACTTAATTTATTTTCCCAACTACATTTTCTACATAGATTTTCCATTTTATATTCACTCTTAGTAAGTTTTTCGCAATTACTTGTAGGTTTAGAATTTGTTTGATTAAACCTCCATTGGCTTTTCAGTTCTTTTGTATTGATTTTTGTAACATGAAAATAAAAAGATATAAAAATTTTTATAATTCATTTGGAAAGTATAAAAAGTTTGTAGCTTTTGCTTTTTAATATAAGACTAGTCAAAATACGAAAGTAGTTTTCATTAGTAAATTTTTTTATTGCTCAAGTTATACTGATCAATAAACTGCTATGAAAGAAGATAAAAACGAAGCAGTCTTTTAGGGGCGAAAATGCATGGAATTTTATCTGTCCAAAGAAATTACATTATTAATTTCTATTAAATTTAAAAATTTTCATTGATAACATTTTTAATTCATTTACCCAATGTTTGAAATCTTACTTTTAATAAAAAATAAAATTCAGGCACTGTAAATTTAATACTCATTATGCTCTCTTTCAAGTAGCAACAAAATGTAAACTTCTCTGATTGAATAATTTTATATCGACATAATAAACTAATCTAATATAGAATGTAATAATATAGAATGTAATAATAATTTATTAATATTAATTTGATATGTGTTTTCAGTGCCAGATATGTGATTAGTCTATTACTTTATTGATTTCTTCACCTAAGTTTTAAAACATATTTCATACTGTTAGGTTATTTTCAATACATACCAGTCTCATCTGTAGTGACACAATGATACATAAAATCCTGTTAATTTTTTTTAAAACACTTCAGTAGTTGTTGGCAATGTCCGATCTGAATAATTTTTGGTGTATTATTTATTAACCATTAGATTCGGTAGCCAATGTGCAAACACTGACTTGCCAGCTTCAAATAGTATGCAAATAAAAAATGAAATGATATTTTGCCAATATTCTTATTAAAGGTAAATGATGTAATGATTTAATGATGAGATCAGTTAATTTATTATATAAAAGCTGATATTATTACTTTTGTTAGGGGATGTGGCACTGCGACCGTCGGGTCTATTCTGCCCCGTTCTGGGATTGGAGTAGGTTTCTAAGTATTGTTGCGTCAATAAAAAGTAGTATAGAACCTACTTTACAGAGTTTTATTGCCTCTTCCATAAGAATATACATTCCCACGAGCCTATTCCGTATGCACATTAAAGCAGGGCATTATGCAGCATATGTATAGACACCTCATTCTCTTCACAGAATCTACAGTTTGTATTCGTATGTAAACCCAATCTTGTAAGGTGGTATTTTGGTTTACAGTGCCCTGT
This sequence comes from Teleopsis dalmanni, assembly GCF_002237135.1. Lineage (NCBI taxonomy): Eukaryota > Metazoa > Arthropoda > Insecta > Diptera > Diopsidae > Teleopsis > Teleopsis dalmanni. The sequence goes on along the minus strand of NC_051846.1, from coordinate 55,704,336 downwards.
TAAGATTCTTGTGATGATTTTAAGTTTTTCTTTTGATAGGTTCATACAATCCTGGTATCTCTTATTGTTGTAGGTACCAATAAGTGATTTGGATTGTGTTAATCGTGGTATGTTGTCTCAGTAATCCTTTTTATTCTGGAGTTCCTTTACTTTTATAAGTAAAAACTGATAAGTCATTTCCAAAACTTAAAGCAACCTTTTAAAATATAAATATATATATGAACATGGACTTATGTCTCAATTATAATTTGATGCTCTTTTTAGTCTTGACATTTCTTATGCAGCTGACTGCAAATTATGAATGGAGTGCTACAATAACTGCAGAAATTTTAATTATCACATTGCTATAGAAGAAAACGAAATGTGAATTGAACTAGTTGTGTCCATATATTATTTGTACTCCTATAGTGCATATATTTTTACTTTATCTACTATTAACATAAATGTTGCGCTTTACATTTCCATGAGTGAAAAATCAGAATTAAATATCTTAAGTCTACTATATCAGGAGAAAAAAAAAATATATATAAACACAATAAAAGTTGCTCCCACAACTGTTTTGAATGAGTTTCAATTTACAATAATAAATAAATTTTTTTTTGTTTAAAGAAAAAACCTTGGTGGTATACTTCAAGGCGGAGTACATTGGTTTTCCTTCTCATCGTGTTCCAACGTTCAAATAATAAACAAACAGCAGACCAAATATTAATAACAATACAAGCACACGTATGTGCAGGATATGAGTTTTTACTCATATCGTACATGTATATATAATAAGGACATATCGCAAATATTATATATGACGACAATTGCTATATATTTATATGTGCTAGTAATAGTGTAACAAGTGACCCAACAACAAAAACAAAAAACAAAAAGATACAGATACACTTGCTAGAACATTGTACGAAAACCGAAACAGAAAGATACTGTATTTGATGGCATAAGTGTTGTGATACACAATCATGGTGATAATGTTTAAGGAAATAAAAAAAAAGCTGAGCATAATCTGTAAGATGATAAAATATCAAGAAGAGAAGAAAAAAATTGCCAAAGAATGTCCTTTGCTAAGACGACAAAAAAGGATAATGGACGGCATAAAGTTAAAAGGTTTTTGTGTTCACTAACTAAAATAAGTTGGAAAAAACGAACATATATGGAGCAACATATAGTTTAATACACAGTTGCATATTTATATAAGGAAAAAATTTCATTTTAGTAGATACAAATAAACTTCATAAGCACATAAGTACACTGAAGTAAAATAGAGAAGAAAAATTTATATTAGAGCAAGTGATAGCTGAGGAAAGCAGAACAAAATACAAGAAGAAAAAGTGCAAAAAATGGTATTTTTCGTAGTAAACTTAAGGATAACGATTCGTTACAGAGCATTAGACAAAGTTTGTTCTATATGCACTGATATGTTGACAAGCCAGAATACTGGAATGAAAATGAGATTTTCCTTATACTGCCTTATACTACCTTATACTGTTTTATTTTTTATTTTTTATTTTATGCATACTTCATTCAGCCTTTGCCGAACATGAAGTACATTTAGCAAATTGCACTTTCGAGAGTAATTGCATGTCGAGTACTAATATGTGGTGAAGGTAGCAAGGAACAAAGTTACAAAGCAAAAGGGACTTTGTGGTGGGTTAACTCATTGAGTATTAAACGCAAATTACTTTAAAGAAGTTTGATATGAAAATGTTTCATAATTTACTAAAAATGTAATGAGAGTTTAGAAGGAGTACTTTAAACCAATTTTACAAACAATCAACTTTTAATTACTTCTAGTAGTTGTTGTAGTAGTTATATTAAATACTTTTACATTTGATAACTAAAACTTTAACTAATATAAAAACTGAGTGAAAGTAACAAAGTGGAAAAACTTTAATATTTAATATATCCTTTAATGTAAATATTTGAATGTTCTGTCACTTATGATACATCAGTGGAAATACATACAAATTCTGATGAGATCCTTTGCAAGTCAATGTCATAACTCGTTTGAACTTTCATTTCCTGTAGCACCGGTTATTTGCCAATTTTATAAATCGTTGTATTTATGCATAAGTATGCTAACATTTTTATGTAAGCCGTTTTTCCCCCCCAACACTTATGTAATATAGCTAAATAACATTTTGACATGATTTTTCGTTTTAGATTTTCTGCTTACAGCATTCTTCCATTTTCCATTTTCAGCAGACCGGCCGGTGAGGAACTTTCATACCCTTTTACAGTCACGTCACATATTATCAATTTAGTGGCAGTAAAATTATTTGATTATAAAACGTAAGACGTGACATTTTATACTGATTTTGTTAGATTGAAATTTGCGAAAATTTATAGCATTGAAGGCATACAATCCATAACTGATAAATTATTGGAAATTTGTTGCCATACTTTTTTAATGAAACATAAATTGGAATTGAAAGTTAAAAAAAATTTAATATAAAAATAATTAGGGAAAAAGTTATGTTTTCAATATTTACGAGTATAAGCGCTCAGTTTTGATCCTTATTTATTATATTATCTTTTTTAGTGAAGGTTAAACACGGATTATAAGTTCTTGAGACTTGTAAATTCAATTAAGGATTCTAATCTCGACAGATTTTTTGAAATTTAAAGAATTACAATAAAAACAGACCTTTTTCATTTATTATAAATAAAAAATAAAAATAAATAAAAATAGATTGTACCTTATAAAGTACAACCTACAGTAAAATTAACGGAAGTTATATCGTTAAATTATATCATCATATTTTTTTTTTTTGATAAGTTTATAACATTACACTTATTTACAGGAGACATTTGAGTGAGAGATGTTATTTACAGTGCTTAGATCAGCTATGTTTGCTGTATTTGATTTGGTTTTTGATTAGAGCCGACGTTAATACTACCAGCACCCTAAAGAAGTTTATTATTATTCTTATGGAATGTGGCACTGCGATCGTAGGGTTTATTTTGTCTCCTTTTTGGTTTGGACTAGATCTCTAATCACTGTTGCATCAATAAAAAAGTAGTATAGAATCTATTTTGGAGAGTTTGAATACCTCTTCTGCTAGAGGAGGTTACTATGGCGTCCTTTAGTTATTATCATAAGTTTTATGAAAAACCTTTGAGCTGTATTTCAGCCGACAGACCGATAAAAAATATATGAAATAATCAGTGGCTTTTAATTGAATATTTTCCTCTTTCTTTTTATTATTCTGGAACCTCAACTCACTTCACACACTCTTAACGCCAGTACTGTCTTTCTGCTACTATCATTGTTGTATGACTGCCTCAGAAAAATATAATCTCATAATCTGAGAAAACTACATTTTGACTTGGATCATATATTCCTTTAGTTTCTCAGAATGTCTCCTTACCGTGCCAACCCCCAACACCGCTACTGCCTTTCTGCAATGGCACAAAGTTGTCAATATGATACGACAACTTTTCTTTCATTTGGGTTCTCAGCCTGAGAGATATTGTATGTAACTATATAGAGCTAATGGAGTTGCCAGATAGTGTGTCTTAGAAATACAATACAGAAATACAAACCCAGATATACAAATTGCATTTTACACAAAATTGATAAAATCTTTTAAAAAGAACAAGTAAAGATGAACTAGAACACTTAAATGATATGTAAACATATTAGCTGTTTTATAAGATTTAACAGATAAAGTGTGTTTTGATTCGATATATATTTTTATAAAACATATGAATGTTCATTAACAATATCATAAAACTGTTAGTTTACTCACAACATGTTCGATTTGGCAACAAAATTTAACAGATCGAGACTAAATCTAGATTGAATTTAGACTTACCAATCGAAAACGACATAAATTTACATAAAAAATTAACTAATTTATTATTTATATTTAAAAATCGTTTATACTTTATTTCCGATATTTCGACGATAGTCATCTTCAGTAGTTTTCCCTGAAGATAGTCGAAGATAGTCGAAATTTTGGAAATAAAGTATAAACGATTTTTAAATATAAATAATAAATTAGTGTCTTTTTATTTATATTTAAATTTGACCAATTAGCCCGATAACAAATTATTATAATAATAATTTTTGGTCACAAATAAAAGTATTTAATATTTATAAAAAATTAACTTTAAATAATTTAATAAGCTAAAACTTGTTGAAAATTTTCATAAAATTTATAGTAATTTATAATTAATAATTTTTTCAT
>NC_051846.1:55690057-55700040 GCF_002237135.1 Teleopsis dalmanni | reverse complement strand
TATAATAATAATAATAAAAGGTATTCGTGAAAATTGCCCAACAGCCGGTACTGCGGCCAGAAGAGACCTATTGTACCAGTTTCACTATTGATTAAACAAAGCCCCTTAAAGCTTTGTGAATAAAGTCTAGAACTAAATCTAGAGAAGAGTTCTTAATCTGTTCTGGTGACAGAAATTCCTTATGAAACAGGTTTCTTCTGTGCGTTATTAAAGCTGGACAGTCACAAAGAATGTGCATGGTTGTTTCCTCATCTTCGAGGCATAATCTGCATTCAGAGTTAGCAGATAATTGTAGTTTATGAAGGTGATATTTCAGACCATAATGACCTGTAATGAAACCCGTTATCATCCTTAAATTACATTTTGAGAATTTAAGAATGTTTTTGTAGGAGTAAGGTGTTATCAGTGCTTTGCTTTGTCTGAGTCCTGGAAAGTTTACCCAGTACTCTAGCCGCATATGATTTTCCATTTCCTTGATAATCTGTTTTGTACTAGCCCAGTTTATTCCACAAAAGGGTTGAGGGCCTATAAAAGCAGTTTTTGATGCATTTCTGGCAAGCTCATCAGCTTTTTCATTTCCCAAAACTCCTCTGTGGCCCGGAACCCAGTAAAGGTTTACCTTATTCCGAGCTGCAAGTGATTGCAGAAGATCGTAACACTCAAGGACCTGTTTTGATTTGAAAGTCCAAGAAGAAAGAGCTTTAAGAGCAGCCTGGCTGTCAGAGTAAATAACAATTTTCGAGCCAGAAGGTTTTTTGATTAAATTGGATCTTACACATAAGTTGATTGCGTGGATTTCAGCTTGGAAGACACTCGGCCATGTGCCCATTGCTTCCGAAATGCTGGTGTTGGGTCCAAATACACCAGCGCCAGTGCCTTCATCCATCTTTGATCCATCTGTGTACCAAACCAAACTTTTTGGGTCAACCTGTGGGCCTCCATTCTCCCACGTTGAACGTGATGGTAGGTGTACCTCAAATTTTTTGCCAAAACGATGGAGTTCTGTTGTATAGTCTCCATCGCATTGAGGAATTTTATGTGCTCCAAATATTTTTAATATTGTTGTATGACCATAGTCAAGACAACTCTTGTTCATGTGGAGTTTTAGTCGAAGCGCACTAAGCGCAGCCGTAGATTGAATGTGTATGTGCAGAGGTGTCAATCCAAGTATAGCCTCAAGTGCTGCAGTTGGACTTGTCCTCATAGCACCAGTCATTAAGAGACACGCTAATCTCTGGAGCTTCATGCAAACAGCAATAGACCCAGCCTGTGTGACCTTTTGCCACCAAACCAGGCAACCATATGTCATGATAGGACGTACTACTGCCTGATATATCCAAAATATAATCTTTGGGTTTAGGCCCCAAGTTTTACCTATACAGGACCGTATTGTCCATAAAGCCGTTAATGCTTTGTTATATACTTTATTTAAGTGTGAACTCCAAGTGAGTTTACCATCTAGGACAACACCTAGGTACTTTGTTTCACTGGAAAGAGAAATATTAGTGTTTCCTAAACGTACGGGACCTATGTCTAGTTTACGTTTGAGTGTGAAAGGCACAACAACAGTTTTCTCCGGATTTATGGAGAGACCCTCACTTTCGCACCACGCTAAAATGCGTCGAAGGTGCCCTACCAATATCTCTGATAGACTCCTACCATGCTTTCCAGATACTATTATAACTAGATCGTCTGCATACCCAATGGCGTCACAACCAATATTCTCCAACAAGATTAAAAGTTCATCAACAACCACTGACCAGAGCAAAGGAGACAGTACTCCACCCTGTGGGCAACCTTTTGCGGCCTCAACAGCTACAGACGTTCTACCTAAGGTTGATGTAATTTTTCTGCTTTGAAGCATCGCCTCAATCCAGGAAATAACATTAAAATCAACATTTCTGTTAGTTAAGGCATTCGAGATCGAGCCATAACTCGTATTGTCGAAAGCTCCTTCAATATCCAGAAATGCACAAAGCGCAATTTCTTTGTTTTTGTGGGCCTTTTCAATTCTACTGACCAAGTTATGTAAGGCCAATTCGGTAGATTTCCCTTTGGAATAAGCGAATTGAGTTTTGTGAAGAGGTTGACTTTTAGACAGTTCTGTACGAATATAGATATCTATGAGTCTTTCCATAGTTTTCAGGAGGAAGGATGAGAGACTAATCGGTCTATACGATTTAGCGTCATCACTTGGTCTATTACCATTTTTTGGTATAAATACCACTTTCACTTCTCTCCAAGCTTCAGGTATATGTTTCCAGCAAAGGCTAGCCCTAAAAAGCACCTTTAAAGGATTGATAAGAACGTCTATGCCGTTTTGTATAAGTGCCGGGAAGATACCATCACTTCCTGGTGACTTGAAAGGACTGAAAGAATTAACTGCCCATCTGATTTTATCAATGTCAAAAATGATACCAGATAGCGACATTAAACGATTGTCTGGTTGTTCATAACTTAACGTGCGCCTATCTATGGATGCATCACATAAGATCGATCCTGGAAAGTGCACATGTAGTAAATGTTGTAAAGTTTCCCTGCCATTTGCTGTGTAGAGACCATCATTCTTTTTCAATAGACCAATGTCATTTGAAAGAGACTTTCTCAACACTTTATGAAGGCGAGCCATTTGCGGAGTGTTGTCAACACCGTCACAGAAAGTTTTCCATGATTTCCGTTTAGATCTTCTAATCTCATTGTTGTAGGCAGTCAAGGATGTTTTATAGTCGACCCACACCCCTGATCGCTTTGCTAAATTAAAAAGCTTCCTAACCTCCCTGCGCATTTCTTCGAGCCTTTTGTTCCACCATGGCACATCCCGTCTGGATGTACGTGGTTCAACCTTACATGCATCTTCATGCGCCTGAGAGATAACAGAGTTTATTTGATCTGCAGCTAATTCAAGTTCATCAATATGACTGATTGAATTCAGTAACTGGTCCTCCTTACTAGCTAAGGATAGTCTAAAGATTTCCCAGTTGATACACTTACGTGCAGCTGGCAAATTTTTATGTAAAAAGTGACCCGGCAGTTCAAAAAGAATATGTTGGTGGTCAGATAAAGAAACCTCCTTTGAGACCCTCCAATTAACAACATAATTGGAGATAAATTGACTAGTAAGAGTAAGGTCAAGAACCTCTCTTCTAATGGCATTAATAAAAATGGGTTCAGAACCATTGTTCAATATGCTGACGTTATTACTACTAAAGTATTCTAAAAGCATTTGCCCTCTTCTATTTATGTTAGTACTACCCCATAAGGTATGGTGCGCGTTTGCGTCGCAACCAATTATAAATTGTAAATTATTGGATTTGCAATAACTTACCAAGTTTGTGACTGCTTCAGGTGGTGCTTCATCTGCATCGCCTGGAAAGTAGGCCGATGCGATCACGATCTCTCGTGTTCCGCACTCCGTCGGGATCTCAAAAATGGCCGACACCAAGTCCCTCTGGATGAAATCTGGAATTGGAATACAGTTAACATTTTTGTTTACTAGTATAGCAGTTCTAGGCGACTCTATGTCACGTTTATATATCAACTTGATTGATGTTGAAGGCCTTTTATATGCCCACCGACTGTCCATGGCTCCTGGATAAGCGCTATGGCCAGTCCTTTTGTGGCGAAGGTCCTGCACAAGGTAGCCGATGCTCCTTTCGCGTGGTGCAGGTTCGCCTGTAACACCCCTATGGTGCTCATTTTTGTTGAGTTTTATTGAGAGAGCGTTCGACTTCCTTTTGAAGTCGAGCTCTTCGTGGCCCTTTTTCCTTCTGGCGCTCTTTTGGAGTTGTTGATGCTCCACCCACAGGTGGCCGCATCCAAAGCCTTTTTTGAATGGCGGCTCTACTAGTAGTTGGGGCCTCATTTGGATTCACAATAGACGTAAGTGTTGATTGTGGGACCACGTGCTCCACTTTCTGTTTCTCCGTCCTTGTGATCTGGAGTTTATTTGGAACCTTTTGTTCCACAGGCCGTTGTTCTGGCTGCCCCTCCTTTGTCATACTGTTAGTTTTAAGCAGTAGCTTGACATGGCTGAAGCGATATGCAATTCTACCTCCACTCTGGACCAGTGAGTTCCAGGATGCATCGTCGACAGCAAAGACGATGTGGAGCAGTGAACCTTCTGCGGTCCGCTGTAATACCTTCCACGTGCTTGCTTTAATCCTGTTCTGGGCCTCAATTGTGGCAAGAACCTTGGTATTTTCAAAATCGCAACTGTGTGGGAAGTATCCTCGCACCAGATGTGTTTTTGGAAACTCCGACTCTTCAACCACTTTGGCGCCCAGTTTAGCCTTTGTTGCAATAGCTGCCGCATTTTTACGGACCCATTCAGCCGTTTGGTTATTTGTGCACACCATCATGAGCCATCCCGTACGAGGGAAACAACCTTCAAATTCTGGTTTAACCTCGTCAGACGCCAACTCTATGGCAGTCTCAATTATAGCCTCCTGTAGCTGTGCAGTCTGTTCCCTGTTTAGGGGGCACTTAGCCAAATCAAAAGGAACAAATCCTAATTTGATCCCCTTGGCCTGACTGGCTACTTGGCTGAAAGAGGGTTTACTCGACCCCTGAATCGAGGTGTTTTGTTTTGGTTTCTTACCAGCTGGCATGACCATGTCGTCAGATAAAGCCCTTTTAGCTGGCGCACGAGTTGGAAGTTTAGAAACCATGTCTAGGGCCACATCCCTAGAGTGTCCCTGACTCATGTAAGCCTTTAACCTCCTCTTCTGCATTGAGTTCAGTTTCACAAAACCCTTCTGGTCATGTAAACTGATCCCTTTCATACAAACATTGACAACAGTAGCACCTGACTGTTGAGAACAGAGACTGACTCCGTCAGTCTGTGCTGAGCCTTTATCTATATACTACATTATAGGTATTTAATTGATTTTTAATGGTATTATTCACTATATGTATTAATTAATTACATACAAAAATCATGAAATCGTAAATTGAAACTTTATTAATGATAAAAATATTCAAAATAAAAATACAATTAAATCAACTATATTTAATGAAGAAAACATAAATAAAAACATAAATAAAAGCTTTATTAAATCTACTGTTTAGTTATATATTAGCTATAGAAGTGAACCTATAATAATTATATATAGATTTAGCAATATGGTATATTATTATTCACACAAGTTATGATGTACTGAATCATTTATTTCAATAAAATTTAATAGACTGATAAGGGAATGGGAACAGGAATAAACAGGGTACCAGTTTCCAATGGAGCGAAGCACTGCTACAAAGGGTGTTGTTTTCACTGCAACATACCCTAACCGAACGGAATGATTGATCTTCCGAATAAAAGCCAGCATGTCAGCCGTTTTTGATCTGCTAATGTCAGAAGCGTAGAAAGTAATTCTGGACCCAGTGACCTTCTCCTGGCCCAAATCAAAGCTGGGCAGTCACAGAGAATGTGACTGGAAGTCTCGTCTGCTTCTAAGCAAATCCATTTTGTTAAGGTGATACCACAGGTGGGATATATCATGTTGTATATCCCACCAGCAACCTCAACTCTATTCTGCTGAAGAAGGATACCTTACCATACTTGTAGGTATAAACCAGCTCTTTAGCGTGATGGTTACCTGGAATGTCGCGCCAGTAGCATCTTCTCTAGGCTGAAAACCGGAGAATCAATCAGAGACCTAGTTGCACACCAGCTTAATCCAGAATTCAGCTTAAACCACAATTAAATAAATTGTCTAACCTCGCAAGATTGACACATTACCATTGATTCCTGCGTGATCAAGCACGATTCTGAGAACAACGTATTTGAAATAAAAAATCTATGATATGTTAAACCAATCACATATGTGTGGAGTATAATGTTATATATATAACCGGGGAATTTTTAGAATCAATAACGCTCAAATCGTTTTAATTTAAATTAAAATACTTATTATCTTACACTTTCATAGAAGCATAAAAATTTTCTATCATCAGTTATTGGTACGGGGTTGCTAAGAGTGGCTGCAATTCGTGTGAGTTTGTTTTATTTATCTTTATTATAACACTGACCGTTTTAACATATTCAAATATAAAATAAAGCTTCGTTCCGACTGTTTTCAATATGTTGCTTATAAAATAAATATTATTAACATAATTTAACTTAGAAAGTTTGTCGAATTGAAGCAAGTGTATCTAAGGCTTCTACATCCATTTTCTTGATGACGGTTTTCTGGGACAGAAGTATGGAAGACACATAATCTGGATAAAGGTCTCTTGATTATGTAAAATATTCGATAGTGTTGCTTTTGAAGCACATTGCAGCATAATTTAAGTATTTGTATGTGGCTTTTAGCACTTAAATAAATTTTTTCAGGGATGGTTATGCCATACATAGCCAAATATTGGATGTTTCGTAAGCTCAAAAGTAACGAATAGAAGGAACAACGAGTATCTGCATTCCAACTTAATTAAATTTCTATACTTTAATTAAGAACTGAAGCTTTTTATTTAATATTACTTTATTTGAATTTAAGAAGGAAGGAAATATTAATATTTAGAATTTTTTACTTAAAGCATTAAAAAGGTTATAAGCAATAATATTATATGATTGGAACAATACTTCACGGACGGAAAAATGTAAAATTTGTTATAAAAGATCTCATCTCACATCTCAGTCAAAGGAGAACCTTTTCAAATTGATTTAATAAATAAAATAAATGAAAAAGGCTTTAAAATTATTTTTGTGTAAATTTTATGCTTAAATACTTTAATACAATAAGTAGAATAAGGCAAAAATCCTTTTTTATGTGACAAGGGGGAACGGAATGAATAAAAAAGCAATTTTTAGCCACTTTTCCCAGGAGTATTAAATTGTTGCCCTTTAATTTACCAAATAAAAACAAAGTTTGTTTAAGAGGCAGTCGACCATTTCGTTAGGTCGTTTTTTTTCTATTTGCTTTTATATTTATTTTCTTCATTTTATTTTACATTCGTATTGCTTTGCATTCATTTTTATTTTGTGCTTTTTTAAAAAAGCGTGCAATGTACCACTTTTAAAATAAAAGAGTGCTCAGTGGCAAATAAAATGGCTAAGGGAATCTCGACACATACGAAAATGGCCAATAGAACCAACAACAGCCTACTAAAAATGTTGTTCTTTCTTCGATTTTTTATTTATTTTATTTAATGTATTTACTTTTTACTTGTTGGGTCAGTGGGGACTGTTGCCATACCATTTTATAATAATAAAGTGATAACATTAAATAAGCAGCCAGGGATGTAAAACACGACCGCCAAGCAGTAAACTCAAGGTGCAGACATTCAAATGACCTTAATTTACCTTGCGTGCATAATTCATGTGAAATACAGTTTCAGGATATATTATTATTTTATATATATTGTATGTATATATGTATGTGTACACTATATGGATTGACCCTTTTTACTATAATATTTCAACAAGAACTTTTTAGATTTGATATGTCTACTCACACGCATTTCAATGGATTTCTTCTATTTGCAGAAAATGCTTTTGCTGCTACCTGCCTTTTTCGCAGTGTTTTTCAACAGTTTCCCGGCAGGAGTTGAAGCGAATTTAAGTTTGGGCTTTAAGGCCACTAAGGTATATTACTGTATGAAAAAAAAATATATAAAAAAATTTTTAATTCTTTTTTATTATTCTATCTTACTTTTGTTTTCACTAATTTATTTAACTTTACTTAACTTTTTCTAATGGTGTGTTTAAGCAGATTTTGAGGGAACATAATCCAGGTAAGCTTAAAAGATAACAATTTATATACTTAAATTTAACTTTTTTGAAATGGTTTTATTTGTAATAAAATTGAATTGCATACAACATGTTGTTTGAAGCTGAATAATCGTTATATATTTTTGTTAAGATATTTAAAAGGATTAAGACACAAAATAAATGAACTGAAAAGTATGTCGGGACCCAAGTTAGGAAAAAAATATCATGATTAGAATACTATAAAACCTTTAAGTTTCAATTGAGTTTAAAAATAACTTAATTAGCTTCACTACTTTATTCGTTTCAATTTAGATATTGTTAATCATTTGTCTTATGTTAAGATTTTTACGAGTTAGTGCAACTAAACACTTTTACTTTTTGTTAGCTGAGGGGTTTCTACAGAGCTCCTCACTTCTCTTTGACAAATATATGTATTCCTTATAAGCTTCAATGACTGATCTAAGTTCTGCATGTCGTCTCGTACTGCTAGTGACAGCTCTGAGATTATATAGTGCTATGTAGTGCAGCCTGTCAGTGTGCGCGTATAGCTTCAGGGCTCTGTCCCTTATGTATTTTTTGACCAGGTCTATTCTGAGGTCTCTTAGCATGTCATTCGTGTGAATGTACCATGTTACTTTGAAGAGTCTTCGGAGAGTCTGATTTTAAGCAATTTGTAGCTTTTGGATAGTACAGTTGGCAGCTTTGTTATACGCGACACACCAGCAAAGAAGTAGCGGTCTGATTATCTGGCTGTAGATCAATTTTTTATTCTTAGCGTTAAGGTTATTGTGTCGTAAGCATATTATAAATGCTTATTTAAACATTTTTAATGAAAATACTGTTATTCTAAATACATATTTAGTTATTTTGAATAAAAAAGTCCAATGTTTTAAAACTTATTGATTTCAATATCAGAGATGTTATAATAGTTATTATGAACAATTTTATTACTTCAAACTTTACACAAGCTTTCAAATAACGATTAAATTAGTTTTATTTTAAATTTGACGACTTAATTAAATAATCAAGTATGTAATATAATATGAAATATTTTTTGAGATAAAAAGCGTTGTTTTAATTTTATTTTTTAAACCTATATTTGTAGTTTTAATAGAGTTGTATTTTTAGAAATTATATAAAAAATCTGTAATCCTTTTATGTTCGCCAATATAAGCAATAAATTAAAAGAAAAAAGTTCAAAAATATTATGAATATGAAATAAACACAATAATCCGCTGATAATCCGTTAAAATAAACTATAAAAAAATTTAAGTAATATATTTTTTATATGCTAAAATGAAATTAAATAAAAATTCGTAAATAAAACTAATGTTATTACAGTACTTTTTAAATATGAAAAAGAAATAACTTGTGAATAAAAACTACACATTCATAATGCATTAATATAATGAATTTTTTTTGGTGGCGTATGAGTGACATATTTTAAAATCAATTCATAATTGTATGCATTTTCTTGATTAATTTAACATAATATGTAAACCAAATTTAAATAAAAGCACTCTAATTGATTATCATAATTTCAGTTAAAATCACATAATTTTTTTAATTAATATAATAGTTATTAAACTTAGTGCTGTGCTTGTTCGAAATCGAAATGCAAACATAAAAATTTGTGCTTCAGTAATTTAATGAGTTGTAAAAAATACTATTTTAGCTGCTTTTGTTGTTTGTTCAACTGCAAATTAGTAGAAATTTCATTAAAACTTTTTCCAAATATGTTTACAAACTTTTTCCAATTTAGTTGAAAAATATTTAGTTTCATTTTCTTATTTTTCTATTCATACACGTATGTTACTTAATTTATTTTTCCAACTACATTTTCTACATAGATTTTCCATTTTATATTCACTCTTAGTAAGTTTTCGCAATTACTTGTAGGTTTAGAATTTGTTTGATTAAACCTCCATTGGCTTTTCAGTTCTTTTGTATTGATTTTTGTAACTTGAAAATAAAAAGATATAAAAATTTTTATAATTCATTTGGAAAGTATAAAAAGTTTGTAGCTTTTGCTTTTTAATATAAGACTACCGACCAGTCAAAATACGAAAGTAGTTTTCATTAGTAAATTTTTTTATTGCTCAAGTTATACTGATCAATAAACTGCTATGAAAGAAGATAAAAACGAAGCAGTCTTTTAGGGGCGAAAATGCATGGAATTTTATCTGTCCAAAGAAATTACATTATTAATTTCTATTAAATTTAAAAATTTTCATTGTTAACATTTTTAATACATTTACCCAATGTTTGAAATCTTACT
>NC_051846.1:55655969-55689957 GCF_002237135.1 Teleopsis dalmanni | reverse complement strand
AAATAAATTAAGTAACATACGTGTATGAATAGAAAAATAAGAAAATGAAACTAAATATTTTTCAACTAAATTGGAAAAAGTTTGTAAACATATTTGGAAAAAGTTTTAATGAAATTTCTACTAATTTGCAGTTGAACAAACAACAAAAGCAGCTAAAATAGTATTTTTTACAACTCATTAAATTACTGAAGCACAAATTTTTATGCTTGCATTTCGATTTCGAACAAGCACAGCACTAAGTTTAATAACTATAATATTAATTAAAAAAATTATGTGATTTTAACCGAAATTATGATAATCAATTAGAGTGCTTTTATTTAAATTTGGTTTACATATTATGTTAAATTAATCAAGAAAATGCATACAATTATGAATTGATTTTAAAATATGTCACTCATACGCCACCAACAAAAAATTCATTATGTTAATGCATTATGAATGTGTAGTTTTTATTCACAAGTTATTTCTTTTCCATATGTAAAAAGTACTGTAATAATATTAGTTTTATTTACGAATTTTTATTTAATTTCATTTTAGCATATAAAAAATATATTACTTAAATTTTTTTATGGTTTATTTTAACGGATTATTAGCGGATTATTGTGTTTATTTCATATTCATAATATTTTTAAACTTTTTTCTTTTAATTTATTGCTTACATCGGCGAACACAAAAGGATTACAGATTTTTTATATAATTTCTAAAAATACAACTCTATTAAAACTACAAATTCAGGTTTAAAAAATAAAATTTTTACGCTTTTTATCTCAAAAAAAATTTCATATTATATTACATACTTGATTATTTATTTAAGTCGTCAAATTTAAAATAAAACTAATTTAATCGTTATTTGAAAGCTTGTATAAAGTTTGAAGTAATAAAATTGTTCATAATAACTATTATAACATCCCTGATATAGAAATCATTAAATTTTAAAACATTGGCCTTTTTTTTATTCAAATGAACTACATGAGTAAATATTTATTTAAAATAACAGTATTTTCATTAAAAATGTTTATATAAGCTTACGACACAATAACCTTAACGCTAAGAATAAAAAATTGATCTACAGCCAGATAATCAGACCGGTACTTCTTTGCTGGTGTGCCGCGTATAACAAAGCTGCCAACTATACTATCCAAAAGCTACAAATTGCTTAAAATCAGGCTCTCCGAAGACTCTTCAAAGTAACATGGTACATTCACACGAATGACATGCTAAGAGACCTCAGAATAAACCCGGTCAAAAAATATATGAGGAACAAAGCCCTGAAGCTATACGCGAAAAGTGACAGGCTGCCCTACATAGCACTACATAATCTCAGAGCACTGACTAGCAGTACGAGACGACATACAGAACTTAGATCAGTCATTGAAGCTTATAAAGAATACATATATTTGTCAAAGAGAAGTGAGGAGCTCTGTAGAAACTCACCAGCTAACAAAGAGTAAAAGTGTTCAGTTGCACTAACTCGAAAAAATCTTAACATAATTATTAACAAAATGTAAATTGAAAAGAATAAATTAGTGAAGCTAATTAAGTTATTTTTAAACTCAATTGGAACTTGAAGGTTTTATAGTATCCTAATCATGATACTTTTTTCCTAACTTGGGTCCCGACATACTTTTCAGTTCATTTATTTTGTGTCTTAATCCTTTTAAATATCTTAACAAAAATATATAACGATTATTCAGCTTCTAACAACATGTTATATGCAATTCAATTTTATTACAAATAAAACCATTTAAAAAAAGTTAAATTTAAGTATATAAATTGTTATCTTTTTAGCTTACCTGGATTATGTTCCCTCAAAATCTGCTTAAACACACCATTAGAAAAAGTTAAGTAAAGTTAAATAAATTAGTGAAAACAAAAGTAAGATAGAATAATAAAAAAGAATTAAAAATTTTTTTATATATTTTTTTTTCATACAGTAATATACCTTAGTGGCCTTAAAGCCCAAACTTAAATTCGCTTCAACTCCTGCCGGGAAACTGTTGAAAAACACTGCGAAAAAGGCAGGTAGCAGCAAAAGCATTTTCTGCAAATAGAAGAAATCCATTGAAATGCGTGTGAGTAGACATATCAAATCTAAAAAGTTCTTGTTGAAATATTATAGTAAAAAGGGTCAATCCATATAGTGTACATGTATATATATACATACAATATATATAAAATAATAATATATCCTGAAACAGTATTTCACATGAATTATGCACGCAAGGTAAATTAAGGTCATTTGAATGTCTGCACCTTGAGTTTACTGCTTGGCGGTCGTGTTTTACATCCCTGGCTGCTTATTTAATGTTATCACTTTATTATTATAAAATGGTATGGCAACAGTCCCCACTGACCCAACAAGTAAAAAGTAAATACATTAAATAAAATAAATAAAAAATCGAAGAAAGAACAACATTTTTAGTAGGCTGTTGTTGGTTCTATTGGCCACTTTCGTATGTGTCGAGATTCCCTTAGCCATTTTATTTGCCACTGAGCACTCTTTTATTTTAAAAGTGGTACATTGCACGCTTTTTTAAAAAAGCACAAAATAAAAATGAATGCAAAGCAATACGAATGTAAAATAAAATGAAGAAAATAAATATAAAAGCAAATAGAAAAAAAACGACCTAACGAAATGGTCGACTGCCTCTTAAACAAACTTTGTTTTTATTTGGTAAATTAAAGGGCAACAATTTAATACTCCTGGGAAAAGTGGCTAAAAATTGCTTTTTTATTCATTCCGTTCCCCCTTGTCACATAAAAAAGGATTTTTGCCTTATTCTACTTATTGTATTAAAGTATTTAAGCATAAAATTTACACAAAAATAATTTTAAAGCCTTTTTCATTTATTTTATTTATTAAATCAATTTGAAAAGGTTCTCCTTTGACTGAGATGTGAGATGAGATCTTTTATAACAAATTTTACATTTTTCCGTCCGTGAAGTATTGTTCCAATCATATAATATTATTGCTTATAACCTTTTTAATGCTTTAAGTAAAAAATTCTAAATATTAATATTTCCTTCCTTCTTAAATTCAAATAAAGTAATATTAAATAAAAAGCTTCAGTTCTTAATTAAAGTATAGAAATTTAATTAAGTTGGAATGCAGATACTCGTTGTTCCTTCTATTCGTTACTTTTGAGCTTACGAAACATCCAATATTTGGCTATGTATGGCATAACCATCCCTGAAAAAATTTATTTAAGTGCTAAAAGCCACATACAAATACTTAAATTATGCTGCAATGTGCTTCAAAAGCAACACTATCGAATATTTTACATAATCAAGAGACCTTTATCCAGATTATGTGTCTTCCATACTTCTGTCCCAGAAAACCGTCATCAAGAAAATGGATGTAGAAGCCTTAGATACACTTGCTTCAATTCGACAAACTTTCTAAGTTAAATTATGTTAATAATATTTATTTTATAAGCAACATATTGAAAACAGTCGGAACGAAGCTTTATTTTATATTTGAATATGTTAAAACGGTCAGTGTTATAATAAAGATAAATAAAACAAACTCACACGAATTGCAGCCACTCTTAGCAACCCCGTACCAATAACTGATGATAGAAAATTTTTATGCTTCTATGAAAGTGTAAGATAATAAGTATTTTAATTTAAATTAAAACGATTTGAGCGTTATTGATTCTAAAAATTCCCCGGTTATATATATAACATTATACTCCACACATATGTGATTGGTTTAACATATCATAGATTTTTTATTTCAAATACGTTGTTCTCAGAATCCTGCTTGATCACGCAGGAATCAATGGTAATGTGTCAATCTTGCGAGGTTAGACAATTTATTTAATTGTGGTTTAAGCTGAATTCTGGATTAAGCTGGTGTGCAACTAGGTCTCTGATTGATTCTCCGGTTTTCAGCCTAGAGAAGATGCTACTGGCGCGACATTCCAGGTAACCATCACGCTAAAGAGCTGGTTTATACCTACAAGTATGGTAAGGTATCCTTCTTCAGCAGAATAGAGTTGAGGTTGCTGGTGGGATATACAACATGATATATCCCACCTGTGGTATCACCTTAACAAAATGGATTTGCTTAGAAGCAGACGAGACTTCCAGTCACATTCTCTGTGACTGCCCAGCTTTGATTTGGGCCAGGAGAAGGTCACTGGGTCCAGAATTACTTTCTACGCTTCTGACATTAGCAGATCAAAAACGGCTGACATGCTGGCTTTTATTCGGAAGATCAATCATTCCGTTCGGTTAGGGTATGTTGCAGTGAAAACAACACCCTTTGTAGCAGTGCTTCGCTCCATTGGAAACTGGTACCCTGTTTATTCCTGTTCCCATTCCCTTATCAGTCTATTAAATTTTATTGAAATAAATGATTCAGTACATCATAACTTGTGTGAATAATAATATACCATATTGCTAAATCTATATATAATTATTATAGGTTCACTTCTATAGCTAATATATAACTAAACAGTAGATTTAATAAAGCTTTTATTTATGTTTTTATTTATGTTTTCTTCATTAAATATAGTTGATTTAATTGTATTTTTATTTTGAATATTTTTATCATTAATAAAGTTTCAATTTACGATTTCATGATTTTTGTATGTAATTAATTAATACATATAGTGAATAATACCATTAAAAATCAATTAAATACCTATATAAAGGTAGTTTATTAATGATAAAGGTTTCAGCATATAAAAATAATGTGCAATTTATGTGAAAATTAAAAAAAAAAAAGAAATACTCATAAGCCAAGTAAAATAAGTGCAAATAATGTTTTGTGAAGTATTTTTACGAATATTAACTGCAGTTACAATAAATTATGTACACACCCACATAATTATTGCATTTTTAATGTTACAATGTTACATAAATACATAAATACGTATTAAAAATGTGATATCGCAAAAAATGTATATATATATTGTAAACGATAGCATTCAGGAAGCAAACAGAAGAATGAAAGAAATACTGTTAATCATAAATAATGTTAAGCGCACAAAGTATTTAAAAAATAATTACAATGAAGGCAAACGTTAACAGTACATGAAAATTAAATAAATTGCAGTAACAACGACAGCAATTATAAAAGGACAATAACAGCTCAGAGTACTCGCACAGCTGGCAGGGTGCCATCAACATGCTACACACCACGTAAGCATCATTGAAATCTGCAACAAGCATTGCTGTAATAACGGCAATATTGCACATTTAGCTCTTGTTGTGCTGTTTTATTGTCAATGTAGTTGTTGTTGGTTACAAGCAAAATTAAAAACACTACAAAATTTTGTATTGCAATGCCTATGTGTTGACGTTCACATGTATTGTATCATACCATTTTGTATGTATGTATGTATGTATGTAGTATATGTGATCATTAAATTCTCATTGAAATATATATGAACAGAGATGAATTGGCGTTTGTATGTGTATGTGTGTGTGTCGTAGCCGAGCATAATGAGTTGGGTTGGCTTCAGGGTTTGACGGTTTGTACAATGTAGCAAATGTAAAACTATGACAACAGCAATTAACGCAAATGCAACAACAAAGCGCAAAAAATTTCAACAACAATTATGGAAACATGCACAAATGGCATGGAATACCAAGCAAAATATTATTATTAACAACAGCAGAGACAACATCAATAAAAATAATTACAGACAGACAGCATTTGAACATATCCATGTTATTACTAACAGTGGCACTACCCAAACTGTGAATGCTATAACGAGTGCAGCGAATAGGTTTAAAGACTGGTATAACCAGTTATGATTAATTGTGTAAAGTTTTCTACGTAAGAGTAATTGTAGTTGTTTAGCAGAATTACTACCAAATTTAAAAAAACTTATGACATTATTTTGATGATTATGTTAAGTATAAAAATTGATTTAAATATACTCAAAACGTGTTATATATGCAGTTTGTAGAGTGCACAATATTTTTGTATAAACAGAAAATTTTTTTCACATATCCATATAGCATTACAGATTTTCCTCTTAATGATTGAATCCCTTAAGAAAAACAAAACATTTGCAAAGGAGAATGTATGCAGTAAGCATATGTGTATACATACATATATATATAGATATAGATATGTTAATGTATACAGAACTATATAAATAGGCAACAGTTATTAAAAAGTAAAAAATTCCAAACGGACAGAGAAACTGTACATTTTGAAATTCATAAAGGATGAGCTTCATTAAAATTAATGACTTTGCAATAATTTTAACACAAATGAAAGCTAAAATAAGTTTTCGTTTAAAATAATATTTTCTTTTTTGCATATATATTATTTATGTTATGTTATGTTTTAATATTATTTGAAACAGAGATACTATGTTACATATCTTATATTTTTAAAAGTATTATATAATTATATACACCATTATATGTATAATTATTATAATTATATAAAAATTATGTAATAATAATTATTAAATAATAAAAATTAAATTATTATAATTATACAATAATATAAGAATATTATATTTACACCATTATATCACATATTTTCAGTAGATTTATAAAATTACTTATTTAAAAAAAAATGAGTTCTATGAGACTGCTTTTGAAAATAATTTCAGTCAATTCATTTAGTTTTAGAATCATTTAGTTTTAGTATTTGAATTAAAAGTTGCCTTAAAATGAAAACCTTAATATGAATAAATCCATACTATATCTGCAACACTGATAATATTGCAAAATATCGGGATGGTGGTCGAAAATATCTTCATTTGCTGTGGTTTCAGAAAATTTGGATCCATATTCTACGTAGTCCATTTAATAATAAAAAGCAAATAACTGCTCAGTGGTATGTGAAAAAAATTTATATAAGTCTTATTTGTGGCTAAATATATCGAAACAGTTTTTCATGAAATTAAGACTCATTTTCTACAAAATCCATATCGCAGCAGAAATCAAGTAACTGCTCAGCTAAATCAAGCTTGAGCACTTGAAAAAGCTTGACTAAGTGTTAACTGTAGCTAAATATAGCGAAACAATTTTTCAAAGAACACTAACTTACAAACTTAAAGTAAATCTTTTTAAAAAACACAGGACTTCGCTTATTTAAAAAACATCTACACTTGATGGAGCTATTGTGATTGCACGAAAAGAGTAAGATCTTTTAAAGCCCAGAAATAAAAAGATTTCATAATAAAAAAAATCTAAAAGCAAAGGAACTGTTGTCTAACAACCCTGAAACACATATTCAGGGTAAATTCTTTAAAGTTACAGAAATGACAAGGTTTTATTAATTTTCAAAAAGACTGGATTCGAAAGAGCTGTAGTGTTTCCTGAAACGTCAGCAGTTACCAAATATTGTCTTCTCTGTTGTAAGTTTCCCACCACTTTTAAAATGAGTATTAAATGAAAATATATATAGTTTATTTGCGTGGAATTACTTACTTACTGTTGCCATTCTCTCTTAGTAGAGGAAAAGACCTTAAATGACCGGGAAGAAACACATAACATAAATGTCTTTCATTTTTTGTCAACTAATTATAAAAAATTAAAGCAAGTAAGTGCTTTTGTATTATATATTAGTTTATTATTTTTAATTATAATTCTAATATTTTTAAATAAATAAGTAAAATTTTTTATAGTGATATATTCTTTTTCTTCCTTCATATATTTTATATATTCTTTTTTATGTTTAAAATACCAATTAACAACTTCTATGCAACCTATAATTAAATAAATAAATTTTAATTAAAAATTTCTGTTCTAGACAAAAGAATTGTGAAAAACCAATTTACAGTGGTTTTTTACTGTAAAAAATGTGCAGAGCTCTGTTAACTTTAAACTAATTAAAATAAAAATGAATTTATACATTTCAATGAACAATTATAATTTCCTTTAATTAACCCATTACTTTTGTAAATTTTATTAGAACATTAAGAAAAATTTTAAAAATAATTTATTAAATTTTTAATTGAACCTTAAAAAAATTTCGTACACAATTTTGAAAACGCAAATGTGTAAAAATATTTTGTTTTTATAAATATTTGCAATATTTAACATATTTTCTAATAATATTAACATAAATTGTGTTATGGTTTTGTGTATAATGCATGAATGCTTATTTTTATTTTGTTATGGGAATATATTTCTCATTTAGCAAATAAATATAACAGCACATTGTGCCTAGTCAGCTAGTCAGAGAGTGTATGGCAGAAATAGAGTGGCTGAGATGATTCACACTGATATCACTTCTATTGGAAATTTAATTGAATCATGAGTACTTCGAAAGGAATGAAAAAGAAGCAGTTAAATCCATCTTGATCCTTCTATGGGTGGGTTTTTAGACCATCACAATGGTTTATGAGCTCTTTAGACCGTCATATGGTGTATCTACCATATCTAAAGATAAAAATCTTTAAATCATGCGTTCTTTTCCAGTATGGTTGCGAAACCTTGTTTTTTGCGGAAAACATACAAAGGCAGAGTATTTGTCAACCGCTGCCTCCGCAGAATTTAGCAGATTAGAATTTAAATGTAAGAGCTGTCAACCTTGAAATACACAAAAGAAAATTTGTATAGATCGGACATACATTTCGAAACGCCCCTACCGAAATTTGTCAACAGGCGTTGGTATACAATCCCTGAGGCAGCAGAGGAAGAGATCGTTCAAAAACAACATGGAAAAGGTCAACGTTAAATGAAATAAATACCGTTTTGAAGTCGCTAGGAAGGAGAATAAGCAACATTACTGATATAAAGGACTTAGCGTTGCGGCAAAGTGTAAACGTCTTATAGATAACCTATGCCCAGTATAAGAGGCTGCTGGAATTTTTATTATTACTCAGTCACTACAATCAACCAACTAGTTGGTACTTTGTGTCTAATAATAAGGTCCAAAATAATTGCATTAAGTACACTTAATTAATTTTAATTTTTGATATGTGAAAAGGATATAATATATACTTTTTTTTTAAAATCCATAAATGTTGAATCGAAGTGTCAACTTACATACAAACTTTGTGGGAAAACATAAATCCCACTTACAATTTGCATTTAAAGTAACACAAATTGAAAATGGAAATTTTCATGTTTTTCCAAAGGACTTGCAATACATTAGCTTGCTAAGGATGGAGTGGATGGTAACCATTTTCCAATCGAGAAGTTAATTCAAATTTATTTTGAAAAACCACAAAAATCAAACAATGGTTTTGCAGTTAATTCAATGGTAAAATATTTCTTCTTTGAAATAACTCGAATGCAAAAAATATTGAAATAACATAATTTTCGATTATTCAAGGATTTATAAATTTTGAAGAGAACTTTTGAACTAGTGTAGTTTATACATAGTGTAATTTATATTTGCTCATTGCATGAAATAAGGTCGGTGTTTTTGGGATGAGGTTTCAATATGGATTTTGAACAATAAATATAAGACAAAAGGAATTTATTAGTATAAATTTTGAAGTATATATTGTTTCAAAATGTTTAATTAGATTATTTTTTAATAAAATTTTCAAATCAATATTAGATTTCAATGGATGAGATGTGGTGTGTTTTTGGTGAAGTTAACTTAAAAGCAAATATTTGTTGTACACTCAACATAGTTTTCTCTTTACTCTTTGCGATTTTAATACCATACGAGCGGCCTAATGCTCCTCCTATGAGTTAAAGGATTAAATATATATATATACGAGCATGTGTTTAGATTTTAATTGACTAAATTTGTACCACACGAACAATGTTAACAATATTTTTTGGCTTAAAACCCATAACACAATAAAAAAATATTTTTAAAATTTTAAATAAAAATTTATATTATTTCTTTGCGTTTCTCAATATTTGATTATATTTGATTATATTGATAGTATTTGATTACAGTACATACATTTTACCAAATTTCAACAAAAAGATAACGAAAGACAAATATGAAGGAAGATAAGTACCGGTTATGGCGGACATGACTCCACTGAAAACAAACAACAAGTTGACCTTTTCAAAAATGTGATATAAATAATTCTAAGTCCTGGGCAAGCGTATAATTTTCTTTAAGTTTTAAGGAAGTGCCGATGCGGTTGTGGTTGACAGCAACTTTCTAAGTAGAAATTTTTAAAAAATTCACAAGAAGATTATCATTATCCTGCGTAATAAATCATTTTAGCTAATCATTAACAACTGACAACGGATAAATGAGTTCGTCATATTTTTGCCTGCTGTTGCCAGAAGCGTTAAATATTAATATTAATTGTGTTAAATGCTTTGAAATTTGTTAATGATTTAATTAACTTCCGAAACATAATCTATTAGGTTTTTTATAGCACACAAATTAAAAGGTCATTAAAATATAAACAAAAAAAATTAATTTTAAACAATAATTAATTAGTTAAATATTCTTAAAAATAAATTTGTTAATTTAATTCACAATGATATAAAAGAAAATCTTTGAAAAAATAATATATTTTTGTGACCGTTGTTGACAATTTGAAAGCTTTCAAAAGTCTACCATAAATTTTAATTAAAATTTTAGTTTTTATATATATATATTCATATATAAAAATGTGTTGTGCAAGTTTCATTTAATTTTTTTTTTATACTTTTAAAATTCAACAAAAAATTGCATGAAAGTTAATAAATTTTCTGTCAATTTAGTTTTTTATTGACTGTTAAAAATACGTTAACCTATGACCAAAGGCAATTATACTCGTATTCATTTTAAAATCACTATTTTTACTTAAAGTGAAATTGGCAGAAATATGTCAAAATATACTTTAAACAAGACTTGATTTTAAATTTTATATTCTGCAATCGAGTTTGAAAAACTTTTAACCTTTGCTGTCAATTTTAAAATGAAGCCCTACATGCAATGTTTTTTCATATACAAATGTTGCTTAGCTTTCGTTGAGAATGCGCACCGAAGAACAACAAATTAAATATTGCAAAAATAATTAAAATCGATTTTACAATATTTTTTGTCATTGAATTGTTGTCCTTCTTTACTGAAATTAACTTTAGATTCATGTCCTCTGATAGTTTTCTCAGTACTGCCACACAACTATACTAAAACATACAATATTATTTCTACAAAACAAAAAAAAAAACAAATATACGTTTTTGATTATATACTATATCTATATATTATATGTTATAGATATATTATTTTTATGTAGATTATATATTATTATATGTAGATTTTAAATATATATTTTGCACACAAACCATAGTTAATATAACTAAAAAAAATCACTACTTCTAGAATCTTCTACGATGTTATTCTTTCTATTTTGTTTATAAGAGCATTTTGACTTTTAAATACGAAAGGAAAAAATATCATTAATATTCAATATATTAGTTTTGATACTATACTTAATACTAGTTTGAAATGAATTTTTGGTTTTGAGCATTTCAAAGCATTTGAGCATTATTTAGTTTGGGTAAGTAAGCTTTTTGGAAAAGAGTGGTTACAATTTCGTTTATAGGGACTTTTACACATCGGGCAGAGATTGGATCAATACCCTCCAAGAAGGAGAAAACCAATATAAATACTATTATCCCTTGCTTTTATTTAAAGTCGATATTCAGTTTCCTCAGATAGATCCATCGTGACATATTCAAAGTCTCTGCTCCTCATTAAAAATTATGAAAAAGTTAATATTAAATATAGCATAAAATCAGAATTGAATTTCTGTAGATATAATTCAAAATTTCCAGATAGACCGATTATACAACGGAATTCCAAAGAATGTTGCGTATTGAGTACAAAATGTTGTCTAGTTTTTGTCCTCAATGATTAGAAAGAAACTGAAATATACTTTTAAATATCATTGAGGTTAGCGCAAATATGATTAGTACATAATATTAATCTATTTATTTCCCATTATTATTAAAAAAAAAATTTTTTTAAAATTCTATTTTAAGCAACATTTTTCATAAAACCATAGACCGATATAGTTTACTTCTCGAGATAAAAAACAAGACAGATTACCACTCAAGAGTATATTAACAAAAAGTACACACATCATGTAGTGCTAACTAGT
The DNA here is from genome assembly GCF_002237135.1 of Teleopsis dalmanni. Classification (NCBI taxonomy): domain Eukaryota; kingdom Metazoa; phylum Arthropoda; class Insecta; order Diptera; family Diopsidae; genus Teleopsis; species Teleopsis dalmanni. The sequence goes on along the minus strand of NC_051846.1, from coordinate 55,677,967 downwards.
ATATGTTTATAATAATTCGATAGGTCGATAGGCTATTAGATAGGTAGATAGGACTCTATTACATTTTATGCCTCTACTACATGGGCAGCAGCAAAAAGCGTCAGATACGACTAGAAGGACAGATATAAAGACGCAGTGTGTTTCGTTTTGCCGGTGCTTATAAAACATAATGAAATCTGTGTCATTGCCAGACATATATGAAAAAGAATTAAGCCGCGCCTTTATGGCAGACAACGCATGATACCGACGACAGATTAAAAATCTGCTGAACGCTCATATTCATTTAGAGAATGCACTCAACATTAAAGAATCGATGACAAGAAAACATATGAAAGTAAACTACAATCTGAATATTTTTACCGATTTCAGCTAACATATAGACCCTACTTCCCAAGCTTCCACAACGTCGCTGAAAGTGAAGAACATGTAGTCTTTCGTTGCGACCGCTTTAAAAAGGAACGGAACTATTGGTGCACGCTCTATGGCATCTACTATCTACTATGCTGTTAGGAGCGCATGAAACATATTTAAGCATTTTCAAATGGAATGCAGTAAAAACATACTCAACTCAAATTATGCGGCATTTTCGATATTCCGCAGAGCAGTCGATAGGTATCATAGCTTACATAAGCGAGGAAAACGTTCTTAAATGGAACACCAGCAGTGATACAACTGCAAGGATAACTAATGAAAACATACTGGCTAAAAAATTTATTTAATTAACGAAATGATGACAAAAAATAGACATTTGAATTTTGTGCTCTGAACGGTCATTTGAGGAATAGTATAAGGATATATAGTTACTACTACAGAAATATCGGAGTAAACCAAAAATCAAAATTTTTCATTAATACATAAAAATATTGAAATTTTTTTTATAAATTTTAAAAGCTCTTCAAAATAAGTCTACTTCAATATGACAATGTATCTACATAAAGAACAATCAAAATCAGGATTCACATTAGTATACTACATAAAATCTAGTCTACTTTTTTTATTTATTTCTATATAATATATACATATAACAAAGTCTTTTGTGATAATGACAAACCAAATTGCAAAAAAATTGTCAATTCAAGCAAAACTTTTTGACGCAACTTCAGACACTCTCAGACAGACACTTGTCTATTTCTACTAACACAAAGTTTTCCAACTTCTTAATGTGAGCTTGTCTGCCATACTCGATGATACAAGGATATGTTTAGGTGAAAATATTTCAAATGAACTCCTGCAATAGAAGCAAAAACCGACTTCAACATATGACTGCATGAATGACACAACTCATATGTCTATCAATTTGTCTGACAATAATTTGTTAAATATACCACATCCATTGAAATGCAAAAGAAGAAATAAATTAACTGACTTCTTTTCATTCAATCATGTTTATTTTCAACTTTTCTCGTTATTATTTTCTACCCAACTTCAATTCCTTATAAGTGGGTAAATAAACAAACAAGAGTAGCAGGATTTTATGTGTTTCTTAAATAAATAAAACTTTATAGGGAATATTCTATAAAGAAAAGAATTGTTGGAATATCCTACCTCGCTATTAAATAACAAATAAAATTTACCTTAACAGTGCAATTTTGTAACTCATACGCCTAGAATACCCTTTTCTCTCTATTTAATGGAGCTTCAACGAGTTTTTTTTTTGTAAGTATATATGCGTACATATGGATATTAGCACGAAAGAAGAAGCTATTGTTAACACTTAAGTGTGAGGAAACAATCCATACACATATTTACACCTTAATTGCTTTCTAACTACGCCTTAAACAAAGTATCTGACTCTATTCACTATACATTCAAATAGTTCAAAAGTGGCACAAACACAAGTGGTAGTACATGAAAACACTTATGCGTAACTCAAAAATGAATAAACATTATTGATATATATTCTATTTTTTTGCTTTTTGTTGGTAGTATATAGATTATTTACTTCTACTTGATATACACAACAATAATCGTACACTTTGTGTAATCGATTGAATGCCAATTTATATGTCACCTCTATTCTTCTATTCTATTCTATGCGTTCTATGCCTTTTTTGATAGACTTTGATATTTATTTGTGTATTGTATTGTGAATTTGTTAAGGCAATGAATGAATAATGCACGAGGACATTAAGTACTTTAGATTCTTTATATTGATGAGTTTCCTCCTATACACAAAATGCTATCTATAAATGTCGTTGAGTGAAGTATCTTTTTGTATTGCATAAATAATAACCTACACGAAAACATATTTTTATATATTTATTTTATGTAAGTATGTTTAGTAGAATAAACAAATAACAAAGACATACGAACGATTGAACAATGCCTACATTGAATCAAATTTTTGATAGCACTCATATTAATATATACATTTTAACAATATTGTTTTATGAATTATTATTTTTTGACATGAAATAAATTATCTAAAATGCTCGTTATTCACATTCACATATTTGAGTATTTTTAAGAGTAATTAAAAATTTTTTTATTATAAACTCAAATAATTTGAATTTAATTGCATTTATAATATATAATGTTACTCTATTGTTATTACGATTAATTTACAATAAATTTTTTGATTATTAACGGGTGTAGGTCGTTTTTTAAGCAAATAAATTTTTTTTCAAAAAACATTAATTTTTGTTTATTTGTATTTCAATTATAATTTAATTTTTATTAAAAATATTCACATTACACATATTCGGTATACTTCGCAAGTTTTTACAAAATTTTACTTATTTACTCTAGCACTTGCCTTATTTACTTGCCTGAAATGAAGCACCTCCGCTGCTTGTAGGTTTTAAAGCCTTTTGTGGAAGAGGTACTATCTCTACTCAGAAAAAAAAAACCTCCCCCCTAAAGCCTCTGCACCAGCATCCTCTCTGCAGACTTCATCCATGCCATGCGCTCCAAACTCTCACAATATGCTAAATTTCGATAAGCAGAATTCGGATGTATCCATCATCTCACTCTACAACCGTGGCTCTTGAGACCTTAGTCACATGTCGGAGGAATATGAATTGTGAGAAACAACTAGCATTTTCTCAGTCAGTCAGTGTTCATTAGCTAACTGACTCAAAACCGCACTTGACTTATATGTTCGAACTTGAAGTATTGTTAATTTTCTATTAAATTTATTTATATTGAAGCTATTTGAGATAGTGCATTTGAGCACTTTTACTCTTTCTAAACTCGAGATATTTTCAAAACGCTTCTTTACGCCTTGACTGGATTATTATTTATCACTTCATCAAACTAAGCAATAATTGACCTCAGATCTTCATACCTTCCCGAGGAATTTGCAACCATTCTAAGATTTGATAACGCGGTGTTGGTAAGTCTGTCAGTTTTCGCAAATAATTTCACTTGCTGTGTTATATTAGAACGAAATTATAAACCAGCTCTAGAATAATTGAATTAATTAATTATATTTTCATTTTTATTTTCAACTGTTAAATTTCAACACTTTTTTAGGGGCATTACTTATTGCAAGAGTTTATTTCTTTTTTTTTTTTGCATAGTCACTACTATCATATTGACGTTAAAATCTAGTTTAAGAATGCATTAAAGTTGTAATATATTATTATTATGTTGAGGGAAGTTGAGTCAGTGCACCTGAGCACTTTTACTCTATATTAACTGCGAGGTTTCTTCAAAACCCCTCTTTGCGCCTTGACTGGATTATTATTTATCACATCATCAGACTAAGTAATAATTGACCTCAGATCTGCATACCTCCCCGAGGAGCCTGTAACCATTCTGAGATTTGATAATGCGGTGTTAGTAAGTCTGTCAGATTTCGCAAATAATTTCAAGGCTCTATCCTTTATGTATTTTTTGAAGGGATCAATCTTGAGGTCCCTAAGGATGTCATTCGTCCTAATATACCAAGGAACTTTGAAAAGTCTTCTCAGAGCCTGGCTTTGTGCAATTTCTAATTGGTGAATAGTAGTGTTTGAAGCTTTGCTAAACGCTACACAACCATATATATAGTATAAATAGTTTGAAGTTTCAAAAAAAAACTATTTATTAAAAGGAATGTGTTTTCCATCTAATCATCTTCCTATACAAGGAATATGTTACAGACGATTATCCAAGGCATAAATGAGAAATTCTTTTAAATGTTAAAGAATTATCTTATACCCCACAACTATACTGGTTGTAATCTATTTTCACAATTTAATAAAGATATTTTTGCAAAATTATTTAATAATGTAATATTTAATAATACTACATATTCTAATACATATAATATAGTATTATTTATTAATGTATGATTAATGTAATATATAATAAATAATATAATTTATCATTCAAGTTATGAGGTAATAAGTCTTTCAAATATTATAGAATTATCTTTCCCTTACCCTATAACTGCATTGGTTACACTCTATTTTCATCCTTTCAATCCTTTCATATATTATAGAATTATCTTTCCCTTACGCTACAACTACATTGGTTACACTCTATTTTCATTAAAAATTGTTAGGCTACCCTAAATAGTACTATCTAATCTCAGAGCAGTCACTTGCCGTACGGGGCGGTATGCAGATCATAGATCAGTCAACGAATAAACAGTGAAGCTTGTGAGGAATACATAAATTAGTCAAAGAGAAGGGAGGGACTCTGTTAGAACACGCTAGTTAAAAATAAAAGTGCCCAGTATCACTAACTCGCAAAAACCTCAACAGAAGACTCTATTTTCGCAACTAAATAGAATTATTTTTACAAAAACATTTAAATACAAAATATCTCTTCATATTTAAAAAGAAAGGTTGTAATATTTAAATGTAAAGTAAAATATAAATATAAAATGTTTTTCAATTTATGAAAATAATATTTTATGCATTACGTTTGCTTCTTCTATTATTTTTTAATTACTTAATATGATTAAATTTAATATTTTAATACGTGTATATCACGTATATTTTCGTAACAAAAATGCTTAAGCAAAATTTATTTTTCTCTTAAAGCATATAAATTTTATTTCAGAAATCCTTAAGGAATTAATTTGAATCCATTTGAAACAAATCAAATCAACTCAAATACGACTTAAGTAACTCAAAAAGTAAATTATGGTAAAAGTTTAAAATGGAAAAAGAAATAATAAAATAAAATAATTCGAGAGAAGGACACGTCCAAGTAACAAGTTAAATACAAACATTCCCAGACTCTATGACAGAACAGTTTTAGAGAAGAAATAAAGTAAAATAAACTGTATACCATTTTAATGCGTATCCTTTTCGTAAGGTTACAGCACGTAAACATCCTTAAGCAGTACAAGTGATTTTACATTATAAACGTTTAAAGGAAAACACTAAGCACAAATAAATAAACATAGAAACTAAAGCAACAGAGCAAGGAAACAAAAGCAAAAAGTAAAAATACAACAAAATGAAGTAAAGTAAAATACTAGAAAAAAAAATAAAAAAAAAATAAAAGAAAAATGGTAAAGTAAGCAAAGTAAATAAAATGTCCTTTTCATTTTACAATGCGCACGTATGAGCGTGTGGCAAAAAGGATAAACATCGCAATAAAAATAAAAATGTCAACGCAAATAACATTCGTAAGCAAAATCCTGAGGCTTTTCTGCCGAAGCCGTAGCAACAGTTCAAGCGCGACTACTGCATTTCGACATGCGACAAATAAAAAATTCAAGCTGATATGAAAAGGATAACCAAAACTCAATTACAAAAATCACAGTATCGCAAAATAAATAAATTAAAGATAAAATCGGCGAAATTGTATGCTAAAATTACAGAGACACTGCATAGTGGTAAAATGGAAATGAATTGGTCTATGAGTCGGTTTGCTTTTATTTATTTTGCTTGTCAATTTCGTTTACTTTCGCATTTCAATAAAAGTGGAAAAAAATATATATATAAGATGTGAACAAGTCAAAACCTCTGTAAATAGTAGTTGCTGGATATACTCCATTTACTATATGAGTGGATACATTTAGGGGAAAATATCACTGTGTCATGCAAGACAACAAATCGTTCTAATTCTGAACTGTCAATTTGTTGATTGCGTTGGTATTTTTAATTCATATGACATAGAAAACCATTACTGGAAGCATTGTTTCACTTTAAATAATCTGAAAAGTTGTTCTTCCAACGAAAAAATTTTGAAGTGTTTCGCTTGAATTATTTAAAGAATATATAATTCTATTGATTGAGACGATAAATAGTTTTACAGAAATTTATTAAAAATAACCCTAAAAGTAGACTATATTTTTTGGTTTATTACCACACATGCGAAAGCCCTGTTAAAGGTCAGCTTAAATCAGCATTTAGGCATAACTCCACTTAATTTTTTTAAAATATTAAAAATAAAACCGCATATTTGTTAAAAACCGTGTATGGAAGAGAGATGGGTGGTTCTGTGAGCCCCTGGAAACAATACGCAAGGTCTAATTGCATTTAACTTGAAAAGTGTCAGTGCAAGCCTTTTCGTCCTTAATCCAAGTGGCCTCACAGCCTCCCTGCCACCCACTGGATAATGAACTAATAGAACGTACAGTAAGTTCTATCGCAAGAAGTTTAAATAAGGGTTATGTATAGGGTTTGACAGCCATCACGTATATTTAGACGCCAGTGATGGATGTAAGGATGTTTTGGAATTCGAAAACGACCTACATATATTTTGAATTTCGAGAAGTCCAAATATACAGGGGTGTGACTACATTAATATTTGAAGTTTTTCGGCTTAATGAGTTAAAGATTCTCGTGGAAATACGTTATGGCATAACTCATGGTTTCAGTTCACTTATACTAAGGCGTGAAAGAATCTAGTTTAGAACAGTTTAGGCTTTAACCTACAAAATTGAGATCTTTAAAGTGATGCTACTGCAATTGATTATCTTTGATCTTTATATTAAGATAGATAAGGTTCATGCAAATCATCATTTCGATCATCATGCTCAGATTCTTCTCAATTTTTTGTCTTTCAGACTTTCTTACATACAATGATCTACTGCAGTCTGAATATTCTAGTTTTGTCCTACATATAATAATTTTTATCCACATATTATTAGTTTTATCTACTTATTATCATTAAGTTATATGTAAAACTTCACGCACATTAGCTAAGCTATCAAAGAAATACCAGTCACGGCAATCATAACTAATTAGACGTTTAATTGACAAATAACAAAAACGGTCTTACAAAGTAACATCCAAACTGCTATTGTGCCTTGACAAGCTGAACATACTTGGCTTGAACAATCAGGTGCATTTAATATGAATTCCGGAACATGCTGGAATCCAAGGTAATGAAATAGTAGCAAATTCACAAGAAGAAAAAATGATAGACGGGAAAAGTGATAGACCCAGAACCTTTCAGCGTTCTAGGCAAAAAAACTCTATCACTTCTTATGAATGGCGTAGAGGAAAAGGAAGGAAACTATATTGGCAAGAACTACCAAGACTATCACAGTCCAAAATGCTTTTGGGGACTCACAACCTAAAACGCTGCGAGGATTGCATAGAACTAACAAAGAATAATCTAAAACTTATTACCGGAATACTAAGCGGTCTTTGCAGTTTGAATAATCATCTAACAGAATTAAGAATTCAATTCAACTCAGACTGAAGATACTGCAAAGAAGAGAGAGAAACCGCATGTCATATGTTAGGTGAAAGCCAGGCACTGTTACACAAGCGGAAGAAACACCTGGGATGGAATTTCATGGAGCATAAGGATAAAAGGTTAGAAAATAAAGTTTCTGTACTGTCTTTTACCTATTAAAGAAATCGGATTTGGAGAAACACTCTAAACCGACTAACGGGCACAATAGATCTTTTAGTTCGCAGTTTACTATCATTTTACTAATAATAATAATAACAAAAGCGGTGACGCATAAGCCGATTCATTCATTATTTAATAATTTGCTATATAATTTATTATTTCATATCTATGATCTTATTATTTTATTTTCTTATATTACTGCAATAAATGGAACCCATTTATATATCGAAATGTTTATATACGAATTTTATAGTTTTCTACTTAAAAGCTTACCGAAATCAGCTTTAAGGAAATTTTTTGGTGAAATATAAAATTTTGCATATCAAATCTCTCAGTACGAAAACCCATAGTGATGGAGACATAAAATATAATGATATCCTTATACCAGAAATAAACGAGGCATGGTGACTAAGAAGCACACATGTCAGCATCCATACATACAAATGTCTATGCAAATAAGCAAAACGCAAATATGAAAAAAGTGGAAATCGCATAAAAAGATACGAAAAATTGCGCTCAAGGATAAAAGTTTTTGCGAAGAAGAAGAAATGAAATGGGTGCTTTAAACGTTTCACATATATTATAGACATTGGCCATACCATTTTAATATTTCTTCCTTAATATCCTACTTGTTTTTTGTTCTTCCAGCAGAGGTTAATTGCATTTGGTTGGGTTTCAAATTTTTTTTGATTTTATTTTAAAATTTATTTACATTTTAAATAAAAAATTTATCTTAAAAAACATATTTTTTCCTGTTTGATATGCAAAAATTCGGTTCTATACTTGCAGGTCCTTTACGTGTGGCTTAAGGCAAAATGGCGAAATGGCGAAATGTGTGCGACGTTGGAAACTTTGAACTTACGTGGTGGTATTTCCGTTGTACGATGTGCACCTTGCATGGAAGCTTTACAGCATTTGGAACTGCAAAAATACAAAGAGCGGAGAAAAAAAATTTTAATTAAAAAATAGTTTTAAAATTTAAGTAAGAAAATATTTAAAGTTTAATTATAGGAATAATTTGTAAACTAAATAAGTACGCAGACAAATTTATTTGCATACATTTTATTAACAAATTTTCACTTCTTTAGCATTTAGCATTCAGAATTTGCTATTTGCTATTTGGTATTTGGTATTTGGAATTTGCATTCATTTTTCATTTGCATCAGCGCCAATTCGGTATGACAAATCAATTTTGCCAAAAATGTGCAAATTTATTCTTAATGTATTCATGTATGCAACGTGTGACAGCTGTTGAGTTCGGTGTGGAAATGTGAAACAGCAAACGCTTGTTACACGTTCCGTTGCCGTCCTCAACAACACGTCCGATAACAACGTAAATGACACACAAGAAAAGCACACAGAACGATTTTAATCAATCGATAACTCACTTCAAGGCACCATTGACCAATTGACCTGAGCAGAAGCACACAAAGAGCACAATTTCAGCTGAAACGTCACAAAAATGCAAGCAATGCAAGAAAGGACCAATGCCAGGACTACACTGACTACACTGACTACACCGACTACATTGACAACAACAGTAACGAATTGCAAGGAATTCGGAATGACAGCTGCGCTGCTTCGATAACAACAGCATTTCATTGTGTACAAACAACAGCGCACAATCAACGCCGACACCGACAACAAAAGTATGATGAAAAGGTTAAGGCAGATTGTTAATTATTGGAGCAGAATTAATTAGACAGAATTTTTTGCTGAAAGCACAAAAAGATACAAGATAGAAGGTGAAAACGCTTTTAAATTATTATTGTTTCTGAAACACTATGTTAGACTTAAGTTGAACTAGTTAAGCTAATTGAGTTGAATACATATCTGTTTTATCAAGCAGCAGTAAATATGTATAGTTTATATTAAGAATTTAGTTTCTATTATCAAAATGGACATTAAAAATTAATTTAAAATGGATTTATTATAAAACAAAATCTCAATAGAAGAATTCATTTAACTTTTCAATTGCACCCGAGCGAATCGTGGAGAATATGACTTTCTACCTATTATGTTCCCAGATAAGGTTCTTCACATAAGAAGCACGAATAATATGCTAAGAGACCTTAGAATAGATCCGGTCAAAAAATATATAAGGAACAGACCCTAGAAGCTATAATGCGCCCTCAGAGTAATCACTAACCGCACATTGCGGTACGCAGATCTTAGATCAGTCATTGAATAATCACGATGCTTATAAGAAATACACAAATTAGTTAATGATATGGGTGGGACTCTGCAGAAACCCCTACCCAGAAGTTATCAAAGAGTAAAAGTGCCCATATGCACTAACCCGGAAAAGGCTCAACATTAGACAAGAAAGCATAATAAATCATGATTTTATTGACTGATATAATAACAGGTACCTTTCTACTGCAGTACATGTCTACCGACACTTTTAGAAAAAACACCAGAATACCAGTTGTGTCTGTATTCAAACTTGTCAGGAAGCAGGATCAAGCTAATGACAAACAACTGATCTGTTTCTGAACTATTTTATTAAAGTTGCATTAAAGTCCGAGTAGAATGGTGGCCTTTTGCTAGCAAACAACTGAAAAATTAAACTTTCTGAAGAAACAAGAGGCATAGTTTCTTTCCAAATAAGAGGAGTTGCACGTTTCACCCCTTTAAAACTTCTCTTCGCTTCACATCGCTTTTTACCGTCTAAGCTGCCGATAAGACAGCAAGTTAAATAAGTGGCAATCAGACTCAATGTTAAGACAACCACTGGTTCAGAACCGATATAGGGCAAGAAATCATTTCAAATCAGAATCTGCCAGTTCCTATTTGTGATGAGTACACTTGTGCTACATCAAAGCTCAAACAAAAGCTTAGCTCTCTTATACCAACTAGAGGTGACTGGTACAGTAAACTCTACTCTCGCCTTATATATTCATGCCGCTGGTTTTAAACTAGTCATTGATGTCGGCTGTGCTATACTCGCAAAAAATTAGTGCTTTGCATTAAGGTAGGACTACCAAAGTATTGTAGCAGGCACCTTAAGCAGAAGTGTAGCAAGACTTAGAAAGAAAATAACACTGAGCACAAGATTCGCAATTTATATATATATATCACAACCTTCTCAGACAGCCAACCTATTGTTAAATCTATAGTAAACGTTTTAGCTTCATCTTTAATGGTATAAAAATATCAGATTTTTCTCAACTTGATTCGGTTGGTGCGACTTATCAGTGTCGCACTAATAGATGCATAGGCGCATATAGTGTAACTATGGGAATTACAACCTCGTCAAAGCAGGCAGAGTTCTCTTCTTTCTGTTGTTTTTGAAAATTCTCTCACCGAGCTTCCGTAGCCCACTCGCAGCGCCTATACTCAATGCAGATACGTTGCTTCTTGAAATTCACTACCCGGACATTAGTAGCTCAATTGCAACGACTAAGCTGCAAATACGTTGTTTTCTGAAATTCATTTCCCGGACATCTGTAATCCATTTGCAATAGCTTAACAAACCAACAAATAAAAATGTTTAGAAATAAATTAAAAAAGTCTGGGTAGATGAAGATTCTTGTCAGACTACAAAACTTACAAAAATATTTGGAAATAAATTAAAATAAAACAAGACTGGTAAACCGTACCACTCTAGCATTCAACTAAGATGGAACCTACTCAGTTATGATCTGCTATTATAAACAACATGGACCACAAACAATTGACTGCATCGAACTTAACTAGTAATATGCAATTCTATTTCGGCACTTTAAAGCCATTTGTGTTTTGTTGGAGTATACGCCGTATTTACACAGAATACCTCTTGAAATGCAGTTGTGATTGAATTTTTAACAAAAAAATGCTATTTTGAAACTGTTCAACAGTTTCATATTTACATGTTTTGCTATAACGTAACTTCTATTGTTTTAAGAAAAATCCATTTGCGATGAAATGAAAGCATTTTGGAAGCATAGAAACAGTACAAAATACATGTATCGGCTTCTAAAATCCTAACTAGATTTACAAAAAACAAAAAAAAATTTTTTGTGTTCATGAAAAAGCATGTTCACTGTATTTATATCTACAAAAGGAGCTATAAAATAATAATCAAACGAACTGTTTTCTTATTTACAAAACAGGAAACTAACTAACACTACATTACTCAATCTTTCTGAATGGAATAATGTGTAAGAGCACTAAGCTCTTATTCACAGCAGTACCTTGCTTCTCAAAGAAATTTAATATTAGTTGCATTTTTTATTGCACTTGTTGTGTAAAATTGATGTTGAGTAATGCAATCAATAACACTTGCAGATATTGCTACGAGGCTAGAATAAGCTGTTGCATAGAAATTGCTACTTAATAGTCAAACAAAAGCATAAAGTGCAAACAACAGAAGAGGCACTCCGAACGATTCTGTTAAGCATTAAGAATGGAAAAAGTATATTGCACTTTTTTCAAGACAATTGATACATGAAACAAAGGTTGAATGATACTGTTATTTTCAATTATACAAAGCATAACATATTGTGCAATGAATGTGAAAAAATTCAAGAGGTAATTATTGATATATAACATGAAGAAGGTACTAAAACTTTAACGAAACTATCTTCAAAATATTATCATATTATATTTTAATTTATTTAAAATGTATAATAATTATATTTAACGATGCTATGTCCTGTCATAAATACGACTCGTAAAATTTATGCTTTAATTGTTTTGTCACTCTTCCTTAAACCAAACAGTGACACCCCAAAAGTATGCTTTACAAATTGTTTGCATGTTCTCTGAGTGGGTTGCCTTCGCAAATCTAAACATTAAAACACAAATAACAACACAAACAGATAACAGCGCACGCATCCAATATTTATATGCGTACATGCAGGCGAGTACGTGCGTGCAATAATAATGTTTGTATAAGTGTGCGAGACCCATGCGGGCACAGCATGGTCTGAGCGGTATCAGTATTACGAACTTCTATCTCAACTTTTTTTATTTGTTTAATTTTAAGCAATTTTAGTAGTTTAGCACGGCGCCTTCCTCGAAAGACGATAAAGTTATAAAAGGATCAAAGACGTAATCTATAATAAAATGTTTTTAGTTTTGTAAAAATACTAGGATATAACATAATATTTGTTAAGGTTGGTTTTATGCATAAAGATTAATATATATAGATCTAAAAAGTTATAGTGTCTTTAGTATTTTGAAGTTATTACTTAACAGATAGCAGCTATCTAAAACAAATAGTTATTTTAGGTCAGTTAGCTAATGAGCACTGGCTCTGAGCTTCAAATTTGGCAGAGTGTAAGTTAAGCTCTTGACACCTGCAGTCTTAAAAAATTATTTACGAATTATTAAAAATAAAAAATAATTTCAAAATCACTAATGATGGCTATTTATCAATACTGAACAGAGGTGTATGATCAGCCAAAAGTTTAATCAATGAAAAATAATCAAAAATGTTTATTGTTGCAATTCCACTACAGATCGATACAAACCTCTCTGTTGAAAACAATAGTATATTTTAAGAATATAAATTCTTTCGTTAAAAAATTGACATTAAATATCGATTTAACATAATAATAATTACATATAAAACTAATACATCACAACTCCTCAGCACTATTTACTAAATTATGTAAGTAAGTCATGCATACCACTGTATGTAGATTAGGTTATGTCTTCGCTCGAAACCATCAATTATTTGCCCATTCTGATACTGTTTAAAGAAAATTCAGAGGCCTAAAAATCATCTTGAATTTTTAGAGAAGCTTAAAAAGCATTCTAGTGGGTTGTCTTGGAGATGAGCAAGATTCTCAAAAAAGGGCGTTACACATACGTTAGGCAATAAGAAATCAGATGTGTGACATTTTCATCATCCTTCCCACAACTGCGACAGGAATAATTAGAAAGAATTAGAAAAACCGAATCGGTTCTAGTAAAGAACGGAAGCAAAGAATGAAATTAGAAATGGTAGTAAACCTACAGTGATATACGATGTATCTCTACGGATGAACGCAATGAGAGCACTGGATTTCTTCCTAACAGCACATGGTTAACTCTTATACAGATATCTATAAATCCTTGAATCCATCCTTACACTCAGCAACCATATAGTATCTAAAAACCTTTTTATTCGTAATAATTTAGATAATACGAAACCTATGTAACCTATGTAAATAATAAAAAAAACCCAAAAAATATGCTTCAAATAAAATTAATTCTTTTGATATGGAGGTCAGCATACCAAGTTTAACAACTTTAAGCGTCTTTATCAAAGGTAAGTAGTTTTAAACGCGGTAAATATGAAATGAAAATGTTTCCAAAGGTAAACCTAACTCTAACTTACACATATATATCATTTATCAGAAAAAGGCACGAGAAATACTTTTACTATATATTTGTACTCTTACATGTGATCTTTAGAAATATGTAGTCAGTCGATAGTTTAAGAAAACAATCATCTGCTATCAATGGTCGCAATTATAGATAGTTTACCTCTATATTATTCAAAATAGCTTCGAAAATAAAAAGTTTGAAGGCACCAAAAAGTATACTTCAAGATAAAATATATGTATTAATTTCCAAATGAGCTTTTTTATTTTAATAAGTTGTAAGCAAATATATCAAAAGTATTTAAATACACGTTTTAAATAAGTTATCTAAATGAAAACTTTTTTAAATTTAGAATTAAATAAAACAATACATTTGATATCTATATGCAAAAAAACGTCATTTACTATCTGGAATATTTGGATTTACCTCTATTTACATATTCTTACCTGTAACCTTTAATTTTGAACATGCTATCGATGATTAAAAAAAACTATCGCCTACTATTGAGGATCGACTCTAAAGATATTTTGTCACCACGATATTCGCAATTGTTTGTAATATAATAAATAAGCACCAAAAAGTATGCTTCGCAACAAAATTCATTCATTAAAAAACCATTTAGCATACAAACTTCAAGTTATGAGCAGCTACATCAAAGATATATAGTTTTCAAAGTATAAAATGAAAACTTGTTCAAATATAGACTTATATTAAATGGATCGTTTTATAGAGAGAACTATGAAGAAACATTTGACAGTCTTGAATATTCGTATTAACCGCTTTTTACATATATATTACAGTGCCCAATATATATATTAACGATGTTTTAACATTTTATTAAACTTAATAAAATTAAAGGTTAAATAGAAATTCTTATATAGAATAAAAAACCAATATGTTTTTTTACTCATCGAAAACTGCCACATAAAAATGTAGCGCAATAATAATAAATATATATCTTTCATTTTATTAAATTGATTTGATTCCCGCTGCGCTTGTCTGTTGTAGGTGTTAGCTTAAATATTTTCTGCTTGTAATTTGTTGTTATATATCTATAATTTTTATGGATTTTTGCAAAAAGAAAGAAAAATAAATACACCAAAAAACTTAAATGCTGTATTAACTCAATATGAGGCATTAAGTAAAAACACAACGCACAAAAACCGATATAAAGCAAAACGGACATTTCGGTTTGTGACGCATATTGCATAATAATAAGTCGAGCGGTAAAATTATTGTAACGAGGGCAACGGTACATATACTTTTGAATCCGTAATTGGATAATGAAATGTCAAAAACGGCATTTTCCCTTGTAACTACAGTGTAACTTATAAAACAGAGTATGTGCACAAAATGACGGTACTTAACAGAAAGCTACAGACCGTGAATAAGGGCACAAGGACTTTGAATAAAAACATGTAAATACATTTACCCAAAAAAATTTTAAATAAAATATAAAAAATAAATATAAAATAAATAGTATATGTAAGAATAGAATAGTAATAAAATAAAATTAAATGTAAGGAACTTAGGACAAATTTTAAATACGCGACCATTATGTATATAGGTATAAAATATTTTGAAATAAAATATTTTTTTATTTAACTACAAATGTTAAAAATTCGATTTAGTCGATCAAAGTTAAGAGATGGTAATAAAACAAAAATGGTATAAATTTTTGTTTTCATTTTTTTGACTTATAAGTTAACATAGCCGATAGATATTTCATATATGACGGTAAGGGATTTATTGAGGTCTATTGGACCATTGTGTTACAGTATACAAACAAAAAGTTTGAAAAACGGCTTTAAACCTCTGTCAAAGCCTAAAGTGGGGTCCTGAAGCTAGCTCACTAATAACATAAAATAATAGAATTTTTGTTGCAGTTTTCCTTCCACCTTAACTTAGTGATTTTATTTGCAATTAAATAAAAATAAATATATAAACCAAGTATAATAAAATTAGAATAAAAAAAGTATAGTTAACAGTTAAGTATCGAAAAGTTTCTTGAACCATAAATATTACAATGTACAGTTTGTATGCATATTCCAGGCATTTTACCAAAACTCAGCAAGACAAAGTTTTTCTATTTTAATTAAAACATCTTAATACTAATCACCCTTGAAAAAGCCATGTTAATAGCCACTTTTTTGCAAAGCAGTTCAAAAAGTTTTTAAGCATTACCTACCATAAACCGCATTCAAAATGTAATCAATAAAATTAATGATGTATTAGCAGAGCGTGAATGTGTAGCATTTCTTTATTCCACATCTACAAAAAACAAGAACCCAACCTAGACACTGAAAGCAACAACAAGCACATAGCACACATTTATTAATTAAGTAAATTGACCCAGAAAACACGGCAATGTTGATTATTTCTTGGATTTTATTAACTTTTGTTTTGCATGCGCCTAAAAGTAAGAAAAAGTTATTTTCATTACTCAACACACACATACACACACCCCTACTCGGAATTTGTTGACTGCTTTCAGAGCTGTGCAATAATGATTACATTTGTAATTAGATTACACTCAATTATAACTTACTGAGTAATTTAATTGATAATTGAATTTCCAGATTATATGTGTAATTTAATTGAAAACCTCAATTACGAATTACAGTATAATCTTAATTTGTAATTTAGTTTCTGAATTACAGTCATAATTGAAATTGAAAAACCAAATTTCAAATTACGTGTAATTTGCAAAAATAATCTAGAGAAGAAGAAGCATTGAAACTTTTGAAAGATGATAAACGAATCGAAACTATGGTTGGATTTTGGGTTGTAAGTGGCCCGCATTTTGTTTGCGCCTTCATTCATAGTATTTTGTTGGGTTGCTTGTTTTTGTTTTTTACATTTGGTGTGTAGAAGTGTTCCATTAGAACTTCAAAGCAGATCAAGAGGCAGAAAAATTTTTTCTTTTGTACGCAAATCGAAATCTGAATATGTTGCATTGTTGCTTTTTTCATGAAGTTGTCAATTTAATATTGCTGTTTTTTTTTGTATTTCTGTCTTGTGCAGTGATCGAAAATATGTATTTAGAAATGTGTATACTTGTTTCATTTGTTCGGTTGCGTGTGTACTTTTCTATGCTTTTGCTCTATGATATTTGTTTGTTTTGCTTGTATGTTTTTTTTGTTTTGGATTGTAGTTTTTTTTTATGAAATTTGGGAAGGTGTCTACTTCGCATGATTTTTTTTCTTGTTTTAAGCGCTGATATGCATGTGTGTCAGAATGTGTATACATTTTGTTGTTTTTTTTTTGTTTAATTGATTGAACATTTGACTGTGAGTTGCGCGTAAATTTTTTAAAGCAAATTTGAAAAGATCGTTGTTTTTGTGCATCAAATAAATATATGCAAATTTGTAAGCAGTATATGTATGTGTGTACAATGTGTATGCAAATAATATAATTTTATCTGTTATGAGATTATGCCTACATTTATGTTTTAAGAATTATTTTTATTGCTAAATACGATTTAGAAATTATAATAACAAAAATGAGTAAAAATATGTAGTTTAAGAATAAAATTTTTGGACAAAGTCTTATGCTGGATGTATATTTGGTTTTGTATGTGCAATAATTTTTTATTGAATATTTATTAAATGGTTAATTGCGTACAATGTTTAATTTTTCCCTGTTATATACGTATATGTGTATTTTTATATTTCTGAATATAATCAATAATTTTAATAACTAATTTTTATTAATATCGTCTAGTGATAATATGCATGTATATATAAAATTTTTAAAATTATATATTTCAATATTTTGTAGCAATGTGATAACAATATCAAATATACTTTAAAAATTTATATTTCAATTTAATATGAATGCACTCGGTACAAATATTTTCAGAAAAAAATCAGTAGTAATAAGCGTGCATTTAAGGGTTTTGCCCAGTTTTATTTTTTTGTTTTTTGTTTTAAGCGAATGTGTGTACTTTTCTTCTTTTTTTTTGGTTTGACTGATTTCACATTTGCTTATGCGTACCGCCTGAATTTTTATAAGCAAATTTGGGAAGATCGTTTTTTTTGTAAGCAGTATATGTGTGTACAACGTGTATGCAAATATAAGTACAAGTTTATCTTTATGCCTACATTTGTTTTTGTAAGCGATAATGTGCATATTGATACGTTTTGTTGATTGTCTAGTTGATTAAGAATAAAGAAAAGAAAAAATTTAACTTACGCACTTTGGTTTTATAATTTAAGACAGTAAATAAATAAATTTACATAATTTATTTAATTTAATAAATAAATTTATTTGTTATTAAAACAAATATAATATATCTTTAAATGTAAATTTTAAATTTATGTTAAAAAAATTGATAATTTCTTATAACTAATTAAATTTTAACTTCTAAAAAATTATCTTTAAAAAAACTTTAAGTCAGCATAAAATATTTACATACATAATTTACATAATTTTACATAATTTTCATAATTTACATTAACAAAATTTTTTAAATTAGTGGAAATTTATATTACCTTTTAGTACTGTAAGCATTTGAAAATGCTCATCTGATATCGCATGTCGCCTGGGCGTATTAACGATACCAGCGAAAGAAAATAATCGTTCCACAGGTGCTGAAGACGTCAGATATATTATATTTGTTTTAATAACAAATAAATTTATTTTTAAATAATTTTAATTAATTCCTTAATTTAGTAAATTATCTCATCATTAACTTAAATTTTAATTTAATAAATATATACATTTAATAAATAAGCGTTGTTGTTGGCATATACATATGTATGTATTCTTAAATATGATATACAAAATTAAAGATATTCCATAAATAAATTTTTCTAATAATTCATTTAAAAATACGCAAACTAAAAGTATAAGATATAAAACAATATATAATTAAATTTTATATCTTTTTTATATACATTATTTAAATAAATTTTTCAATAAAGATTTTCTTGAACTAATTTACAAACACTTTTAATCTGTCTTAAATTATAAAACCAAAGTGCGTAAGTTAAATTTTTTCTTTTCTTTATTCTTAATCAACTAGACAATCAACAAAACGTATCAATATGCACATTATCGCTTACAACAACAAATGTAGGCATAAAGATAAACTTGTACTTATATTTGCATACACGTTGTACACACATATACTGCTTACAAAAAAAACGGTCTTCCCAAATTTGCTTATAAAAATTCAGGCGGTACGCATAAGCAAATGTGAAATCAGTCAAACCAAAAAAAAAGAAGAAAAGTACACACATTCGCTTAAAACAAAAAACAAAAAAATAAAACTGGGCAAAACCCTTAAATGCACGCTTATTACTACTGATTTTTTTCTGAAAATATTTGTACCGAGTGCATTCATATTAAATTGAAATATAAATTTTTAAAGTATATTTGATATTGTTATCACATTGCTACAAAATATTGAAATATATAATTTTAAAAATTTTATATATACATGCATATTATCACTAGACGATATTAATAAAAATTAGTTATTAAAATTATTGATTATATTCAGAAATATAAAAATACACATATACGTATATAACAGGGAAAAATTAAACATTGTACGCAATTAACCATTTAATAAATATTCAATAAAAAATTATTGCACATACAAAACCAAATATACATCCAGCATAAGAGTTTGTCCAAAAATTTTATTCTTAAACTACATATTTTTACTCATTTTTGTTATTATAATTTCTAAATCGTATTTAGCAATAAAAATAATTCTTAAAACATAAATGTAGGCATAATCTCATTACAGATAAAATTATATTATTTGCATACACATTGTACACACATACATATACTGCTTACAAATTTGCATATATTTATTTGATGCACAAAAACAACGATCTTTTCAAATTTGCTTTAAAAAATTTACGCGCAACTCATAGTCAAATGTTCAATCAATTAAACAAAAAAAAACAACAAAATGTATACACATTCTGACACACATGCATATCAGCGCTTAAAACAAAAAAAAAATCATGCGAAGTAGACACCTTCCTAAATTTCATAAAAAAAACTACAATCCAAAACAAAAAAAACATACAAGCAAAACAAACAAATATCATAGAGCAAAAGCATAGAAAAGTACACACGCAACCGAACAAATGAAACAAGTATACACATTTCTAAATACATATTTTCGATCACTGCACAAGACAGAAATACAAAAAAAAAACAGCAATATTAAATTGACAACTTCATGAAAAAAAGCAACAATGCAACATATTCAGATTTCGATTTGCGTACAAAAGAAAAAATTTTTCTGCCTCTTGATCTGCTTTGAAGTTCTAATGGAACACTTCTACACACCAAATGTAAAAAACAAAAACAAGCAACCCAACAAAATACTATGAATGAAGGCGCAAATAAAATGCGGGCCACTTACAACCCAAAATCCAACCATAGTTTCGATTCGTTTATCATCTTTCAAAAGTTTCAATGCTTCTTCTTCTCTAGATTATTTTTGCAAATTACACGTAATTTGAAATTTGGTTTTTCAATTTCAATTATGACTGTAATTCAGAAACTAAATTACAAATTAAGATTATACTGTAATTCGTAATTGAGGTTTTCAATTAAATTACACATATAATCTGGAAATTCAATTATCAATTATAATTACTCTGTAATTGTAATTTAATTTGTAATTTAATTGATTTTGCACAGCTCTGACTGCTTTACTATGCACAGTTGCATATACATATTTATTTGGTTTTTGTATATATTTGTTATATTTGTTACTATATAAATATAAGTATATATTTTTATATATGTATATATATATTAATTTGGCTTGCTTATATTTGGAATTGCTGTCGCTGTTGTTTTGTGCGGTACTTAATTTTCTTAATGAACTTGAAAAAGTATGAAGCATACTTTTTGGCTGCGGTTGTGTCTGCATTAAATTCCCTATTTAATTTACATCATTATATTTCGCAATACAAAGATCTTTGCGTAAATTTTATATTTAATTTTAATTATTACATAAATGCTTTAAATACTTAAGCATTTTAGTAATTTAATGCTTAATTAAGAAATTCATAGCGAAGTTAATAAAGACATGTACCATTAATTAAAATTTCAGTTATTCAAAATATATTTTCGTCTTTTTGGGAATAGTAGCAGCAACAACAAACATTATCAGCATGAACAACTTAATTGGAAATTTCCTCATTATTATTGCGTTCATTATGAACAATTTTGCAAGCAACGCCTTTTAAGTTAACTAATATTGCTCTGTTATGCCAATTATTTCTGTTGACATTTGTCAACATTCCAAACATTGCTGAACGCTTTTGGTTTTGTGCAACGATTGTCACACAGATAAACAGCTTTATTCGCATAAAGGGCAAATCATACCGTATACACACCGCATACTACCGCTGCTCTAGTCGTGTGGAAAACAAAGACAATTCAGAATTCAGTTTGGTTTTTGGTTTTTCCGTTTACAATCTGGAAAACGACTTAGACTTAACTAAAATAGCGAGTTAACGCATTTGACAGCAACTTTTCGCTTCACTGTTGCTAAAATTTAAATTCAAATAAAATCGATTTTTTACTCCAATTTTCACTTTTCTCTAGAAAGCCAAGGAGAAGGCGAAAATTTAATGCAGCGTTGAGCCGCAAAAGTGCCAAAAATATAAACTGTTTGCCGCGGTTTCTCCGAAGCAGAACGGAAAAGTTTTGTGTGAACCTTGAATTGAGTATTCAATGTTTTTAGTATGGCCTTACGCCTATGAATAAGAATTTTGCATTTCATGCCTTTTGATAACTTCAATGAGCAAAAAAGGTTAATATTGTAATAACCGAAGTGAATTTTTAAGTGAATTTAATTGAATGACTAAGTTAAATGCGTGCATGAATTAAAAATTTTAAAATTTTAAAAGTTTTAAACTTGAAAGAGAATTAGAATCAGTTTTCAAATACTTACCACTAATTTACATGCTATT
>NC_051846.1:55641414-55655869 GCF_002237135.1 Teleopsis dalmanni | reverse complement strand
TTTTCTGATAAATGATATATATGTGTAAGTTAGAGTTAAGTTCTCCTTTGGAAACATTTTCGTTTCATATTTATTGCGTGCAAAACTACTTGCCCTTGATAAAGACGCTTAAAGTTGTTAAACTTGGTATGCTGACCTCCACATCAAAAGAATTAATTTTATTTTAAAGCACATTTTTTGGGTGTTTTTTATTATTTACATAGATTACAATTTCGTATTTGCTAAATTATTACAAATAAAAAGGTTTTTAGATACTATATGGTTGCTGAGTGTAAGGATGGATTCAAGGATTCATAGATATCTGCATAAGAGTTAACCATGTGCTGTTAGGAAGAAATCCAGTGCTCTCATTGCGTTCATTCGTAGAGATACATCGTATATCACTGTAGGTTTACTACCATTTCTAATTTCATTCCTTACTTTCGTTTGTTAATAGAGTCAGAACCGATTAGGTTTTTCTAATTCTTTCTAATTATTCCTGTCGCAGTTGTGGGAAGAATGATGAAAATGTCACTCATCTGATTTCTTATTGCCTAACGTATGTGTAACGCCCTTTTTTGAGAATCTTGCCCATCTCCAAGACAACCCACTAGAATGCTTTTTAAGCTTTTCTAAAAATTCAAGATGATTTTTAAGCCTCTGAATTTTCTTTAAACGGTATCAGAATGGGCAAATAATTGATGGTTTCGAGTGAAGACATAACCTAATGTATATACAGTGGCATGCATGATTTACTTACATGCTTTAGTAAATAGTACTGAGGAGTTCTGATGTGTTAGTTTTATACGTATTTAATATTTAAATTGCTATTTAATGTCAATTTTTTAACAAAAGAATTTATATTCTTAAAATATACTATTGTGTTCAACAGAGAGGTTTGTATCGATCTGTAGTGGAATTGCAACAATAAACATTTTTGATTATTTTTCATTGATTAAACTTTTGGCTGATCATACACCTATGTTCAGTATTGCTAAATAGCCATCATTAGTGATTTTGAAATTATTTTTTATTTTTAATAATTCGTAAATAATTTTTTAAGACTGCAGGTGTCAAGAGTTTAACATACACCCTGCCAAATTTGAAGCTCAGAGCCAGTGCTCATTAGCTAACTGACCTAAAATGACCATTTGTTTTAGATAGCTGCTATCTGTTAAGTAATAACTTCAAAATACTAAAGACACTATAACTTTTTAGATCTATATATATTAATCTTTATGCATAACTACAACCTTAACAAATATTATGTTATATCCTAGTATTTTTACAAAACTAAAAACATTTTATTATAGATTACGTCTTTGATCCTTTTATAACTTTATCGTCTTGCGAGGAAGGCACCGTGCTAAACTACTAAAACTGCTTAAAATTAAACAAATAAAAAAAGTTGAGATAGAAGTTCGTAATACTGATACCGCTCAGACCATGCTGTGCCCGCATGGGTCTCGCACACTTATACAATCATTATTATTGCACGCACGTACTCGCCTGCATGTACGCATATAAATATTGGGTGCGTGCGCTGTTATCTGTTTGTGTTGTTATTTGTGTTTTAATGTTTAGATTTGCGAAGGCAACCCACTCAGAGAACATGCAAACAATTTGTAAAGCATACTTTTGGGGTGTCGCTGTTTGGTTTAAGGAAGAGTGACAAAACAATTAAAGCATAAATTTTACGAGTCGTATTTATGACAGGACATAGCATCGTTAAATATAATTATTATACATTTTAAATAAATTAAAATATAATATGATAATATTTTGAAGATAGTTTCGTTAAAGTTTTAGTACATTATTTATGTTATATATCAATAATTACCTCTTGAATTTTTTCACATTCATTGCACAATATGTTATGCTTTGTATAATTGAAAATAACAGCATCATTCAACCTTTGTTTCAAGTATCAATTGTCTTGAAAAAAGTGCAATATATTTTTTCCATTCTTAATGCTTAACAGAATCGTTAGGTGTGCCTCTTGTGTTGTTTGCACTTTATGCTTTTGTTTGACTATTAAGTAGCAATTTCTATGCAACAGCTTATTCTAGCCTCGTAGCAATATCTGCAAGTGTTATTGATTGCATTACTCAACATCAATTTTACACAACAAGTGCAATAAAAAATGCAACTAATATTAAATTTCTTCGAGCAGCAAGGTACTGCTGTGAATAAGAGCTTAGTGCTCTTACACATTATTCCATTCAGAAATATTGAGTAATGTAGTGTTAGTTAGTTTCCTGTTTTGTAAATAAGAAAACAGTTCGTTTGATTATTATTTTATAGCTCCTTTTGTAGATATAAATACAGTGAACATGCTTTTTCATGAAAACAAATATTTTTTTTTGTTTTTTGTAAATCTAGTCAGTATTTCAGAAGTCGATAAATGTATTTTGTACTGTTTCCATGCTTCCAAAATGCTTTCATTTCATCGCAAATGGATTTTTCTTAAAACAATAGAAGTTACGTTATTGCAAAACATGTAAATATGAAACTGTTGAACAGTTTCAAAATAGCAATTTTTTGTTAAAATTCAATCACAACTGCATTTCAAGAGGTATTCTGTGTAAATACGGCGTATACTCCTACAAAACACAAATGGCTTTAAAGTGCCGAAATAGAATTGAATATTACTAGTTAAGTCCGGTGAAGTCAATTGTTTGTGGTTCATGTGATTCAAGTTGTGGAAGTAGACCATCACTGAGTAGGTTCCATTAGTTGAATGCTAGACTGGTACGGTTTACCAGTCTAGAACTGACTAAGTCTTGTTTTATTTTAATTTATTTCCAAATATTTTTGTAAGTCTTGTAGTCTGACAAGAATCTTCATCTACCCAGACTTTTTTAATTTATTTCTAAACATTTTTATTTGTTGGTTTGCTAAGCTATTGCAAATGGATTACAGATGTCCGGGAAATGAGTTTCAGAAAACAACGTATTTGCAGCTTAGTCGTTGCAAGTGGGCTACTAATGTCCGGGTAGTAAATTTCAAGTAGCAACGTATCTGCATTGAGTATAGGCGCTGCAAATGCACTACCAGCGCTCGTTAAGTGAATTTTGAAGAACAGCAGAAAGAAGAGAACTCTGCCTGCTTTGACGAGGTTGTAATTCCCATAGTTACACTATATGCACTTATGCACCTATTAGTGCGACACTGATAATTCGCACCAACCGAATCAAGTTGAGTAAAATCTGATATTTTTATACCATTAAAGATGAAGCTAAACCGTTTACTATAGATTTAACAATAGCTTGGCTGTCTAAGAAGGTTGTGATATATATATATATATTGCGAATCTTGTGCTCAGTGTTATTTTCTTTCTAAGTCTTGCTACACTTCTGCTTGAAGTGCCTGCTACAATACTTTGGTAGTCCTACCTTAATGCAAAGCAATAATTTTTTTGAGAGTATAGCACAGCCGACATCAATGGCTAGTTTGAAAGCATCGGCATGAATATATAAGGTGAGAGTAGAGTGTACTTTACCAGTCGCCTCTAGTTGGTATCAGAGAGCCAAGCTTTTGTTTGAGCTTTGATGTAGCACAAGTGTACTCATCACAAATAGGAACTGGCAGATTCTGATTTGAAATGATTTCTTGCCCTATATCGGTTCTGAACCAGTGGTTGTCTGAACATTGAGTCTGATTGCCACTTATTTAGCTTGTTGTCTTATCAGCAGCTTAGACGGTAAAAAGTGATGTGAAGCGAAAAAAAGTTTTAAAGGGGTTAAACGTGCAGCTCCTCTTATTTTGAAAAAAACTATGCCTCTTGTTTCTTCAGAAAGTTTGATTTTTCAGTTGTTTGCTAGCAAAAGGCTACCATCCTACTCGGACTTTAATGCAACTTTAATAAAATAGTTCAGAAACAGATCAGTTGTTTGTCATAAGCTTGAGCCTGCTTCCTGGCAAGCTTGGATATAGACACAACTGATGTTCTAGTATTTTTTGTATGGGTGTCGATAGGCATGTACTGCAGTAGAAAGGCACTTGTTATTATTATATTATCTGTCAATAAAATCATGTTTTATTATGCTTTCTTGTCTAATGTTGAGCCTTTTCCGAGTTAGTGCATCTGGGTTTCTGGGTGGGGGTTTCTACAGAGTTCCATACGTTCCAATGAATAATTTGTGTATTCCTCATAAGCATCGAGATTATTCAATGACTGATCTAAGATCTGCGTACCGCACTCTGCGTTTAGTGATTACTCTGAGATAAGATAGTGCTAAGCCTGTCGGTTTTCTCATATAGCCTCTAGGGTCTGTCCCTTATATATTTTTTGACCGGATCTATTTTAAGGTCACTTAGCATGTTATTCGTGCTTCTTATGTGAAGAACCTTATCTGGGAACGTAATAGGTAGAAAGTCATATTCTCCATGATTCGCTCAGGTGCAATTGAAAAGTTGAATGAATTCTTCTATTGAGATTTTGTTTTATAATAAATCCATTTTAAATTAATTTTTAATGTCCATTTTGATAATAGAAACTAAATTCTTAATATAAACTATACATATTTACTATTTATTTACTACTGCTTAATAAAACAGATATGTATTCAACTCAATTAGCTCAACTAGTTCAACTTAACTCTAAAATAGTGTTTCAGAAACAATAATAATTTAAGAGCGTTTTCACCTTCTATCTTGTATCTTTTTGTGCTTTCAGCAAAAAATTCTGTCTAATTAATTCTGCTCCAATAATTAACAATCTGCCTTAACCTTTTCATCATACTTTTGTTGTCGGTGTCGGCGTTGATTGTGCGCTGTTGTTTGTACACAATGAAATGCTGTTGTTATCGAAGCAGCGCAGCTGTCATTGCGAATTCCTTGCAATTCGTTACTGTTGTTGGCAATGTAGTCGGTGTAGTCAGTGTAGTCCTGGCATTGGTCCTTTCTTGCATTGCTTGCATTTTTGTGACGTTTCAGCTGAAATTGTGCTCTTTGTGTGCTTCTGCTCAGGTCAATTGGTCAATGGTGCCTTGAAGTGAGTTATCGATTGATTAAAATCGTTCTGTGTGCTTTTCTTGTGTGTCATTTACGTTGTTATCGGACGTGTTGTTGAGGACGGCAACGGAACGTGTAACAAGCGTTTGCTGTTTCACATTTCCACACCGAACTCAACAGCTGTCACACGTTGCATACATGAATACATTAAGAATAAATTTGCACATTTTTGGCAAAATTGATTTGTCATACCGAATTGGCGCTGATGCAAATGAAAAATGAATGCAAATTCCAAATACCAAATAGCAAATTCTGAATGCTAAATGCTAAAGAAGTGAAAATTTGTTAATAAAATGTATGCAAATAAATTTGTCTGCGTACTTATTTAGTTTACAAATTATTCCTATAATTAAACTTTAAATATTTTCTTACTTAAATTTTAAAACTATTTTTTAATTAAAATTTTTTTTCTCCGCTCTTTGTATTTTTGCAGTTCCAAATGCTGTAAAGCTTCCATGCAAGGTGCACATCGTACAACGGAAATACCACCACGTAAGTTCAAAGTTTCCAACGTCGCACACATTTCGCCATTTCGCCATTTTGCCTTAAGCCACACGTAAAGGACCTGCAAGTATAGAACCGAATTTTTGCATATCAAACAGGAAAAAATATGTTTTTTAAGATAAATTTTTTATTTAAAATGTAAATAAATTTTAAAATAAAATCAAAAAAAATTTGAAACCCAACCAAATGCAATTAACCTCTGCTGGAAGAACAAAAAACAAGTAGGATATTAAGGAAGAAATATTAAAATGGTATGGCCAATGTCTATAATATATGTGAAACGTTTAAAGCACCCATTTCATTTCTTCTTCTTCGCAAAAACTTTTATCCTTGAGCGCAATTTTTCGTATCTTTTTATGCGATTTCCACTTTTTTCATATTTGCGTTTTGCTTATTTGCATAGACATTTGTATGTATGGATGCTGACATGTGTGCTTCTTAGTCACCATGCCTCGTTTATTTCTGGTATAAGGATATCATTATATTTTATGTCTCCATCACTATGGGTTTTCGTACTGAGAGATTTGATATGCAAAATTTTATATTTCACCAAAAAATTTCCTTAAAGCTGATTTCGGTAAGCTTTTAAGTAGAAAACTATAAAATTCGTATATAAACATTTCGATATATAAATGGGTTCCATTTATTGCAGTAATATAAGAAAATAAAATAATAAGATCATAGATATGAAATAATAAATTATATAGCAAATTATTAAATAATGAATGAATCGGCTTATGCGTCACCGCTTTTGTTATTATTATTATTAGTAAAATGATAGTAAACTGCGAACTAAAAGATCTATTGTGCCCGTTAGTCGGTTTAGAGTGTTTCTCCAAATCCGATTTCTTTAATAGGTAAAAGACAGTACAGAAACTTTATTTTCTAACCTTTTATCCTTATGCTCCATGAAATTCCATCCCAGGTGTTTCTTCCGCTTGTGTAACAGTGCCTGGCTTTCACCTAACATATGACATGCGGTTTCTCTCTCTTCTTTGCAGTATCTTCAGTCTGAGTTGAATTGAATTCTTAATTCTGTTAGATGATTATTCAAACTGCAAAGACCGCTTAGTATTCCGGTAATAAGTTTTAGATTATTCTTTGTTAGTTCTATGCAATCCTCGCAGCGTTTTAGGTTGTGAGTCCCCAAAAGCATTTTGGACTGTGATAGTCTTGGTAGTTCTTGCCAATATAGTTTCCTTCCTTTTCCTCTACGCCATTCATAAGAAGTGATAGAGTTTTTTTGCCTAGAACGCTGAAAGGTTCTGGGTCTATCACTTTTCCCGTCTATCATTTTTTCTTCTTGTGAATTTGCTACTATTTCATTACCTTGGATTCCAGCATGTTCCGGAATTCATATTAAATGCACCTGATTGTTCAAGCCAAGTATGTTCAGCTTGTCAAGGCACAATAGCAGTTTGGATGTTACTTTGTAAGACCGTTTTTGTTATTTGTCAATTAAACGTCTAATTAGTTATGATTGCCGTGACTGGTATTTCTTTGATAGCTTAGCTAATGTGCGTGAAGTTTTACATATAACTTAATGATAATAAGTAGATAAAACTAATAATATGTGGATAAAAATTATTATATGTAGGACAAAACTAGAATATTCAGACTGCAGTAGATCATTGTATGTAAGAAAGTCTGAAAGACAAAAAATTGAGAAGAATCTGAGCATGATGATCGAAATGATGATTTGCATGAACCTTATCTATCTTAATATAAAGATCAAAGATAATCAATTGCAGTAGCATCACTTTAAAGATCTCAATTTTGTAGGTTAAAGCCTAAACTGTTCTAAACTAGATTCTTTCACGCCTTAGTATAAGTGAACTGAAACCATGAGTTATGCCATAACGTATTTCCACGAGAATCTTTAACTCATTAAGCCGAAAAACTTCAAATATTAATGTAGTCACACCCCTGTATATTTGGACTTCTCGAAATTCAAAATATATGTAGGTCGTTTTCGAATTCCAAAACATCCTTACATCCATCACTGGCGTCTAAATATACGTGATGGCTGTCAAACCCTATACATAACCCTTATTTAAACTTCTTGCGATAGAACTTACTGTACGTTCTATTAGTTCATTATCCAGTGGGTGGCAGGGAGGCTGTGAGGCCACTTGGATTAAGGACGAAAAGGCTTGCACTGACACTTTTCAAGTTAAATGCAATTAGACCTTGCGTATTGTTTCCAGGGGCTCACAGAACCACCCATCTCTCTTCCATACACGGTTTTTAACAAATATGCGGTTTTATTTTTAATATTTTAAAAAAATTAAGTGGAGTTATGCCTAAATGCTGATTTAAGCTGACCTTTAACAGGGCTTTCGCATGTGTGGTAATAAACCAAAAAATATAGTCTACTTTTAGGGTTATTTTTAATAAATTTCTGTAAAACTATTTATCGTCTCAATCAATAGAATTATATATTCTTTAAATAATTCAAGCGAAACACTTCAAAATTTTTTCGTTGGAAGAACAACTTTTCAGATTATTTAAAGTGAAACAATGCTTCCAGTAATGGTTTTCTATGTCATATGAATTAAAAATACCAACGCAATCAACAAATTGACAGTTCAGAATTAGAACGATTTGTTGTCTTGCATGACACAGTGATATTTTCCCCTAAATGTATCCACTCATATAGTAAATGGAGTATATCCAGCAACTACTATTTACAGAGGTTTTGACTTGTTCACATCTTATATATATATTTTTTTCCACTTTTATTGAAATGCGAAAGTAAACGAAATTGACAAGCAAAATAAATAAAAGCAAACCGACTCATAGACCAATTCATTTCCATTTTACCACTATGCAGTGTCTCTGTAATTTTAGCATACAATTTCGCCGATTTTATCTTTAATTTATTTATTTTGCGATACTGTGATTTTTGTAATTGAGTTTTGGTTATCCTTTTCATATCAGCTTGAATTTTTTATTTGTCGCATGTCGAAATGCAGTAGTCGCGCTTGAACTGTTGCTACGGCTTCGGCAGAAAAGCCTCAGGATTTTGCTTACGAATGTTATTTGCGTTGACATTTTTATTTTTATTGCGATGTTTATCCTTTTTGCCACACGCTCATACGTGCGCATTGTAAAATGAAAAGGACATTTTATTTACTTTGCTTACTTTACCATTTTTCTTTTATTTTTTTTTTATTTTTTTTTCTAGTATTTTACTTTACTTCATTTTGTTGTATTTTTACTTTTTGCTTTTGTTTCCTTGCTCTGTTGCTTTAGTTTCTATGTTTATTTATTTGTGCTTAGTGTTTTCCTTTAAACGTTTATAATGTAAAATCACTTGTACTGCTTAAGGATGTTTACGTGCTGTAACCTTACGAAAAGGATACGCATTAAAATGGTATACAGTTTATTTTACTTTATTTCTTCTCTAAAACTGTTCTGTCATAGAGTCTGGGAATGTTTGTATTTAACTTGTTACTTGGACGTGTCCTTCTCTCGAATTATTTTATTTTATTATTTCTTTTTCCATTTTAAACTTTTACCATAATTTACTTTTTGAGTTACTTAAGTCGTATTTGAGTTGATTTGATTTGTTTCAAATGGATTCAAATTAATTCCTTAAGGATTTTTCAAATAAAATTTATATGCTTTAAGAGAAAAATAAATTTTGCTTAAGCATTTTTGTTACGAAAATATACGTGATATACTCGTATTAAAATATTAAATTTAATCATATTAAGTAATTAAAAAATAATAGAAGAAGCAAACGTAATGCATAAAATATTATTTTCATATAAATTGAAAAACATTTTATATTTATATTTTACTTTACATTTAAATATTACAATCTTTCTTTCTAAATATGAAGAGATATTTTGTATATAAAATTTTTTTGTGAAAATAATGCTATTGAGTTGCGAAAATAGAGACTTATGTTGAGGTTTTTGCGATTTAGTACAACTGGGCACTTTTATTTTTTCTTAGCTAGACTGTTTTAACAGAGTCCCTCCCTTCTCTTTGACTAATTTATGTATTCCTCACAAGCTTCACTGTTTGTGGGATGAGTGATCTACGATCTGCTAGTGACGTCTGCTCCCCGTACGGCTAGTGACTGCTCTGAGATTAGATAGAACTATTTAGGGCAGCCTATCAATAGAGTGTAACCAATGTAGTTGTTGGATAAGGGAAAGATAATTCTATAATATATGAAAGGATTGAAAAGATTGAAAGGATGAAAATAGAGTGTAACCAATGCAGTTGTAGGGTAAGGGAAAGATAATTCTATAATATTTGAAATGATTATTACCTCATAACTTGAATGATAAATTGTATTATTTATTATATATTACATTAATCATACATTAATCATACTATAGTATATGTTTTGGAATATATATTATTATTAAATACTACATTATTAAATATATTTGCAAAATTATTTTTATTAAATTGTGAAAATAGATTACAACCATTATAGTTGTGGGGTAGGAGATAATTCTTTAACATTTAAAAGAATTTCTCACTTATGCCTTGGATAATCGTCTGTAACATATTCCTTGTATAGGAAGATGATTAGATGGAAAACACATTCCTTTTAATAAATAGTTTTTTTTTTGCAAACTTCAAACTATTTATATTATATATAAATTAAAATTATAATATAAATTATTACAACATTAAAGTATTCTTAAACTAGATTTTAACGTCAATATGATAGTAGTGACTATGCAAAAAAAAAAAAGAAATAAAGTCATGCAATAAGTAATGCCCCTACAAAAGTGTTGAAATTTAACAGTTGAAAATAAAAATAAAAATATAATTAATTAATTTAATTATTCTACAGCTGGTTTATGATTTCGTTCTAATATAACACAGCAAGTGAAATTATTTGCGAAAACTGACAGACTTACCAACACCGCGTTATCAAATCTCAGAATGGTTACAGGCTCCTCGGGAAGGTATGAAGATCTGAGGTCAATTATTGCTTAGTTTGATGAAGTGATAAATAATAATCCAGTCAAGGCGTAAAGAGGGGTTTTGAAAATATCTTGAGTTTAGAAAGAGTAAAAGTGCTCAAATGCACTATCTCAAATAGCTTCAACATAAATAAATTTAATAGAAAATTAACAATACTTCAAGTTCGTTCATATAAGTCAAGTGCAGTTTTGATTCAGTTAACTAATGAACACTGACTGACTGAGAAAATGCTAGTTGTTTCTCACAATTCATATTCCTCCGACAAGTGACTAAGGTCTCAAGAGCCACGGTTGTAGAGTGAGATGATGGATACATCCGAATTCTGCTTATCGAAATATAGCATATTGTGAGAGTTTGGAGCGCATGGCATGGATGCAGTCTGCAGAGAGGATGTTGGTGCAGAGGCTTTAGGGGGGAGGTTTTTTCTTTCTGAGTAAAGATAGTACCTCTTCCACAAAAGGCTTTAAAACCTACAAGCAGCGGAGGTGCTTCATTCCAGGCAAGTATTATGCTAAAGTAAATAAGTACAATTTTGGAAAAACATGCGAAGTATACCGAATATGTGTAATGTGAATATTTTTAATAAAAATTAAATTTTTAAAAAAAAATTAATAAGTTTTTAGAAAATTTTTTATAATTTTATTTGTTGAAAAAATTACCTACACCCGGTAATAATTAAAAAATTTATTGTAAATTATTCGTAATAACAATAGAGTAATATTATATATTATAAATGCAATTAAATTAAAATTATTTGAGTTTATAATAAAAAAATTTTTAATTACTCTTAAAAATACTCAAATATGTGAATGTGAATAACGAGCATTTTAGATAATTTATTTCATGTCAAAAAATAATAATTCATAAAACAATATTGTTAAAATGTATATATTAATATGAGTGCTATCAAAAATTTGATTCAATGTAGGCATTGTTCAATCGTTCGTATGTCTTTGTTATTTGTTTATTCTACTAAACATACTTACATAAAATAAATATATAAAAATATGTTTTCGTGTAGGTTATTATTTATGCAATACAAAAAGATACTTCACTCAACGACATTTATAGATAGCATTTTGTGTATAGGAGGAAACTCATCAATATAAAGAATCTAAAGTACTTAATGTCCTCGTGCATTATTCATTCATTGCCTTAACAAATTCACAATACAATACACAAATAAATATCAAAGTCTATCAAAAAAGGCATAGAACGCATAGAATAAAATAGAAGAATAGAGGTGACATATAAATTGGCATTCAATCGATTACACAAAGTGTACGATTATTGTGGTGTATATCAAGTAGAAGTAAATAATCTATATACTTCCAACAAAAAGCAAAAAAATAGAATATATATCAATAATGTTTATTCATTTTTGAGTTACGCATAAGTGTTTTCATGTACTACCACTTGTGTTTGTGCCAGTTTTGAACTATTTGAATGTATAGTGAATAGAGTCAGATACTTTGTTTAAGGCGTAGTTAGAAAGCAATTAAGGTGTAAATATGTGTATGGATTGTTTCCTCACACTTAAGTGTTAACAATAGCTTCTTCTTTCGTGCTAATATCCATATGTATGCATATATACTTACAAAAAAAAAACTCGTTGAAGCTCCATTAAATAGGAAGAAAAGGGTATTCTAGGCGTATGAGTTACAAAATTGCACTGTTCAGGTAAATTTTATTTGTTATTTAATAGCAAGGTAGGATATTCTAACAATTCTCTTCTTTATAGAATATTCCCTATAAAGTTTTATATATTTAAGAAAGACATAAAATCCTGCTCCTCTTGTTTGTTTATTTACCCACTTATAAGGAATTGAAGTTGGGTAGAAAATAATAACGAGAAAAGTTGAAAATAAACATGATTGAATGAAAAGAAGTCAGTTAATTTATTTCTTCTTTTGCATTTCAATGGATGTGGTATATTTAACAAATTATTGTCAGACAAATTGATAGACATATGAGTTGTGTCATTCATGCAGCCATATGTTGAAGTCGGTTTTTGCTTCTATTGCAGGAGTTCATCTGAAATATTTTCACCTAAACATATCCTTGTATCATCGAGTATGGCAGACAAGCCCACATTAAGAAGTTGGAAAACTTTGTGTTACTAGAAATAGACAAGTGTCTGTCTGAGAGTGTCTGAAGTTGCGTCAAAAAGTTTTGCTTGAATTGACAATTTTTTTTCAATTTGCTTTGTCATTACCACAAAAGACTTTGTTATATGTATATATTATATAGAAATAAATAAAAAAAAGTAGACTAGATTTTATGTAGTATATTAATGAGGAATTTTGATTTTGATTATTCTTTATGTAGAAATAATGTCATATTAAAGTAGACTTATTTTGAAGAGCTTTTAAAATTTATAAAAAAAATTTCAATATTTTTATGTATTAATGAAAAATTTTGATTTTTGGTTTACTCCGTTACTTCTGTAGTAGTAACTATATATCCTTATACTATTCCTCAAATGACGAAAAATGTTGCTCAAAATAGAATTTTTAAATAATATTCGTAGCTGTCAGATTAACCTCAATGATATTTAAAAGTATCTTTCAGTTTCTCTCTAATCATTGAGGACAAAAACTAGACAACATTTGATACTCAATACGCAACATTTTTTGGAATTCCGCTGTATAATCGGTCTATCTGGAAATTTTGAATTATATCTACAGAAATTCAATTCTAATTTTATGCTATATTTAATATTAACTTTTTCATAATTTTAAATGAGAAGCAGAGACTTTGGATCTGTCACGATGGATCTATCTGAGGAAACTGAATATCGACTTTAAATAAAAGCAAGGGATAATAGTATTTATATTGGTTTTCTGCTTCTTGGAGGGTACTGAAAAGCAGTTCCAATCTCTGTCCGATGTGTAAAAGTCCATATAAAGGAAATTGTAATCCCACTTTTCCAGTGAGCTTACTTAATCAAACTGAATAATGCTCAAATGCTTTGAATGCTCAAAACCAAACATTCATTTCAAACTAGTATTAAGGCTAGTATCATAACTAATATATATGGATTGTTAATGATATTTTTTCCTTTCGTATTTAAAACTCAAAATGCTCTAATAAACAAAATAATAAAAAGAATAACATCGCAAAAGATTCTAGAAGTAGTGATTATTTTTAGTTATGTTAACTATGGTGTTCAAAATATATATTAAAAATTTACATATAATAATATATAGGTATAGTATATAATCAAAAACGTATATTCTTTTTTTTTTTTTTGTAGAAATAACATAGTATTTTTTAGTATAGTTGCGTAGTATAGTATAGTAAAGAGAAAACTATCAGAGGACATGATTCTATAGTTAATTTCAGTAAAGAAGGACAACAATGCAATGACAAAAAATATTGTAAAATCGATTTTAATTATTTTTGCAATATTTAATTTGTTGTTCATCGGTGCGCATTCTTAACGAAAAGCTAAGCAACATTTGTATATAAAAAACCTTGCATGTAGGGCTTCAGTTTGAAATTGACAGTAAAGGTTAAAAGTTTTTCAAACTCGATTGCAGAATATAAAATTTAAAATCAAGTCTTGTTTAAAGTATATTTTGACATATTTCTGCCAATTTTACTTTAAGTAAAAATAGTGATTTTAAAATGAATACGAGTATAATTGCCTTTGGTCATAGGTTAACGTATTTTTAACAGTCAATAAAAAACAAAATTGACAGAAAATTTATTAACTTTCATGCAATTTTTTGTTGAATTTTAAAAGTAAAAAAAAATTAAATGAAACTTGCACAACACATTTTTATATATGAATATATATATATAAAAACTAAAATTTTAATTAAAATTTATGGTAGACTTTTGAAAGCTTTCAAATTGTCAACAACGTTCACAAAAATATATTATTTTTTCAAAGATTTTCTTTTATATCATTGTGAATTAAATTAACAAATTTATTTTTAAGAATATTTAACTAATTAATTATTGTTTAAAATTAATTTTTTTTATTTATATTTTA
>NC_051846.1:55632577-55641314 GCF_002237135.1 Teleopsis dalmanni | reverse complement strand
CAAAGAAAAGACAAGAACAAAAATTTATTTAATTTATTGAAATTTGGCTGACCATACAGCGCTGTTTCGAATATTGCCAAGTACTCATCATCAGTGATCTTAGAAAATAATCGAATTTCTTGATTAGTTCATAGGCCGTATATAATTTGTTAGAACTGCATGTGCTAACTGGAACTCGTATCTGTCCAATTAGAAACGCTGATTGGCTGCACAAGTTTCCAATGCTCAAGTTCTAGGTTTTTTGTCACTTTTCACTTTAATTTAGTTACACAGCTTTATTTGAAAACACAAATATGAAAAAGAAATACGATAGGAATTCCATTTTAAAATGAAGGTAAGTATTAGTGAGGTAATTTTTAAAACCAATAACTTTCCAAATTTTATTTTTAAAGTTGCTTATGAAAAATAAAATTATTTTACTAATGCAGGGGTATGTCATTATTATTTCATCATAATTATTTTAATAGTAGTTCATATTAATTGCTCATCGAAATTTCTTTAAGCTGAGGCTAATAAGTTTGTTCTTATTAAAAAGGAGAGAACTGCACTGATTGTCTTCTAACTTTCTAAAAATCAGAAAAAACTTGATTTGAACAACTGAAGCTTCGTGTAAATTTGATTAAGCCGTGGTTATTAATCATATGCTGAGTGGGTGACAGAACTGAGTGGTGCAACTAAATAGTACATATTTTTAGGTGCGCATAGAACCTTCTATCAATCGTTTTTAGATAACTGTTTACGAGATATAATTGTGATGTACTGCTGGGTTACAGAAAACAAACCCATCGCTAAAGGAAGTACTACAGATAACCATAGTGTATGAAACAACTGTTTAAACATGTATGGATATTAAAGATGAAAAATCAGTCAGACAGTTTAAGAAGTCCATTACAGTTCAAGTAAAAAAGTTAACAAACGGAATCGAGTTCAGAATAAGTCCCGAAATTCAGCGACGGGTGGGTAATCTTGTCCAGGTTGGGGAAAGCACATCAGAGACATCAATGTTACGATTTCAGGAAAAAAATAAAGTGTCGTTTGTATACAAAACAAATTCAGTTTGTCAGTCAGCAGCGACAGGGATTCAGCAGAACTCTAATTTTAAGGCTCGATGACAAGAACAATATAGAACAAGAGATGTGTACTCCGTGAACAATGTTTTTTTTTTGCGTCAATTAATGCAAATTAAATAGAAACAATGACAGTTAAATTAGTTGATATGCAAACTAGTACATCCAAAATTTTCGTTGACCTTAATATACCATAAATGACGAATTTTAACATTTCAGGTAGATACTCGCGTATATGTTAATTAATTGGCCTTGTGGCAAATTAATAAAAATTCATATTTTTAAATATCTCTGATGATAAATATTTAGCAATAAACAAAACAGCTGTATGGTGAACAAAAAATATTCAAATAACAAAAAAATTTTATAAATATTGATGAATTGTTCAGTCCTTGTGCTGAACATTTATATATGTACATAATCATCATTTCTTTTTTGGATAACCCATAAGCAATTTTGCATAACTTATTGCTTTACTTATTTTATTTAATATGCATTTTACCTTTTCCTGATTTCAATGTTATCAACATACCTTATCCTGATTAAAGAAGACATAAGCTTTACCATTTTTGGTTTTGTTTCATCAAAAAATCACTCATACGCCATGAACATTATTTTAGCATAAACTTTGACTGCATTCCGATGGTGTGGCGAAATTTATGTGTACTTTCAATTCAAAGTATTTTCAAAGAAATCAGTAGAATAAATATTTGCTAAAACAAATTAAAAGATTAAAAGCTGTGAAGTAGTAAACTTTGGCATTAATTTGCTCACGTTTTAGGATTCATTGGAAAATGCTGAATTTTCTTTAGAAATATTGACTAACGTTCAATAAATTTACTTACCAGTATGACAATATATAAATAAAGTTTTAAGTTTGTAGAAAATTTTAAGCTGTGGCTGACAAACTTTAAAAAGTTTTCAGTAAACTTTAAGTCGTGTTGTTAACAAATTATTTATGGGCTTAAATGTAATTCGTAGTTCCATTACAAGGCATTAAATATTTTCGTTGATTAGGGAAGGAAAAATTATACTCAAGGAATAAATTTTAAATATAATATATTTTCGTGTTAATGTCTTCGTTAATTTATTTATTTTTAGAAGTAGATGAAATTTATATTATTTTAAAAAATTAGTTTAATTAATAAAAGGTATAAAAAAATGATATGGCATTATTTATAAGAATTAATAAAAAAATATGTATGATTGATGACTGAATAACAGACTTAAAAGCAACAATAATATTGATTTTGAAGTGCCTGTGACATTCTGCATAACATAGGCCTAAACAGGGTTTTAAATCAACCTACTGATTCAGATTATCCAACCACTTTAGAACGATGTTTTATATTTCAAAGCCCTAATCTGTGGCTGTGATTGAATCAAAGAATTCAATTAAATTTGAATAACTTTTTCTCTATATCTCTGCTTAAATTATAGTAATGAAATTTAACAATTAAAAAACTATAATTAATTAATTCAATTATAATTTATTTATTTAATCAACAGATCATATATATACATATTCTTGTATAGGCTGACTGTTCAAAGTTAAATAATGTGCAGGCTCTTGATTTTGTTTTGAAAATATTTTATTCTTATCGATATTTCAATTATAGTCTATGCTTGATTATATAGTTCAATTATAGGGTACCTGACAAAAAAAATATATATTAATTCAATTATTCAATATTCATTATTTAATATTGTTCATTATTTATTATTTTGTCATAATATAACACAGCAATAGAATTTGTTAATGAACTTTCACAGTAAATTATTCAAACTGCAAGTTAGAATAAGAATTAAATTTAGTTAGTTAGTTGTGGTGGAGGGAGGAAGGAGTCCTCTTTAATTATGTAAGATAGCCGTTTTGAATCCACTAATCCTCGTAATAGTGGATAGCAGAGAGAAGATAAAGCTAGAACCAGACAGAAGTATTTTTAAAGGTAAGAATCTTGTCATGCTAATGCTAGAGATATCGCTGAGTGTGTTGAAGAAGGGGCCCCCAAAAACTTAAGCCTAGTTCTGGCCGCTGTTCTGGACATTCCACCTCAAGTCTTCTGGTATCCTTTTTTCGTTAGCTGGTAGACGGTCATTTATCAGCTATTCATCTCCCATTGGATATATATAAGTACAAATTTTCATCCACACTCATCATCTATACCTTATCATCTATATTATGTTTGATAAGTTCATTTACTTATACCATGCTTGTAATAGTCTCTTTAAATATGTCGTCGGATAATTTTATTTACTAATACTTATGGGATATGAGCTATTCATCTCCCATTGACAAAACTAAGTGCATTAAAGCGCTAACCTTCAACCTAATTTTACCCCATTAATTATTAGAGATTTTCTTTGTATTTTTATTTTGCATTATTTTTTTCCCATTGACTAAAAATCTGGCTCTATATATATATATTTATATTCTATAAATAGCATGTAAATTAGTGGTAAGTATTTGAAAACTGATTCTAATTCTCTTTCAAGTTTAAAACTTTTAAAATTTTAAAATTTTTAATTCATGCACGCATTTAACTTAGTCATTCAATTAAATTCACTTAAAAATTCACTTCGGTTATTACAATATTAACCTTTTTTGCTCATTGAAGTTATCAAAAGGCATGAAATGCAAAATTC
Organism: Teleopsis dalmanni; assembly: GCF_002237135.1. Classification (NCBI taxonomy): domain Eukaryota; kingdom Metazoa; phylum Arthropoda; class Insecta; order Diptera; family Diopsidae; genus Teleopsis; species Teleopsis dalmanni. The sequence goes on along the minus strand of NC_051846.1, from coordinate 55,637,601 downwards.
TTATTCATAGGCGTAAGGCCATACTAAAAACATTGAATACTCAATTCAAGGTTCACACAAAACTTTTCCGTTCTGCTTCGGAGAAACCGCGGCAAACAGTTTATATTTTTGGCACTTTTGCGGCTCAACGCTGCATTAAATTTTCGCCTTCTCCTTGGCTTTCTAGAGAAAAGTGAAAATTGGAGTAAAAAATCGATTTTATTTGAATTTAAATTTTAGCAACAGTGAAGCGAAAAGTTGCTGTCAAATGCGTTAACTCGCTATTTTAGTTAAGTCTAAGTCGTTTTCCAGATTGTAAACGGAAAAACCAAAAACCAAACTGAATTCTGAATTGTCTTTGTTTTCCACACGACTAGAGCAGCGGTAGTATGCGGTGTGTATACGGTATGATTTGCCCTTTATGCGAATAAAGCTGTTTATCTGTGTGACAATCGTTGCACAAAACCAAAAGCGTTCAGCAATGTTTGGAATGTTGACAAATGTCAACAGAAATAATTGGCATAACAGAGCAATATTAGTTAACTTAAAAGGCGTTGCTTGCAAAATTGTTCATAATGAACGCAATAATAATGAGGAAATTTCCAATTAAGTTGTTCATGCTGATAATGTTTGTTGTTGCTGCTACTATTCCCAAAAAGACGAAAATATATTTTGAATAACTGAAATTTTAATTAATGGTACATGTCTTTATTAACTTCGCTATGAATTTCTTAATTAAGCATTAAATTACTAAAATGCTTAAGTATTTAAAGCATTTATGTAATAATTAAAATTAAATATAAAATTTACGCAAAGATCTTTGTATTGCGAAATATAATGATGTAAATTAAATAGGGAATTTAATGCAGACACAACCGCAGCCAAAAAGTATGCTTCATACTTTTTCAAGTTCATTAAGAAAATTAAGTACCGCACAAAACAACAGCGACAGCAATTCCAAATATAAGCAAGCCAAATTAATATATATATACATATATAAAAATATATACTTATATTTATATAGTAACAAATATAACAAATATATACAAAAACCAAATAAATATGTATATGCAACTGTGCATAGTAAAGCAGTCAACAAATTCCGAGTAGGGGTGTGTATGTGTGTGTTGAGTAATGAAAATAACTTTTTCTTACTTTTAAGCGCATGCAAAACAAAAGTTAATAAAATCCAAGAAATAATCAACATTGCCGTGTTTTCTGGGTCAATTTACTTAATTAATAAATGTGTGCTATGTGCTTGTTGTTGCTTTCAGTGTCTAGGTTGAGTTCTTATTTTTTGTAGATGTGGAATAAAGAAATGCTACACATTCACGCTCTGCTAATACATCATTAATTTTATTGATTACATTTTGAATGCGGTTTATGGTAGGTAATGCTTAAAAACTTTTTGAACTGCTTTGCAAAAAAAAGTGGCTATTAACATGGCTTTTTCAAGGGTGATTAGTATTAAGATGTTTTAATTAAAATAGAAAAACTTTGTCTTGCTGAGTTTTGGTAAAATGCCTGGAATATGCATACAAACTGTACATTGTAATATTTATGATTCAAGAAACTTTTCGATACTTAACTGTTAACTATACTTTTTGTATTCTAATTTTATTATACTTGGTTTATATATTTATTTTTATTTAATTGCAAATAAAATCACTAAGTTTAGGTGGAAGGGAAACTGCAACAAAAATTCTATTATTTTATGATATTAGTGAGCTAGCTTCAGGACCCCACTTTAGGCTTTCACAGAGGTTTAAAGCCGTTTTTAAAACTTTTTGTTTGTATACTGTAATACAATGGTCCAATAGGCCTCAATGAATCACTTACCGTCATATATGAAATATCTGTCGGCTATGTTAGCTTATAAGTCAAAAAAATGATAACAAAAATTAATACCATTTGTTTTTTGTTTTATTACCATCTTTTAACTTTAATCGACTAAATCGAATTTTTAATATTTGTATGTTAATAAAAAAATATTTTATTTCGAAATATTTTATACCTATATACATAATGGTCGAGTATTAAAAATTTGTTTTAAGTTTCTTACATTTAATTTTATTTTATTACTATTCTACTCTTACATATACTATATATTTTATATTTATTTCTTATATTTTATTTAAAATTTTTTTGGGTAAATGTATTTACATGTTTTTATTCAAAGTCCTTGTGCCCTTATTCACGGTCTGTAGCTTTCTGTTAAGTACCGTCATTTTGTGCACATACTCTGTTTTATAAGTTACACTGTAGTTACAAGGGAAAATGCCGTTTTTGACATTTCATTATCCAATTACGGATTCAAAAGTATATGTACCGTTGCCCTCGTAACAATAATTTTACCGCTCGACTTATTATTATGCAATATGCGTCACAAACCGAAATGTCCGTTTTGCTTTATATCGGTTTTTGTGCGTTGTGTTTTTACTTAATGCCTCATATTGAGTTAATACAGCATTTAAGTTTTTTGGTGTATTTATTTTTCTTTTTTTTTTGGAAAAATCCATAAAAATTATAGATATATAACAACAAATAACAAGCAGAAAATATTTAAGCTAACACCTACAACAGACAAGCGCAGCGGGAATCAAATCAATTTAATAAAATGAAAGATATATATTTATTATTATTGCGCTACATTTTTATGCGGCAGTTTTCGATGAGTAAAAATACATATTGGTTTTTTATTCTATATAAGAATTTGTATTTAACCTTTAATTTTATTAAGTTTAATAAAATGTTTAAACATCATTAATATATATATTGGGCACTGTAATATATGTATATGTAAAAAGCGGTTAATACGAATATTTAAGACTGTCAAAAGTTTTTTTAATGGTTCTCTCTATAATACAATCCACTTCAAATAAGTCTATATTTGAACAAATTTTCATTTTATACTTTGAAAACTATATATCTTTGATGTAGGTGCTCATAACTTGAAGTTTGTATGCTAAATGGTTTTTTAATGAATGAATTTTGTTGCGAAGCATACTTTTTGGTGCTTCATTATATTACAAACAATTGCGAATATGTGGTGACAAAATATCTTTAGAGTCGATCCTCAATAGTAGGCGATAGTTTTTTTTTAATCATCGATAGCATGTTCAAAATTAAAGGTTACAGGTAAGAATATGTAAATAGAGGTAAATCCAAATATTCCAGATAGTAAATGACGTTTTTTTGCATATATATATCACATGTATTGTTTTAATTAATTCAAAATTTAAAAAAGTCTTCATTTAGATAACTTATTTAAAACGTGTATTTAAATACTTTTGATATAGCTGCTTACAACTTATTAAAATAAAAAAGCTCATTTGGAAATTAATGCATATATTTTATATTGAAGCATACTTTTTGGTGCATTTAAACTGAAACTCTTTATTTTCGAAGCTATTATGAATAATATAGAGGTAAACAATCTATAATTGCGACCATTGATAGCAGATGATTGTTTTCTTAAACTATCGACAGACTATATATAGCCAAAGGTCACATATAGGAGTACAAATGTATAGTAAAAGTAATTCTCGTGCCTTTTTCTGATAAATGATATATATGTATAAGTTAGAGTTAAGTTCACCTTTGGAAACATTTTCATTTCATATTTATTGCGCACAAAACTACTTGCCCTTGATAAAGACGCTTAAAGTTGTTAAACTTGGTATGCTGACCCCCATATCAAAAGAATTGATTTTATTTTGAAGCATATTTTTTGGATTTTTTTATTATTTACATAGGTTACATAGGTTTCGTATTTACTAAATTATTACGAATAAAAATCTTTTTAGATACTATATGGTTGCTGAGTGTAAGGATGGATTCAAGGATTTATAGATATCTGTATAAGAGTTAACCATGTGCTGTTAGGAAGAAATCCAGTGCTCTCATTGCGTTCATCCGTAGAGATACATCGTATATCACTGTAGGTTTACTACCATTTCTAATTTCATTCCTTACTCTCGTTTGTTAATAGAGTCAGAACCAATTAGGTGTTTCTAATTCTTTCTAATTATTCCTGTCGCAGTTGTGGGAAGGATGATGAAAATGTCACACATCTGATATCTTATTGCCTAACGTATAGTATGTGTAACGCCCTTTTTTGAGAATCTTGCCCATCTCCAAGACAACCCACTAGAATGCTTTTTAAGCTTTTCTAAAAATTCAAGATGATTTTTAGGCCTCTGAATTTTCTTTAAACAGTATCAGAATGGGCAAATAATTGATGGTTTCGAGCGAAGACATAACCTAATCTACATACAGTGGTATGCATGACTTACTTACATAATTTAGTAAATAGTGCTGAGGAGTTGTGATGTATTAGTTTTATATGTAATTATTATTATGTTAAATCGATATTTAATGTCAATTTTTTAACGAAAGAATTTATATTCTTAAAATATACTATTGTTTTCAACAGAGAGGTTTGTATCGATCTGTAGTGGAATTGCAACAATAAACATTTTTGATTATTTTTCATTGATTAAACTTTTGGCTGATCATACACCTCTGTTCAGTATTGATAAATAGCCATCATTAGTGATTTTGAAATTATTTTTTATTTTTAATAATTCGTAAATAATTTTTTAAGACTGCAGGTGTCAAGAGCTTAACTTACACTCTGCCAAATTTGAAGCTCAGAGCCAGTGCTCATTAGCTAACTGACCTAAAATAACTATTTGTTTTAGATAGCTGCTATCTGTTAAGTAATAACTTCAAAATACTAAAGACACTATAACTTTTTAGATCTATATATATTAATCTTTATGCATAAAACCAACCTTAACAAATATTATGTTATATCCTAGTATTTTTACAAAACTAAAAACATTTTATTATAGATTACGTCTTTGATCCTTTTATAACTTTATCGTCTTTCGAGGAAGGCGCCGTGCTAAACTACTAAAATTGCTTAAAATTAAACAAATAAAAAAAGTTGAGATAGAAGTTCGTAATACTGATACCGCTCAGACCATGCTGTGCCCGCATGGGTCTCGCACACTTATACAAACATTATTATTGCACGCACG
>NC_051846.1:55625731-55632477 GCF_002237135.1 Teleopsis dalmanni | reverse complement strand
AAATTTCAATAAATTAACTAATTTAGTACTTGTTTTTTCTTTGCTATTTGAATCCTTCTAAATTTTAATTTAATTTTAATTTAAAAAGCTCTAAAAGATTACTTTGAAAAATTTTTTGAATTTTAACCTGTAAGACGTAATTTTCTGGAAATGTGACTAACCATGTCCTTAGAAATGTTGAAAATATTATACCATACTGATATAGTTTTAGTCGACTATATCTTCAAAATTGAATTGATTTACATTGTTTTTACGATGTACATTTTGTATATTTATGTATATGCCAATAAGTTAGTAAATTTGGGTAGTAAAAAAAATTTATCAAAAACATATCAAATTTTTCTAACTTCTTTGATACAGTTCAAAAAAATAGTATGTAGCTTCAAACCAAACTAAATAAGATTATGGAAATCTTTTTGAAACACAGACGGTTCATATTCAGAATAAGTAACAAATTGTCGACCATAATGCCGACTGAGATAGGTGTAATGCTCATATTTATATATGTATATATAGATGTAATGCATATAATTTATTTTTTTATTAAACGAAAAAAAATATAGTATACAAAAATTTTGCAAAAAATTTAAAAGAAATTACAAAATATTTAAAAAAGTGGAAAACATACATCAGGAAGAAAGGAAATAAAACAATTTTAAATACAATGGGAGAAAGCCAAGCATTTAGCAGGCTTAAAATTAGCAACTTATACATGATTTTAATTTAATAGCCAGGAATTAATTTAAATAAATAGAGAGAGAGAGAGAAAGAGAGAGAGATAAAGTGAGAGAGAGAGCGAAAGAGAGATAGATAAAGTGAGAGAGAGCGAAAGAGAGAGAGATAAAGTGAGAGAGAGAGAGAGAAAGAGAAGAGTATCGTGTAATATCGCTCTACGAGTAATCATATTTTTTTCTCAAATAAAATCTTATTATTAAACAACTAAATATTATTATATAAATATAAAGCTTTGTGAAAAGCTGCATAACCACCTACAAAATGTACTCAGATATTTCATAATTCTTTGTTGAGAAGTAGATTAAAGAATATAGATGTATAATATCTAAAGATAGAAACGGATGTAGCTAATTATTAATACAAGGCTATTAAGATGTTTGACATACGAATCCCACGAAAATACTACACTGAACAGATGTTATAAACATATACGATTAGAAGGCAGATAATCCTTTATAATTGGTCAGCTCTTAAAATTTCTTATTTTTTATTAGTTTCTGGGGCTTCGAACTTACTACCCCCTTAACCCTATACTTATTATGAGAATTTTATAACTTCATTTTTTGTAATGTTTTAAATGGGGATTACTGGTACTCTCTATATGTTGTTCGGTAATATAATTGATGACTTCATTAATTTGCTATAACGATTCCACGGGCATTGTACACACAGACTTTATCTATTCATCAATTTAAAATGTTAATGGACAATTATAGCTCGGTGTTTCCAAACTTTGGGTGCCATACATTTGACGCATTTGGCCGTTATATCGCCTATAGGAAAATATTTGTTTAGTTCGATTGATTGCCCCTTAGCGATATTGACATGCTTCTAAGTATGCGATTGTTGATGGGACGAAGGTTTTTGGTGAACGCAAACATCATCCAAAAAATGGACGAGCAAAACCACAAATTCATAAAAATTTCTGTTTTAAATTAAAATAATGCATTTTATCAAATATTTTCATGTTTTTTTTATATATAAAAATAACATACGTTTTATGTAACTGACACCTTTGCTGCTATTGAAAAGGAATCTGAGAAAATAGGCTTAGCTGGGAAGGAGTGTAAAACCAAAATATTGGCATAGAGGTAGACCTAAACTCCAATAGTTTAATCAAGCTGAGCATTAACTATTCTTGTTGTACGATACTGGAGAAGGCGGACATGCAACGAAGGCGCATGAAGACCAGGCCTAAACCCGATATGGGTTATAATGGCCATTTGAGTACTTAATGTACCTTTCATACTATAATAATTTCGAAAATGATATCCTTTATCTCCGAAAATGATACTAATTTTTTTAATGCTTATGGTCAAATAATGTCACCATAAAACGATATTAATGTCCATAACACTATTAATTTGTTTTGTACATAAAAAGTTTTTGCTTATTTTTAAATGAAGAACTGAATAAATATAATAAATACATTTAACAATAAAAATACTTTACAAATTTTGCTATTATCCATTTTAACTTCTAATTTATTTTAACTGTTGCTAATAAATGTTCCAAAACTCTAAAGCGATCGGTCAAGGCCCTTTCGAAAATTAAATACGTGTCTTCATAAAAACGATTTGTCACCACATAAAAATTTGTTCATAAAATGAATTCACTTTGCCTTAGTCAACATAAAGCAAAGTCCACAATTAAATACGAACAAATATTCGAAACGTAAAAGCCTTCCCTACCTCATCTACCGGGCAAGAATCAATCTGCAGTTCAATGTTTCACGAAGATAAACAAACTCAACGTAAACAATATTTTGGCCATTTTCCACTTATAAGATATGCAGTAAAAAATGTAAACATAAAGGACAAAATAGAGCTGCACCTGACTGAAGGGTACCTCAGGCACACAAAACGCCACTAGCATTTTAAGTAGTCCGCGTCCGCTGCAAAAGTCTGGTCATGCCAGCATTGCACCTTCGGCTGAACCTTCTCCTAACTGATAGTCTTGTACACATATATACCAGCCACGCATATCAGGGTATAGTCCAGTGCAGCCGGTAGATATGTTGAACGAGTAAGTGAGTCTAAATGGGCGGGACGTGACTGAAAGCGACGCATTCATCGAATCGGAATTAACATATGAATGCGCTGTTGCTGTAACTGACTTTTGCTTCCTCATAGCGGTTTGCAGTGAACTCCACCATACTTAACCTAAACAACAAAACAAAAACCATAAAACAAACCAAGTAGAAAAAACCTACGAAACACAAAACACGTTTTCAAAACATATAAACATGCCAGTGAGGCACGACACTTGATTGAAAAATCTATTGGCCTCATTCGCACGCATTGCAAGGCAACCAACCACGCCTCGCACGCCATGTGAATAAAAATTGTGTTGTAGCTTTGCTTTTACATAGGTACCAAGTGGTAAGCTACAAAACTACAATGCTACAAGTGCATACTGTTGTCTCGCTTCCGAAAGTGCTATAAACAGGACATGTTCGAATGTTGTAATATCCTTTTTTATTTATTTGTTTGCTTGTTTAAAATTGTGTTTTGTTTTTGCTTTTTAAGCTTCATTCTGACACACGGACTACTTGACTCGTATGCTTTATGAGCTTAAATTGCTTATTTATGGATTTAGATGCTTTCAAGTACTTAAGTACTTTCGCAACAACAAATAAAAAGATTGCAAAGTAAAGTGAAGCAGGACGAAATAAGAGAATATAAGAAAAGTTTTGCACCTTTTCTGCATGTCCTTTGAAAAGTTTTTTAATGCATAAATTATAAACACCTTGCTTGAGTTTCTTTTTAGATTTTATTCCTTCTGACTTAAAACTAAATAATCTTTGTTTTGAAGTCAGCAAAAACTTGCAATGGAAATTCCTTAACTTTCGAGTTCCGATAAGAAAAGTTTGCAAAAAGTTATGCAAAAAATTGTTCATAGTCATAAAATATATTTACGAGACTCCCGAGAAATGCAAGTATATAAGATTAATTAAAAATGCATTTAAATAAAGTTTAAAATATCTTGGAGCATATAGAAGAGCACGAAGCTGTAATTGCAGCTTTTCCAGGTATCAGTAAAGTTAAGAAAATGGCTGTTATTATACTTGAAACTTTAATAAATTTATCTTTGGGCGAAAGGCAAACTATCTTTTAAGTAGGTCCTTCGTCCCCTAATGAGTTTATCATAACTTACAATGCTTTTTAACTTATAATGCTATTTATTAAAACTTTTTTGATACATTCTTGAATAGTAGTTTTATCTTTCAAATTTGGGTTGAAATAAAATGATTAAATGAGTAGCCTGATTTGATCCCGCCCTCTACTCAAAAAAAAAGTAGCAATTCAAAAATTAGTCCACGAAGAAATGATCTATTATGCAGCTTAGAGTAACCTAGCAGATCAAAGATTAACCGATATTTGTTTAAATTTAATATTCGTTTTAATTAGAACAAAAAAGTCAGAAAGAAACCTTCTCCAAAAGTGGTTACAGATTTATAATCAAAACAATAAAACAACACTGATATCCAACAATATAAATTAACAATATAAATTGTTAATCGAAATAATAAAATAAGTCTGACATCAATTAATTTAAATTAACAATATAAATTGGTTCTAACATATCTTGGAATAAGATTTAAATCTTATACAAATTGGGAAACATCAACGATAGGATAACTTAAAAATATATCAGAGCATACGGGGGAAAACGTAAACTAATTAAATTTTTAATGAACATTAAATCCTCATACTAATTCTGTTGTCTTTAAACAAATCAATATAATTATTTTCTCTCGAAATGGTAAAATTGATTTTATAAAATATGATTCTTGTTATACATTTTAAATGGATTCAATAAAATTTGTACAAGACAAAGTACTCTAAATAAAGTTCTATAGCACTTTCTAGTCGTACATAAAGAAGTTTCAATGAATGAAGAATTCCAGAACATATTAAAAATGTAGACAATAATATTTAATACACATTGTACATAACATATTATCGTGTGAAAGAATATTATCGATTAAACTTTCTACGAAGGTTTTGAATTTAGATGCTTCTTTACTTCATTACAAAATCCCATTTCCGTTTGTTTTTGTCATCAGACAGTATATATTAACATCCATTTGTCGGGTTAACGATAGTTTGAAGTCTGACCAGCCAAAGGCCACTATCTACGTAAGTCGATACGCTATTGTATCGAATACTTTGTGCTGTTTTTGATTCCAATATTATTTTCTTTTCTTTTTTTTTTGTTTTTGAATAATATCGATACTAGTCACAATGAAACCGAAACCGATATACAAATGAGTGGTATCAAGAAGTTATTCTCTGACGGCTGATATTTTTACCAAATCACAATGCAATCAAAACGATCTATGAAATCTACTGTGCTATCACAGGGCTTAGTTTTTTAAGTTAACTCGGATCTGTGTTTAAGAATGCATGTCTCAGTCTATTAAAAAAAAACAGTGTGTTCGTAATCAAATCATATCCTGGCAATCGTATGGCATCGGCAAATAAGGTGGGTCGAAGTTTTATTGTAGATTTCAAATAATTACATTATCCATTTTCAATAGTTAGCAGAGTTAGCAGAGCGTATCGAGTTAAGAAATTACTTGTTTCATTTAGTTTAGTTCCATTTACACTGTTGAATCTCTTATTTATTATTCAGTTGAATGTGCTATTTGGATTAACTAATTCTATTGAAATTATCCTAAATTTTTTTAAACAGTTTTAATTTGATGTTGCTTAGTATTGATGTATAGTCTAACAAGTGTTTGTTCCATATTTATTCGATGTTCAAACAGTTTATTTTCGATGTTACTAAGTTATAATGTAGTCTAACAAGTGTTTGTTCCATATAAAAGTTTTGGTCTTTTAAGGGTTAGGACACTATATCCGTTTTACATTTGAATTATTATTAAGTATATATCCATGAACATCAGCACCACTTTGTTTGGTATTCATTGCAGATTTACCATATTAAAGTAATAGAACATTCGTATGATGAAAGGCATGGTTATTTCAAATGGATGTCGAAAAGCACATTCTATTGTTTCACATTCTATAACTACATAAAAGCACCTCAATTGTACCGAATTCATAAGATTTTTGCTTACAAGACTTACAGAACAAATAATAATATTAATAAGGTACGTCGTATTAGTGATAAAAACAATGAACTCAAAACTATCAAATAATGTGACAAATTAAGTTGTCATGTCAACATATCAAGTTAACATAATGTTGTTATGAAGTTGGAAATAATTAACTTAATTAATAATATATAAAATATTGACTGGATTAGACATTTTCTAACATATATTGTATCTACTTCTGTCATTCTGCATTAAAATAAACACGATGACCACTACTTCAGATAAAATTTTTAGTTATGCTTGAAGTAACTTTAAAGTTCTAATTGATACAAAGTAAAAGAATTTATATAAAAACATGAGTTCTTCTTTAAGTTACTTTAAATAAAATATTTCAACAAAATTTAAAAAGTTAATAAAAAGCCAAAAAGTTAAATGTAATCACCCATCAAGTAAATCCAATAAACATCAATGTGAGAAAACAATAAAAACTTCAATTACCATAAAAAAGAAATTTGTTTGTTTGGCTTTAATTTTATTTTTTTTTATTATTTGCTTGACTTAAGCTCACCTTTCCTACCAACAAACCAATAAGGTACAAGTAGACTGAGTACCAGATAAAAACAAATAAATAAAGATTAATGGCTTTTGAATTTGTGTGGAATAAAGAATGCGAAAGAACCCCCTCAGCGCAAATTTAAAGGTGAAAAATTCAGCAAAAACCAAACAGAACACACTTTTCCTTAGTGTTTTAATTGTTTTTGGAGTGAACTATGCGTTGACATAATTAATATGCTAATCTGTAGATTGATTCCATCTCCACCTCCATCTCAAAAAGCTGTCAGTATTTATACTCCTCACTTTGTCCACCAAATGACAGTTGACATGATTTACTTGACAATTAACAAGCAAATAATACCGAAAGAACTCCACACCCCAACCCGCAACT
>NC_051846.1:55524526-55625631 GCF_002237135.1 Teleopsis dalmanni | reverse complement strand
CAGACTAAAAACTATACCACAAAATGACTGTTTGTGGATGCAATGCTCTTTTGACAGTCACTCGCGTATTATCACTACCCACTGTGAAAATTTTGTTTGTTGACATAGGTACTCACCAACGAAAAGTGAGTCCGAAAAAGAGATGACTTTTCGGTGTTTTTATTCCACATCGTTTTATAATGTTTAAATCAAAGTCAACCAATAGAATTTAAATTTAAGTATATCGACATAAAATAGAATGAAATCCCGAGATCTTGAAGTCCCAGCTACTTAAGAAGAACGTATCGATTATGTTTGTTTCACTGAAATTTATTTAAATTTATTTTCATTTAATTAAATTCGTAACTTTAAGAATATAGCTAAAAATATTTAATAAAAAACGGATAATAATAAATTAATGTACAGAAAAGTATTATATATGTCTGAAGGGTATTTATGATTGATCTCATTCATTCATTCCTCTTAATAAAGTACATGGTACCATATATATCATATAAATTTTGTATTTTAATAGAAAAATGTATTTTTACTTATTTTGTTTTTTGTTAAATTTAAAAATTTATTATTATTGTTATTTCTTTTAAAATGATAAATTAAAAATTTGTGTGCAATACTCAGATCCAACACCGAAAAATCCAAAACAAAAATAATTACACAAAAGTATAAATTGTGGTTTACATGGCTTTAATAAAAAATATTAAAATGCATTAATAATACAAATAATACAAAAAAGTATGGACTTGGCTTTAGTATTTCTTTAGTTACATATGCGATTTTAGTAATATTTTATTGTAATTTTTTTTTTTTTTCATATAAAAATTTTTTATAACATTCGCTGAGGTAATAATTCAGGTGATTATAGTAATTATGCGTTCTGACGCGATTGAAGTACGGATAACGCTATTCCGATATAATTGAAAAATTCTGATAGACACTGATTATGTAGATGCGAACTCGCTGGAGCTGCTTTAGCTGAAGTCTCATCGACAGCAGCACGAAAAGATTAAATACGAATACAATTTATGATGTACAGAGCATTGAGGCAACAATTGTTAATAGCAATGAGGAAGACTACAGGACTGAGTAGTGAACAATAAATACAGCATTCATTTAAGGGTTCCTCTACATCTTTCTTCATTTTGACTCTACGGGCTTACAACTTATTGTAGTTTGATGTGCACACCTTTATTGGCCATAAGGCAGCAAGCTCATTTAGCATGATCATCACTTCATCCGCAGCCAATCAAGCCAGCGTTTTATTCATTCGCTTTATTACTTAACATTTGTATAGATTCTAAAGATTTTCCGCTTCTTCCGCTGGTCCCTTCAATTAAATCTGCCTTCTTTGTGCTTATCTGCATGCTACAGTCTTAGTTTTGGCACCAATCACAGACCATGTTTTTTACTTTTCGCGCCATATTGTTGTGGGAATGCCAGTCCCGGCTTTGTGTACGCGTTGTTTGGAGCGGCATTTTGCGCTTTGATGCTGATTTCACTTTGAGATATTGTAAATAACAACGAATTACTTCTGCAAAGGTTTCATAAGTTTAATATCACAATTGCAGGATCAAAAACCATAATGCAATCCGGCAGTGTTTTGGCTGTTGTTGATATTCAGATATTGAATTAAAATTATGGTGCAATAGTGTGAAGCTGGGCGTGTGACTTTATGTACTGCACCGGTCAGTTCTCAGTTCTCAATTCTCAGATTGCAAATAGTATAATTACTTACAAAATTACTTCTCAATCTTGTTAGGCACAAGTGCGGTAAGCGCACAACGATTGCATTTTAATTTGCTGAAACATTTTAATAAGCCATTTGCAATAATTATTTAATAAAAATGTGTCTAATTTGACACATACCTGACACTTAAGAATTAATTAAGTTATTTATGATTATGAAAATTAATCACATTCTAAAATATACGTATTTTTTACTTGTCTATTTAATCGCTTAATTACAGCAGTTATGTAGCTGGTATTGGAATAAGAATTACAAAGCTGTAGTTTTATATAATACCTATACTATACAATAAGGCTACTGAATAATAGCTTTTACTCATGTTGACGCATGTTAATGATCTTTGATCAATAGATCTTTGGCGAATTAAAAAATCACGGAATATTAAAACATTCATCTAAGTGGTACTGCATTTTTTTCTGCATTTTTCTATATACAGTAACGTAATGGGCCTATAGGCCTAAGTGGATCCCTTGGAGTCGCCGGTATAACTTACCTACCTACCTAAAACATTTATATTTGGATTATTTTTAATATCTTAATTTGAAATTATTAATTTCCTTAAATATAAATGAAATTTTTATATGTATTTAGTGTAATCAAATACTAAAACTCATAAACTGTTAGTATATTTCTTTATATAAAGTTAAAGTTACCTATAAAATAACAAGGCAACTAACTTGCCTTGAAGTGAGTAATACATTAAATGTGAATATATTTACTTTATCATTTCACTAAGAATAAACTGTGACTGTTAAAAGTTTCTGAAAGAGCTATAGAAAAAAATTTAATATTTTTTCCTTTTTGTCTTTAGCCATAACAATACCATATTTCTCTGATCTGTGTCCACAGCTGTAGAAATATCGTAGGTCAGTGTTTGACAGATGTGGTTCTTTTAAAATTAATTTGGAAAATATGAAGGATTTGAATTAAGATAAGACATTATTTTATAGCTATTATTTTTGAGTGTTACCAGTGTTACCAAATTTGTTTTTTTTATGTAACCAGATAGATATCATTATTGTTCCTTTAACTCCTTGAACCAATTTCCCTATCTAATTATTAAAATCTTAGATAAACAAAGTGGTTTACTAATGATATTATTATTTGATATTTATTTTTATGAAGATAAGCTGTCTTTAACATTAACTATTAATATTATAATTAAATATAAATGCAAACCCTCCTATAGGATATTAATAATCACTTTAAGATTTGTAGTAGAAGTACCTAATGATGAAGAATAAGATCTTTCTGCCAAGAAACTTCAAGAAAACTAAATCTTTTGAATAAAATTTTCTGGTGATACATTAATTCTTTTAATAAAAAGAAATAATTATTTTATTTGAAACAAAAAAAAAATAGGCAACTTAAATAATTAACTTTCAATTGGTTGAACTTGTGTTTCCAAATAAAGCTGTAGTTTATAAGCTCGTTCTAATTTACTGCACGGCTTTGGTTGGTGTCACTAATTAACTAAAAATAAGTGACAACAAAACCTGGAACTTAAGAATTGAAAGTTTGTGCAGTCTTGGCTACTTTTGGATAAACACGATTAGTCATCGCTTCTAATTTGACAGGCACGTGTTGTAAGCCTAGCACTTGCAGTCCAAACAAATTATATATGGATTATAAACTAATTAAATAAAAATTCGTTTATTTCCTAAGACCACTGATGAAGAGTACTTGGCAATACTCGAAACAGCGTTGTATGGTCAGTCGAATTTCAAAAAATTAAATAAAATTTTTGTCTTTGTCCTTTCTTTGCTATTCGAATCCGTCTAACTTTTAAATAGTTTCTTTCGTCATAAAGACACGCCATTATCGGCAAAAAAAAATTAACATTAGAAATAATTATTGTCAATTTCTTTAATTTCATATCATATTATTAAGCACATACTTAACCATATAAATACATAAGTTAATGTTCATATTTCTATGTGCATTAAAAATGTTTATACACCATAGATATATAAATTATAAGAACTAAATTTTAAGACAACACTTCTACCTATATGTTACTAATTATTAACCTTAAAAAAATATTACTCATACGCTAAGTAGCACAATAAATTATGCTTACCGATATTTCTTGGGATAAAATAATATGTAAAATGTGTATAAAAGACAAATATTTGATATGATTCCTTAGCCTAGTTAAAGCCTAGTGTGGGGTAGAGATAAGCCATTATAAAGTAAAAGTGCGTAATAGCACTAACTCAAGAAGAAGAATCAAGAGAATCAAGAATATATAAATATACATTTATTTTTATAAAATATAAATTTTTTTATTTTTTATAAAATGTATTTATTTTTATATAAAATATTGTTTTTATTTTTTATAAAATATTAAAATTTTTCACATTCATATTTCCTACACTATTGATTCAATTATTTTTCGTATCTCTAATTGTATTATTTCAAAAATATTTGATATCAATGAAAAAGTTTATGCAATGAGAGTATTATTAATTAAATTTACTGAATGAAAGATTCTTTTTTATAAAATCTATCTGTTTGATGGCAGTAAAACTAAAATCAATTAGTTTAATAAATAATTTTTTAAATATCAAGCCAAATCTTACACAAAGACACAAAGCCTTCAAGTAATTTAATTTGGGGTAGTTGTATTTATTTTTAACTCTGGGTATATGTTTAAACCATGTTAATCCAGAGATTTTAACATTTTTTAAAATGTCTACTACGTCATTTACTGTTTTCACATATTGAACCAAATATCTACTTGAACATTCATAATTCGAAGTCTTCTTGTTCAGATACATGCTTTATGGACAGCGACAAGGTTTTAGTTGCATAAGAAAGAACTGACCTTTGATTGTTCCATCAGTTATTTATGTCCTCATTATTGATTAGTAGTATAAATGTAGTGTGCAAGAATGATAAGTGTACTGTATTTAGTACCTTATGGAACATAAAGAAAATAATATCATATTAATTGATTATTCGTAGACATTATAATGGGATTGAGATTCTATGCTATAATGATGTAAGGATTTGTCAAATGCTGTTCTAGAGATTTTATTAAAACTTTTAGTTGTTAGTTGTAGTCTCTAACCAAAAAATATTGCTATGATCAACTGAATTAATTGAATTAAATAATGTAAGATATTATATATATTTATTTTTTTTAAACATTATGAACTTTCAAATAAAAACAAATAAAATTCTACAATATGAACTGCACTATAAATTTGTTTTGTTGATTGGAAAATTTTTTACTATTTCTCTTGATGATAACAATTTTATGTGGAACTTCCAAATCGATTGAAATAGAATGAAGTTCTAAGAACTACCTTACGTAAGTGTCCACAGATTATATACATTTGTTATTGGACTTATTAATAATTATTATTTGAAATTATTTTAGTATTATTTTTATTAATAGAATACTGCCAACTTTTCTTTAACAGTGGCTCAGTAAGTACTTTTTAATCCGAGTGTCTTTTTAACAAGATAGGGCTATCTACAGTGACATAATCTTATTTCTTAGAATTTGAAGTTATAATCATCAGAATGAGAATACTGGGCTGAGAGTTGCTATCCCTATGTGTTATTTGGAAATTCACAAGAACAAATATTCCTCAAAAGGCTGAGTATCCACTGTACAATTAGGATCAACCATTAGTGGTTTTACAGTACGTCACTGTATTGAGAGCTAAATATAGTTTTAGGTTCTAATTCTAAGAATATGTTGAATTTATTTCTAAGATAAATTTAAATAAAAATTTAAATAAACATTTTTAAATTTTAAAAATGGAGCACATCAATACTTATTAATTCAAATTTAAATACTTCTATTCAGTCTACAATTGAATAACACAATCGTCAAAACTGAAATACAAACAAATTACGTAGGTAGACTATTAACTTAAAAATCGTAAAGGAAAAAGGAAAATTAAGTTTGATTAGAAACGTTTTAATTTATTATTCCAGTATATAGTATATAAATGAACGATGAATTGCATGCGATATAATACTGCCATGCAGGGAGAAAGAATAAATATTAAATTAATAAACTAAATAATTAATAAAGTATTGACAAATTAAAGTCAAGATATATGATCTTATTTATTAAAATAATTATACTAGGAAGATATAATTAGTACTAGGATACTATCAGTTTAAAATTTCAAGCCACTGATTTCTTTATATCTTATACGAATATGACATTTGTAATATACGATAGAGAAGAAAAGAAAAACTATTGGAAATAGCATCTTAAATAAGAATACAGGACAGGTACTATATTATATTGGTTTAGAAAAAGTATTTGCGATGCAGTGAATATGAAGATCAGAAACCATAATATATATATTTATTAATTATATCCCTATGCTTCTCCTAGGAGTTAAAGGATTCAATGTATATATAAAATTAAGGTTTATTTTTATATGTTTATTCCTAAATAGCATGACGAGATCAATCAATTCATGTAATTTCATCGCTAACTTACTTTTCAACTCATTTGTTGTCCGAGACATTTGATATAATTAATTGTTAATTAATTAATTATGATAAACATTTTTAAAAAATAACATTAGTAAGTACTTTTGGTGAAATTTATTACAAAAATGTACTGTTAAAAACAATTAAAACTAGTTAACTTCTGGAATATCCGTGATACAATCTAAATGAAACTCGGGGATTGCTGATAAAGCCGTTTGTGATATTATTAAATTGACTGAGTTAAGGGATTAGAACTTTATATGCGGAAATTTTCTAAATCAAGATAGCTAAATAGTAGTTATATTATGATAAATGATTATTAAAATTCAAATAAAGTTAAATGTTAAGTGATTTCATATTTTAAAGAATATTTTATACATATTTTCTTATCATTCTAAATATTTCATAAAGTGGCTATGTTTAAAAATTGTTTTATAATGATTTTCCGATACTTTTCGACAGAACGTAAGTCACATTTCACTTGTTTTAAGTCATGCCCCATTTAAGTGCACATGAAGATGTAATACTCGTATATCAAGAAATAATTTGTATATAAGAACTATCGATTTACCGATCTTAGTCTATAAGTTATTCTGTAAATAAGTTTTTTATTTTTGAGTGAATCGATTGGACCTTTCAATGGGCGTTTTTATAAATAAAGTGGACATTCTTTGATTCTAAACGGTGTGTATTGTTGCAGCCTCAGATAACCTCGTCTTTGCAAACGCGGGTGTGTTAAAAATTTTTTGTCGTTGATTTATTTTAAGTTTTAGTTGTCGTGTGAACTTAAAAACTTATTTTCTACCATATTTTGAAAACAGAAAAAAGTTTTTTAGAGACCAAAATCATAAGTGAACTTTTGTAATTATTCCCACGTTCAAGACCGAAGTCAATGTTAACGTTTGTATAAATATAACTTAAGTCTACTATTTTTATATATCTCTTTTATATACTATTATAATATTTTACATGAACGTTTGAAGAAGACTAAAATATTAATATCAATAGTCTTCTCATATGTATTGCTTTCTTATATTTGTTTTTCCAGCTCAGATATTTACTTATTGATAGGTATAAAATGCAATAAATTGCATAGTACCAATCTAATTGAACAGCAGTGGCAACACAAGCCCTATAACTATATTTTATTCTAGTTAATTACTGGACAATTTGTGTGTATGTACTGTATAAAGTGTAAAGTATAAAATATAAGAATTTTTATCTTTAAGTCTAATTGGATACTTCTATTACAGGTGGAACAAAAATTTTGTTTAAAATAATTGATAGAAAAAAAATGTTTTTAATATGATTTTTCAGTATATATAACTCGTTAAAAGAGGAAAAAATTTTATTTTATTGGTTCAATGTACGTTTTTATTATATTAATATACGGTAGTACATTATATTAATTTTATTAGGGTAGGTTGGGAGATATTCACAAAAGCTTCCAATGCTTATTCAATAAATATTGCTTTTAAATTTAGATTTTAATATGCATAATATTATAATAAAATAGTTTACGAATGCAAATTGTTAAAGTGATTTTATTTTAAAAAAAAAAAACAAAAATTGTGTTTTTCTTAAATTCTAATAGTTATGAATAATTATTTGCACATATTAAACATTTTGCAGTCAATAATACCATATATTGTATTACAAGTATTTTGTAATATGTGTATCAAGTATAAGGAAATTAAATAAAAATGTATTTTTTAAAAATATTTTTTTGTGATTTCATGGGAACTAGAAATTTTCCGTCGGTACATTTCAAATCTTTGATACTTAGTTTTTGTTTACATAGAATTTCCCTCAACCGTACTATTATTTTTTTTGCCATTACTTTTATTTTAAATAATGTTTGGCGTACCTGTAGTAGGGAAATCCCTGTGGTACATGTAAATCCATTGGCATGCCGGTTGGGTTAAGATGGTGGGAGTGTGGGTGGTGCGCGTGCGGATGGTGATGATGATGTGAATGGTGTGCGGCAATTTGGTGATGTGAGTGGTGATGCTGCGCAGCAACAGCGACATTTTGGACATGCGCTGCTGCAGCTGCAGCAAATCCCGCATCCGCACCGGCGGAAGCCATTGCATGATGGCCCAAAACTGCCGCCGCCCAAGGCGAAGCTACAAAACCACCGCTATGATGATCCATTATTTAATATAATATATTTAATTTTACACACTAATATATAATTAATTATTAATTTTTAAGCAAATATTGAAACTTTTGGAAAAAGTTTAAATTAATATACAAAGTTAATTTATAAAATTTATTTTATTAAACACATTTTAAGCTTATAGGTTGTGTTATAACACAAATTCGTTCAACAATTTGTTTTTAACTTTAACTCTGACCTTGTTAAATGCTTTGTTGCGGTGCGAAATTTAATATTTACCGACAATTTAGTATTTATAGTAAAATTTTTATAACATTTTTTTATGTTTAATTTATTTCATGTTTGAACATTAAAAGAACAATTCAGAAATCACAACAAATCACTGCGTTTTTACCGACGGCATTACCGAAGGATTTTCATTATTTCGCGTTTATGTTGTTTTTTTTTTGTTGTCGTTATATTTTTCCGTTGTTGTTGATATTTTTGTGATTAATGTTATTGTTACGGTCTCGTATTCCACAATTGTTCGCACGTCTTTGTTCCGCGTTCACCTCTGCACGGCATGAAAATTGGCGATAAACTATCGCCTCGCATCAGGAAACATGGTCGCCTCATCTCAGCCATGCAGGCTGTAAGCCCGTGTTGCTCTGCTTAATAGCGATAGCCATAGCCATCGTCATCATCGTTGTCGTTATTGCAGATTCGTTTATATGTTGTATTTATGTTACTGTTGTTGTTGGTGTTGCTACATTCATCGTGCAGCATGTGCTTGAAGATGCTTGTTGGTGTTGTTGGTGGAGCAAGTTTCCCCTAAAGAGCAACTGAGAGGCGCACCAACAAATATTTTTCAATATGAATACAACAAAACAAAATGATACATTCGCACATTTACATGCACCAATACATATGTACATATACACAGCTTCACTGAATGTATCAACTGAACTTAACTGAACAGCATCTACAACAGCTATACTACAGCTATAATCATAGCGACAACAAGCACAATTGTAAAAAGTCACACTCTGCTGCCATAAAACATTGCACAAATCGCAAGCACGAAGTTGAATCAAAACGAGACCCAAAACAGCAACAAAATTGAAAGCAACAACATTGCCAATTCGCACATGTTTAAAGCAGTGGCAACACTGTCTAACACAATAACAGCAACAACAAAGGTAAACGCAACAATAAAAGTATAGCAGCAACAATAACAATTTGTCGCCTCAGCATCTTCTCAATCAAAAATCTCAGTTGCTTCACACGTTACCTGAGTTAAGCACACACAAAGCTTCGGTTGAAGGTTTGGAAAGGAAGTCTTTGTATACCTTGTATACCTTGTGCAGTGAAGGGATAAAATATCAAACAAATACCTTGCCTAAATACAGTTGCATCATAATCATCATTTGTTAATTTGTGTGCGTTTGGTTCTCTTTTGTTGATGGAAAGAGCATTCAAGATTGGCAAGTGCAACTAAAATAAAAAAAAAAAAACCACTACAAGCAGCAACCCGTTTGTTATTTTGATCATCATACCAATTTGATTGGCATGAGCATAAGGTTAGATTGTTGTGTCAAGCTTCTTACAAAAGTTTGAGTGCACCATACAGTGGCGGTTTATTATTAAAATATATTTTACGTTTTTAATATATAAAATTTGTACGGAGATATTCTTTAGAAAATTTTAAGAACAATAGAGCTTTACATATTTTCGATTTTCGTATGTTTGGTGCTACTTATTTGTGAAATTATTTTTTCATGTTTTATTATTTTTTGGTGGGCTTAGCTAGCACTTTGACTTTTGCTTACTTTATTGTATAGATATGAGCAAAACTGAACAATAACTGTTTTTGTGCGTGAAGTTAACCAGTATTTTTGGTGCTAGTTTTTTTTTGTGAAATTATTTTTTCATGTTCTATTATTTTTTGGTGGGCTTAGCTAGCACATTGAGTTTTGCTTACTTTATTGTTAAATATGAACAAAACTGAATAATAACTGTTTGTGTGAAAGAAGTTAACCAGTATTTTACTGGTACTTTTTTGTGAAATTATAATCAGCACGTTAAGTGCTAAAAAAATAAAATTTAAATAAGTTATCAAATTAACTGTACTCATAAATAGAGTAAAAAGTTCAGATTGGGAAAAAACTTCTTCAGAAAACTTAAATAAATACGTTCTTACTGCTAACTTATTACATATATACCAGATGTATAGTATGTAATATACATTTAAGTGAATGAATCATTTTTGAACATATAAGAATTTCAAGATATTTTAAGCAACATTCGAAACTTTAAAAATAATTAACAAAATCATTGAATCGCAAAAAAGATCACCGAGCAGCAGCATAAATAAGCACTTTAGGATAGTAATATTATATATCGTACAAGATAGGTATGTAAGTTGTGTGGTCGTATGTTATGTGGCAGCAGCATAAATAAGCACTTTAGGATAGTAATATTATATATCGTACAAGATAGGTATGTAAGTTGTGTGGTCGTCATATAAAGTTGATCACTTTTTCGTCGTTAGCTAAATTTTTAAGAAAGGTATTTTGTCTAAGGTGGAATGATAGTTTTGTATTTACTTGATAATATTTTAGTCTTATGTTTTAAGATAATACCTTGGTATAACTGCTATTGCTAGGTTTGAAAAATTTTTATTGATAAGGCACAAAATCAATTCTTCAGAAATCAATTCTTTCAAAATTTTGGTATGACATTAAGATCTATAATTGGTTATTTACACATACATATTCGATTGAATTATAAATCAGTTCTAATCAGTTATAATAGTAACGGTTTTATTAATTATTGTGTTTAGAACAGTTAATAAGTAATAAGTAGCAGGAACAATAAAGATTTTTAAATCAATATATTAAATATTGAATAAACTTTTTGAAACAATATCAGATAATATTGATTGGCTAGAATGTTATCTATTGTTTTACAGGCAGAAATGGACGTTATTTTATTTTTTTAAATGATTCAGATCGTTACTAATGTAGAATAATTTGTGGTTGTTCTTGATTAGTTTTGGTCAAACTAAGAATCACATTGTACTTGAAATATAATCCATTTTACTATTGATATAATTTTTGTATTTTGAAAAAAAAGTTATTGTTCTATTTTGCTAAATCACTTATACCTTTCTAATGAAATATTCTGTCGGTTGACTCAGATACAACATACCTATATAACAAATTTAATATTCCTAAAACTAAAAACATGATATCATAACTGCATCATTCTATCTTTTATTCCTGTAGAGATATTAAACAATATCTAATCTAATGAATATCTTTAGTTAGTGATTTTATAAAGAAAATAAATTTATATTGGTTGCTTGATTTCGTGACGGGGTTCCTTTTCCACTTAAGTACCAACCTCGTTTTTCTACCACAGTGGTAGATTTTACGAGATCGGGAGAGATTATATAACGAATTTTTAAAGGTGAATTGCGTTCAACTTTTTAGAAGAAGTACTCTTCAGCCAGCGAACTGTCTAGCCCACACGAATTTTGCCAGTTTGATCCAAGTCCTGCTAAGTAGTTTGTTAACTTCGATATTTAACAGCTTGAATTAATGTTACTATTACTAAAAATATTAGTATAATTTTAAAATATTAAAGTGGAAAGAAGTTATAGTTAATTAATGCACTTTCACACAACACTTTACCGTCAAATTTTCTTTAAATAAAGAAAAAAGCTGTTTTAATTCAAGTATTTTATTTAATTTTGACAAATA
The DNA here is from genome assembly GCF_002237135.1 of Teleopsis dalmanni. Taxonomy (NCBI): domain Eukaryota; kingdom Metazoa; phylum Arthropoda; class Insecta; order Diptera; family Diopsidae; genus Teleopsis; species Teleopsis dalmanni. The sequence continues at coordinate 55,613,561 of NC_051846.1, read as the reverse complement.
AGTTGATGTATAATCTTAAGAATTTCCATTTTCATGTATGATAGCATAACGAATAATAGTTTATTAAAAAATATATATTTTTTAAAAATATATTTTATTAATTTGAAATAATTTATATGTATATAAAAATAGTTTTTTTGTCAGTCAAAAAAACTATTAAATTAAAACGGAAAACTTTCTTATTGTCTTTATACTTAATTATGTAAAAGATAGCTATCAGTTACAGTGTAAGATAGAAATACTGATATACGAGTAATAGTTATAAAATATTGGTAGTCAAACAAATAAATATATAAAATTATTTGCAACTGGAGCGCCACTTGTCACAACTTCACAATAAAATAATTCTCGTGAAAACGTGCATAAAAATAAAAGTACAAACTACCAGAGAAACGCCAAACAAATATTGTCCAAGAATATGAGAATGAAAAATAAAAGTTGGACAAAAATCAGTAGAAAATAGAAGAATCGAAAACAAATCGAAAACCAAAACAAAAGACTCCCACGGGAGACATATAGTGCGCCCGTTTGATGCATGATGCCTACGAGTAGTGGTTGTTAAACACGAAAATGGTACCGAAAATCGTTGGCGCAGTCTGTGAAATTGAGACATCCAGCAAGTCAGCAACTAGCCAACTTCCGAATCAGAAATCGTGCCAGGCCAAAGGAATTGTTTGTTTACGGTGTGCCAAAATCATTTTTGGACCACGTTGACTGGCCAAGTTGACAAAATGTTTTGTAGTACGTGGTTAACGTGACTTTTACATTCTTTCAGTTAACGTATTTTTATCTTTTTACTTAATTTTTTATATTTATACAATATTTATATTATATACATAAATAATATATGCTTTACTTTGGTTTGCCTGGCATTGCTTGGGTTTTATTGTGCGAATTCATTTCAACATTTTTTCCGTTTTTGTATCAGCATCACTAATGCTGTGTTTTGATTCTAAATTGAACTTGTAATTTTGGTTAAATGTAGAAAAATACTTACCCACATATTTGCTTAGTTAATAGATCACATGGAAGTGCTCTTTACTAATGGCTTAAAGCAAGTCCCGTCCCACACATGCTTTCGCTTATTTGAGTAGTTGAACTTTTGAGGTCACAACGTGACCGTACTACTTGCTGCACAAATGTTACTTTTGTTACAATTTATAAATCTAACAGAAAAGCATGATATATAAAAATTATACAGTTGCAATAGTTTAATCAATTTATTAAAGTCAAGTAAAGTAGTAAAATATTAAAATCATTAAAAATTTTTTCATCCATATGTACTTATGTATATATATTTAAGATTAAGTTCATTTTTGTTTATAATTTGACTTCCGAATAGTTTCCTTTCCGTATTGTCCACTTTGGATTAAACATACTCATAAGTTTAGTATAACCCGGAGCATACGGTTTTATCTCAAATTTATAGTTGGAATCATATTTGCTTCTAACAAAATTGTATTTACCTACCAACGTAAATATTATTATTATTTGTACAAGGGATAGTGCACTCCGACTTAAAAGATCTATTGGGCCCTTTCATTGGATTGGCGTGTCTTTTTAAGTCCGTTTTTCTTAGGTAAAAAAACAGTATTAGGCTCTATACTTCCTAACTTTAATTCTCTATGTTCCTTGAAATACTTACCTAGGTGTTTCTTCTACTTGTGCATTAGTTCCGGGCATTTCTCTAGCACATGTCATGCGGTTTCCCTTTCTCCCGGCAGTATCTGCAATCCGAGTTGGATTGGATTTCCAACTTTGTTAGGTATTTATTCAATCTACAATGATCGGTTAGTATTCCCGTAATAATTCTTAATAACATGAAAATGATGAAAATGATAACATTTTCCAATACAGTTCTCTTTGCTTTCTCTCTGCGCCGTTTATAAGAACGTTTAAAGTTTCTCATGATGATAGGCCTCAAAAAGGTTCTGGGCCTATCATCATTGAATACCAGCGTAAATACCAATCAGAAAAAAATTGAGAGAATTAGGCTTGTAACAAATACAGTAATAGAGCCCGTATTGAGAGAAGCCTTGTTTGTGTTCCCTTAATCTGAACGCTTCATCGGAGACATGATTATTCTAACGTCTCAGTAGCAGTAGCAGATACTGTTGTTTGTTACTTCTTTGTTTTCGTTGGATTGTTGTCTTATATCCTTGGGATATGATGAATAATTGAATAATGGAAATGCTGTCATAAGACTTCCAAACAGGTGATTTATTTGGATATGGTAGTTATCACCAACATATATGGTACCAAAAATGCGCTACATATATTCGCTATATATTAGTGAGAAGTAGCACAAACAATGCAGTGTAGCGAATTACGATCTAGAATATGAGTTTTTGGAGAAGTGGCTTCTAAAACCAGTTGGTTTTAGAGTCTATATAATTTGATACTATGGGGTTCTCTTTAAGTTATGTATATGCAGATAATATTTAAAATTTATTGAACTTTAAAACCAAAATATTTAAAAATAATGTGGAATACTACTCTGCAGTATATAGAAGTAATATATACATAAAGACATGTATACATGGGTTTACGTAAGGACATTTAAAAACAATAAACTTATATAGAAATTGTTAACATAACTGAATTTTTACTAATAAAAATATTTCAGAATAGTAGTGGGCATTAACAATAAAATAATTTTTAATTATTTGAATTTTTGGCAGTTGTTTCGAGGAGTGCATTACATTATTAGTGGTCTTTGGAAATATTCGTTGATTTCATAAGTCCTGCATTTTAGCTGTGTTTGATCTTATTTTGCCTTTTAAAATATTAGTTGAATAGTCATTTTTTGGACAGACAACTTCATAGTTATTGTCTTAAATAATCTGTAGTTCTTATGTTATACATTATTAAAATATAAAATAAGTCAAATGTTAAAACTGCTGTAAATATGTTACAATTTAATAATCGTAAATAAAAGAACTTACTTACTATTACTACTACTACTACTTCTACTACTACTAGTCATTTTTTGCATAGGTATATGTAAACATATTTTACAAAATGTATATAAACTATACAAAATGGAAATCAAAAATATGACACGAGTATAAATTCCTATCTGAATTATTAAAATTAATTTATATTTCAGTCAAATAAAATATAAATTCAGTAAAAATATAAAAATTTTTTATTCTTGTATGTAAATGATTTGTGTCATTGTTATACTTGCTTCTTATTTGTGCAAATCCTCATGCCAGGACATTAAATAATTCTAATCAACTAAAGTAACTTGTCGTACAAATTCAGAATTATATTTGCAAAAAGAAATGTGTTCGTTTCTCCTTGAGATATCAATTACACGAGATTATAATTTAAGGTAAAAGAAAACTAATATCTTGGAAAAGATATATGCACTCCGCCTGTTGCCACTGTGCTTGCTGTCGTGAAAGCAACAGTGGAGCAAATAAACCATTTCGTTGCATAATTGACGACTCAGGGGGTTGCAGATTACGGAAGGGAGAAGCAATAAAGCACTCAGACAGCGATTAAGGCGCCTCCTACAACTTGGTAGTAATAGAACGGAATTTATGGGCCATTCCACCAATGCGACGACGATAACGACTATGACTCCAAGTAGTGACTGCGTCATCCTAACCGCAATAAAATAAAAAATGTTTGGTGAATTACAAATGCGAAATAGCTCAGCTCTGGGAACTTGGTTTGCATTTGTATCTTTAATCTTTTTTTTGTGCAATTTTTGTTTTATTATTTTTTGTCTTTTCGTTATTTTATGATTTTGGAGCTTGGTCTCCATTGCAGTCATACGGTAGTGGTAACATAAATATTTAAGCACTTGGAACTTTGGTTAAAAATTTATGAAGTAAGAGAAATTTTGGAACAGAATAGAAACATAGTTAGATTTAATATCTTTTTGCTTTAAGTCGTAAAATAAATGGAATAATCATTATATATAAGCAGAGATTAAATACAAATATTGTATTTAATAAAAATAATAATTGTGAGTGACGTATTTGTTAATGGCAAGCAAGACAAACTTAGTAGCAAAAAAGAGCAAAAATAACACAGGTACTATAGACATATGTATGTACCTAAGAAGGCTAATGACGAATTCTGTTTTTGTATTTAGATACTCGTGTGCACATGTAATATTTTTAACAAATAGTTTTTTTTCGCTGTTTATGCATTGAAATCCCGCTTGATAAAATGGATGCACTGCGTCATGGGTTGGTAGGACTGTTGGTTGTGCGCACGTGACATGCATTGAAAATTTAGTTTATGATTTTAATACTTAATATTTCCTCATCAACACAACAAAATTTTCTCTATGAAATGAAAAACTTTCTTACAATTTGTTGTGCAGACTTGAAGGGAATGAGTTCGGCTACTGAGACGGAGTCCGTATAAAGGAATATGTTTTTGTTTGTAGGTATGGGATATTCATTATATATAGTATACTATTATCGATTTTTGTTGGATGAACGTGTTTTTTTTTATTAATATGTGTATAATATTTTTGGCCATGTTAAATATTTTATTTTACCTTGGGAAAAGTGCATAAAATGTAATGTAATGAATGAAAATTTAACAGCTTTAAGAAAAGAATCATTCTAAATAGGGTTTCTTTTTTAGAGATGCTTAATTTTTTTTTGTTTTTTGTTTAAAATTTATTAAAAAAAATGTTTTGGATTTCTTGCACCAGCATAATGGGATCTATTAGAAATAGTATCAAGAAATAGTATTCTCATTGAAAGTGAGAAAATATGAAAATACGAACTTGCAGAAATAACTTCCTAGTATTTGGGTATGCAATATTAAAAATGAATGTTTAAGTTTACATTAAGTGATTTTAGTAAAATTAACATGTGATCTATAAATTAACATATGGATACTGCCAGTCTCCGAATAAGTTATATTTTATTTTTGATCTTTAGAGCAATACTTAAAGTATGAACCTCTTATGAAATTCCTACTATTTTTATAGTTGCAGAAATGACATATAAGAGTTCGACCAGCTATACAATGCTCTATAGGTCACCATTGATAATATTGAGTTCTTATCATTTCCGTTGCCTATTGCATAGGGACTAGAGAACTGTTATTATTTCCAAGAGAAACAGTTCTAATATACTACCGTTGATTGTAAAAAATTAACAGGAAGTTTTATGTTCTGCAAACTGCTTTATGAACACCGTCTATAAGTTTTTTTTTATTATTTCATTTTTCATATTCATATGTTATTTTATTATTACAACTATCAAAGATATCTAGTATCTACATTTTGAGTCTTCTCATTTCCAAATTTGTGTGCTGCAGGAATTTTTATATATGGTTAGCACTTCTTTATTGGATTGTTTCGTGTGGATTTTCAGATCGTTGTGAATATCATCGTTTGTGATGTACCATCTAATATTTATTCTATTGTTCACAGGATTTTTTTTTGCAGCCTCCGAATAGTTTTTATATTTGTCTTATGGTTCACCATATTTCAATTTTCAATTTCTTTTTTTTAAATTTTCTGTTGGTAAAACTAAATTGGACAGTTTTTTCGACGTTTATCTTAATCTCACAGCTGTTGGACCATTGCGTGACATCGTTCAGATGAATTTAAAAGTTTGCAGTTATTTTTGTAATGATCTGATTTGTTGATAAAAGTCCAATGTCGTCAGCAAACGCCACAGTTAGTATTTCTCCAATTTTTGACTTAGAAATGTTTGCAGTATGTAGTGGATACAGAATATTCTTGATACACTCTCTTGATAGACACTGGCTTCTATTTTTATCTATTGCACAAAGAAATATCTATCTTTGAGGTAGCTCTTCATTAGTAAAATAAAACTCATCATGTAATATTCTTCATAGTTTGTACAGCAATCCTTCGTATATAAGTTATTACATTGAAGTTGCATCGAATTGATATTAATGAAAAAATATTGCGAGAATTAGCACGACTAAATTTTATTTGTAATTCCAAATATGATTCTAATGAATGTGTCATAATTTTCTTTTAAAGAAGATTATGAATACAAAAGACTTTATTTCGGACAGAATATGAAGTTAAGATCTTCTTTTAAAGTATATTTTGTATGTCTAAGTGTTGCGAAGAATGTTACGACGAATTTCACTCAATGATGAGTTTAATGAATTTGTGGGAATGTTCTTTAAAAAATTTATATTATGATCCCCCCACATTATGCCAATATTTTTCGTACAATAGCTGTTATCTCACATATGAATTTGATGTATGCATTGTGATATTTTTTCAAAAGTTAGCTATGAGTAAAAACAATATTTTTATGAAGGTTTTTTAGAATTTTGACTGTAACGTCAATAATGATTTTAATAAATGCTGGAAATATTCTTTTAAAAATTAATAGCATGATCTGTTCTTACTGTCTTGCGTGCATAAAACATACAATATGGGGTTTTTGTGTATAAATTCATTGTAAATATGAGCATTTTAGCATTTATATTTAAGTCTACTAATGACTAAGACTTTATTTTGGATAGAAAATAGATTTTTTCATTTTCTTTTAAAGACCTATTACTATTAATTAAAAAATTTCATGATTCTATATTACAACTTAATGTAAGTAGTATTAAGATTGATTATTTACATTTAAGTTTCATTAAAGATAATTAGTAGTATACCTATATAAGGCTTTTGAAATTAAAAATATTCGAATTACATGAAAAGTCTTCAATAGTGAGGAAAACTAAGACTTGGTAGTCTAAAATATTATACAGGCAAAAACAAAAACCAAAGAAATATTTTCAAAAGATCACTGATGATGGATGATGGTAGTATTTGAAAAAACTAAATGGTCAGCTTAAAAATTTACTTAATGATTTTTTTAATTGCTTATTTGTAAACTTAAAAAATCACATAAATTACAAATTTTATTTCAATTTTTATGCCAAAATCAAATATATTCATTTTTAACGCAAATTTTTTATGTTTATTATTTGAGCGTGGATATAATGTAGGGGACGCACACATAAAAACATTCAACAATGGCTGCCAAACTAAAAATATTAAATAAAATTAAAATAAAAGACACAATTTAATGCCAACCAGATTTAGTATTCCGAGAGAGTTTGCTGGGAATGTTGTTTAAATAAAAAATATGTATGTAAATAAATAAAAAATAAACGTTTCTGAAATCCTAATGACCATATTCACAGAAAACCGAGTAGACCATAACAATAACAAAAAATTATATGCTCATACATCACACGTGAAATACAAGTATCTGAGCACATTTATGTTCACAAATGCATTGGCATTATTTGGCTGTTGTTTTTATATAAACAAATTATTTCATATATGTGTGTATATACCATATAATAGATATATGTATATAGAGACACATCTATATATGCTGTATGGTAATATGTAGTACTTAGCCTTTTCAAAAAATAATTGAAACCTACTTTGTGGGTCTCTTACAGTTGAAATTGCTGTATGTCTTACAAATTTATGTTGCGCTCCGTTGTCTTTGTCTTTATAGGTGGGAGAGTTATTGTGATAATGTAAGGAGTGTTCACTGCGACACACATATATATTAATTGTACTGGAATTGCTAAGCTATGCTAATGCGGCGGCATGCGATTGATTCACCGTAAATCACTGATAAAAGCACACAATACAGTATATAGTTGGAAACAGAAACTTCGGTTAGCTATTGTAATCCGATAATAATGAGTTAGGCTAACGAAAAATGAAAAAATCAAGAATTAAAAATAAATTAAAAAAGTGACCGCTGCACTTCGTCCATATTAAGTAGTTGACGTCCATAGCCAAATATACAAACTAACGAAGTTTTCAGTTTAGTATGTACTACCCCACCTATGTGGTTAAGTACGCAGGTACGCAAGTATTCTAGCACGTCTTTAACTTGGCTCAACTTCAATTGTCATCTTCACTGCCATGTTGGTTATTTTTATTTTTTCTTAAGCTTATTGTATCTTTGTTTATCATAATTATTTTTATTATTTTTTGGTAGTTTAGGTTTTTTATTCAATTTCAAATCGAAAATCAAAATATTTTGTGACCAATTGAAATGCGTAATGCACCTGTGTCGGTACAATTCATGGAATTTTTGGTTTTTTATTGATTTTTTGTCTTTTGCATTGGAACGAAATTTGCATATCTGGGTCCTAACACTCCATACATATTAAGTTACTTATTAATGCTGGAAAAATTTCTCTTTTCATTTCTTTATTATTGTTAATAATTGCTATATAATTTTTGAAAATTGAATTAATTTTATAAGTACTTTAATATATTTCATATATATACTATTATGTACATATATAATTAAGGAATTATATGTGTTATTCGTAACAACATAACCGATTTTTTGCTGTATTGTGTGATTTTGAAGTTGTCATTTGAATATTAATCGCGACTTTAATAATACAGGATACGTCCATATTGCGATGATTCAGTTTATTAAAAAATATATACATATATAAAAAACTGTTGATGATTGCACATATATGCTATGTTGAGTAATTGATATGTGATTTGATTATTGAATTGTATTGATACTACATATATACCTACGTATAGTTTTAAAACAAGGTGAACAAGTTAATATTACCGTTGCCAAAGATAACATACCTTTACTATAAAGATTCAGATTCAGAATCATCCAATATTTTATATTATAAGTTGATTATTGTTACATGATGTAACAGAAAAGATAAGATGCTTTATACAAGCACTATTTTTTGTTTTTGCGTGATTATAAATATATTATATTACACATATATGATGTAATATATACATATATTAAATTGTGTGTTCCTAATATAATTTTATCTTTAACTGCAGATACAAATGTTATCGTTTGTGCAATGTTCGAATTACTTCATTAGTTTTGCCTTGATTTGAGTTATATGGTACAACGTCAGAAATTAGTTCAATTTTTAAATACCATAGTTAAATGATATTTTCTAGAACTACCTCCAACACTCAAAGATCCTTTAAACTTGAACCGTTAAACTTCAGTACATGTGTATTGGATAACCTTTTTTATGTCTATCCACATTATATGAGCATTTTCAGAATTCATCGCCGTTATATTAGCAATTCTATTCCTACAGGATGTTTTTTTTATTATTCGATTTGAGATTTTCAACATCAAAGTTTTCTCTACGGACGTTCTTGTTTCGATTTTCAACATCAAAGTTTTTCTACGAACGTTCTTGTTGCTCTGTTTTGGTGAAGACGAAGGAGAATCTCAGTAAACACCACGTTTGTTGCGAATGTTATGTAAAATGCTGGCCCATTCTTGCGAGACGTAGATATGGTTAATCTGTGTGATAGTAACATTATCTCTTGATTGCAATGTTATTTTATGTTTTCTTTTGCGTGGGAAAATAGGTATAGATCTAAAAAGAGCTCACCATTTTCATTGCAGTTTCCAAAAGAATGAATACCCAATTTGTTCATATCCAACATTTACTGAGTCAATTTGACCATTAAAGTATCCCATCAGAATTATTAAAACTTTTTTACATACACTTTGAAGTGTACTTTCCAGAAGACTATAAGATCTTATTTCATTTACATATTTCGATTCCTCTGCTGGCGCTTCTTTCGGATACAGCTTTCCAAGATATTAGGGATGTTTTTATTTAGATAAATTCCGACACCTCCGATATGGGGGTTATTTTCGTCCGGCAAACTGGAGTACCGGAGAACTTACAACCTTTATTGTTAGGGACTTCACCACTGCCGTTCCATCACTTCACTAACTACTAGGAGATCTAGTTTGAGTCTTTCACATTCATTTGAGAGTTGAGTAAATGTTCTTGATATAACGTGCACACGTTCCATTGTCCGAATCTTGTCCTTCTAGCATTGCGTATATTCATCATATTATCATTCCGTACCGACGCCATTCCTCTTGTGAAAACTTGAAACAATAAAATTTCAGGTGCAATGTATTACAACAGAACACAAGCACATCTCCAAAATTAGATGGTTACTACTATAGTTTTTAACAGACTATAGATATGGTTGTAATGACCACTGAGTTGATCATCCCTGATTACTTTTATAAGAGTTATATCTAAGTAAATAATATTTGTAGGTTGTTACTCACTATGCATTTGTTTCCACTGGCATTTGAATTAGACCATATTACTTGTAGATTATCTTTAATTACTTTAGGAGTTGATTTGCGTTAGTAAGAGGCGCTCATAGTTTATAATTGACGTTGGTACATACGACAAGAGTTGTTTGTATCTAATAAAATAATTCAAAATCTTTTTAATAGTTTTCTTTTACACACATTACTTGAAAATGCATTTAAAAATTCTATGTATGTATGTTGATCCTTTTTTTGAGTTAGCGCCACTGGGCACTTTTACTCTTTGATAGCTGGGGGTACTACAGGGTCCCACCTATCTCATTGACTAATTTATGTGTTGCCTATAAGCTTCATGATTAGTTAGTGATTGATCTAAAATCTGCGTACCTCCCCGTGCGGAGAGTGATTACTCTAAGATTAGATAGTGGTAAGTAGGATGGCCTGTTAATTTTCGCATATAACTTCAGGGCTCTATCCTTTATGTATTTTTTTATCGGGTCTATTCTATGTATGGTAAGAAAATTTTTTATAATAAAATATTAAATAGACTGTGTTTGCTTCAAAATACTCACTACTCAATATGTAATTATGCATCTGAAGTTCATTGCTTTGTTCTTTTTGGTTAAGTAACGTAGTACGTAGTAACGTATTTCCAACCCTTCTCGAAATAAAATTTAATTAAATAACTTCCATTCTGGTAGTGACAAATGTCTTAATATAAAATACAAGAATAAATATTGCAAAGAAGTCATGTTAATATAATTCATAATCTTTGCGGGTATCTTCTAAATACCCAATGGAACGTATTAAAGAAATGCAAATGAAATTCGCTAAGATTAATCTTATCACAACACATCACATCACATCAGATTGGATGGCTTGGATCACAGTAGAGTAGTCGTAGCAACTCCATAAGAAACAATGAACCATAAAACTATGAATACTAAAAAGGGTTAAATTAGCATTTCGCCAATGTTTATGCGTTGACACTTTAGCTGCTACTATGTGTGTCAGCAATACAGGCGCGTGTACTCACACTACGATGGCGTCTTAGTAAGTGTGAAGACAATTTCCTGTTTCCGTTTGAAAACAAGGCCTCAAGGGTATTTAAAAAGAATTGCCAATGTTCTGCAACAACAAACTCAAATTAAAGTTATGAAAAGCGAAAGTGGCTAATATACACAAAATAGAAGGAAAAATGGAATAAAAACTGAAATTTACAAAAACAATAACATGGCAGTGCAGCACATGCATTAGTTGAAAAAATAAAAGTCATAATTCATAAGAATTGGAAAGACAAGAAGGTCATTTATCATGTGACATAAGTAGAAAAGTGAACAACTCAAACCGGAGCAATTTAGGCACTGGCATAGCTAATATCCTACATATGTATACTCATATGACCTAAAGTGACATAATGTCCGAGTGACAATAATAATAAAATGGGGGTGATATTACACCCATACTTGGTCGAACTGAAAAAATGTTCAAACATTTTTTTTTGCTTTTGCTGTTGAAAAATTGCTCAATATGCTTGAGGAACACATATGATTGCATCAAAATATGAAAAGATTAGGGAAAAAATTCGTTAAAGTCGAAAGACAAAATAGGAAAAAAGAAAATTCAGACCATAGCTGAACGGATTCCTGTGACATGTAATTTGAAGAAACATCATAAATCTCCGCTTCACTTCTTTGATAAACGTCGTATGTTGTAAGTAGGGTCATTTGTTTAATTCCATTTAATAGTAGTTCCGGTTATAAGGAGTTACATTGATTGCACAGGCATATATGAGTATAGCTAACAAACAAAATTTTGCGTGATTAATGCTAATCCATACACAATTGAAATTTAAAGTAAATCAATGTCAATAATTTAAGATAAATACATCAAAAATTATTTTATGAAATATACCATTTGTGAGAATTTCACGTATAAATAGATTAACACAAAATATTTTATACAAAAAAAATTTATACAAGTAATTTTATACAAAGTAAGTTACACAAAATAATTTGGATATAATAATTATAATATCATAATAATAATATAACTTCAAACACACAAAAAATGAATGCTTTTTATATTGTTGCGTTCCATCCTATATAGTTAACTTGAGTTTAGTATAACTCTTTGTTATCTCTGTATTTTATCAAACACCAACATAATATTTTCTAATAATCATATATCTATCAAAAACTTATTTTCTAACTAAACTGACATTCTAAGAAATGATCAAAGTTTACTTAAATTGTATATTCAAAACAAAATCTTTCAAATCAGGATGATCGTCAGAGTACAGTAACTCCTGTCTCCATCTGATATTAGAAGGTCTTCATAAGGTAACACAACAGGTAGCATTAAATATCTACCTACGTCACAGTAGTCCAGTGGAGTCAGTATCAAATTAAATTTATTAATATATTTTAAATTTAAGATTTTATTTGAAAACTTTAATTATTTTTATATAAAAATATCTCAAATTAGTTAGTATTCTTTTAAAAAATTTAGCCTTTAATATTTTCATTAGTTCGAGTTATGCTCGGTCGGAAGTTTGTGTCCTGCTCCTGTTAAAAATTCCTTTTTATTTTCGCGCTTGTGTTGCCGTACTTTCTATTCGAAAAAGTGTTGATTAGATTTTCGTATTGATTTTTCCGAGTTGCTGATAGAAAACGTGACTTGCATGAAAAAAGCAGCAAATCTAGCCTTTCAGTTACAAATTTTTACTTCAAATAAATTTTCATTAAAGCTGGAAATTCTTTCTAATATGCATTTCATTTATACAAATTTAGTAGGTACAAAACTTTTTTTGAAAATTTTGTTTTTTTTTTGTAATTCAATAATAAAATACTGAGAAAATGTATGATTTACATTTTGCAATTTTTTTTATATATTATAATATAATAAGTTCTTTTGATATTTTACAGTTCTTTAGTTTAGAAACTTAAAACAAAAGCTTTAAAATTAGAATAAAAATTACAAATAAAAATTATTTTAATATTTTAGGGATGCTGCAGTATGATCTTTGAATATCATTTCTTAATAACTCGATAAATTGTTCAGAAGATTTTTAAATAAGTGAGTGGTACTATTTAACTTAATTCCAGAAGATCTATATAATATCCATTCTAAACTCTCCTAAACTTGTTGTAAAACTGCATGGATGTTAAATATAATTCAAACGTTTTTGACTATAGTTGATCAAGAAATTACAGTTACATTAAATTATTAATATTAGCAGAACATCACGGTGGATTCGAAAAATCTCTGTTAACATCTCCAAGCCACAATCCACCATGAATGATAGATAATGCTAGGATCGAAGTGGAAATTTGTTGCTGTTTTGATAAAATACTAGTCGTGCTTGTATTATAAAAATAGGATGTTATCATTAACAAAGATTATAAGATATAAGAAAATAAGATATAGGATAGAGGAAAAGGTTGCGGACTAACTGCACGTCTGAGTGAAATGAATGGATTTACTTTTTGATATATATTATATGTAATATGAATCGTAGGCAGAGCTGAATTGACAATATATTGTCATTACTAATATGTAGTCTCTTGTAATTTTTTTTGTACTGTTTATATGAGAGTACTACAATAACTTAATCAACATTGTGGTCTAGACTTGAAAGTACTATTTATTGACATACGTCAAAAAAAATTGTTTTCCAAGGTATCATGTGTTTTACTTCAGATTTCTCATTAAAATACAGACTACTATGATATGTTAAAATTGTTAAAACTGTCTAAATTAGAAAAATCACTATTTAAAATCACCAACATGATAATATTAAATAGCAGTAGCTAATTAGATGAATTAATGGATTTTACAAATGTTTATAAAGAGAATAATTTTTTTAATGTACATATATACGCATTATAATTCAATTTAAAAATTTGTGGAACTGGGGACTGTGCGAGCCCAATATGTAGATGTACTGATACTTTTAAAATGCACAATAAATACAATATTATACAATATAATATATTATAATACAATATACAATATTATATAAAATTTGAGCATCTAACTTTAAAACCTCTGTAAAAGAAGTATGAATTTGTAGAGTACTTTAATGATTTGCAAAATTTTATGAAATAATAAGGCTTATCTAGCTGGTGCACCAGTTACAAAGCAAAAATTTATTTCTCGGATCGGTTTAATTACATTAAAAATCAAAAATTTTGTCCATAACTTGTTTGGTTCAGAAATGACTTATAGTCCCACCTAACTAACCATCATTTCAACTAACCAATTTTATTCTATTATATATTTCTCATTTGATTTGCTTTAAAATTGAGACTAATTTGACTACAAATATACTCGTATACTACAGATATAGGTTCATCTTCTTAAACACTAGGACCAACTTAATACAGAATACATATATATATTCACAATAGTGCAAATGCCTGAAAAAGAAAAGATATAATCTCCTTCTAAACATTACATATAATGAAAAATTTTCTCTGTTTATAAAAAAAAATCGAATAAACTTGATATGTAGCCTACATGTTTGGATTACATATTAACTAAACAGAAAAATACCACCGAAGGCGTCCTGCAGTCTCAAAATGCAATTGTAAAAACAGAGGAATGCCAAAAATCACTGTACCGTGGCACTGTGAAATGTAACAAAAAATCTACAAAAAATACAAGAAATATTTTTAAAAACAACGTGTTACATTTCACCTAATTGGCGGTTAATGTTTAATCCTTGTGTGTTAGTTTGCCAACATCAAAAACAAATAATAGTAACACCAAAACGAACTTCAGCCTCCACTTCATTATAATCCACGCTGTCCTTTTTTATATGCAAATTGTGACTACTGCACGCTCTACCGTTTTGAACTACACACACCTAAAAGACTATAGCCGGCTACTGGGTTCTGGCTACTAACTACTGACTGCAGATGTAGTAACTCGGCCGAAAGTGGCACATCTGTTCCATGAGCAACACGCAGTTCTTTTATTGTTTCACCTTTGAACAGCCACCAGTGCTACTCCCGCCGCAGTTCCTGTGTCTTTTCAATTGCGTTGCCGTGCTCGCGTTTCGTACTGCAACTTGCCGCCAGCGGTTGTAGACAATCGTGGAAGTTCACTGAATCTGCGACTAATTAACATTTTTAATGTTGAAAACTTGTAATCCTGATTTTGTATTTTTCTTGCTTTTTCGTATCTTGTAAATTTTTGCTGCCGTTGTTGAACCAATTACGGTCATGACCAAGGGGAGTAAACACTCAGGCCGTGAAATCCATACTACCGGTAATCTTAAGGCAAAGGTGTCAAAAGTTTGTTTCTAAAAAAGTTTTAAGTGTTCTGTTGTTTTTTTAATTGAACGTTTTAATTTGCATTTGTAATTTGATATACTTTTATTAAGTTTTTTTTTTTAAATTTATTTATGGCATTGAACAGAAATTTAAGTCAATTAAAATTATTTTTTACAACTGGACTATATAAAATTGCAACTCAATGATATATTGCGTAATTCAACTGATAAATTGTATTTAAGAATTATGAAGAATAATTATTTAAATGAAATAGTAAATTACGCTTAACGCCAAAATTGACAATAGATTGGGCGACTGATGCTAAATTCTGAATCCATCATGAACTGGTTGACCTAATTGCAATATTATTAAAGTAGAAAGGCTTTCATTTGGTATAGGCTTCAGAAACTAACTCGATAGGTTGACTAGTTAACAAAAATTGACTAAAAAATAAGAATATAAATAAATTCGATTTATGGAAACTATAGGCAATAAATGTTGTCTTATTTACGCAGGTGTGATTTGTTAAAAATTTAAACAAATAAAATAAAATACTTACTTAGTGGGCCATTAACGACGTAAATCGTCCTTGGCCGAGTCGATTAGCCTCTGCCATATATGCTGTTGCTAAAACAGCGCCACAAAATCGTTGGTCGCCTGGTTTTTCCACTGAAGATACGGACGTCCTGCTGGTACCGAATCAAACACCTAACTAGCCGGAGTATGTTTTTACATTTGTACGACATCACTAAGCCAGTGAAGCCGCTGAATTTTTATGCACTTAACTATGTCAATGTCGTGGTACAGCTCATACAGCTCATCGTCCCATCTAGCTCTATACTCGGTTCCAACGTGTGAGGGACCATAGATCTTGGAAGAATTTTTCTCTCTAACACTCCTATCGCTTTCTCATTATTGTTGGTAATTGTCCAAGCTTCTGTACCGTACTGCAGTACAGGCATGATAAGCGACTTGTATGTAGAGAAAGGGCTTTATTTCTCAATTGCCTATTTAGCTCGAAGCAACATCTGTTGGCAGGTGTGATTCTTCGTTGAATTTCTATGCTGATATCATGTTTGGTATATACGTTGGTTACCAAATAAACAAAGTCTTTCATAACTTTGAACAATTATCAACAGTGCTGTTGGCCCCAAGATATTAATAATATTTGTTTATTGACAGAAAGTATTTTGTTTTATCATAAGACCCATTTGCATCGCTTGTTTTTCTAAGCTGGAAAATGACGCACTTTTCTACACTTTTTTAACCCTGTGTGAAATCCCGTTTGGTATCAAATGCCTCGGAGAAGTTCTTTCCAATTCTAACGGAGTTAGTGGTGTTGCTCAACGTCATTTTACATAGACGAATAAAATAATATAGCAAAAATTATAAAGGAACTCTGTTGAGATCTTTCAAAGTGCTTAACGCATTCTTATCCGCTATTTTCAATTTGGAGTATTATCAATTTGAACGAATTATTAATTTTAATAGTAAAACTGTTTTTCACTCCCAAAGTCAAAAAAAATTCGATATAATTTTGCAATCTTATAAAGTTATAAATTTCACGCTCTTAAATTAACTCTAATATATAGAGTCGTAGTGTTCTTATTTTATTATTTAATACATTTCATATAATTTATTTCAGTTTTTTACAACAGACTATATGTTAATTTTTCAGACGGGAGTTGTATTAATATTCATATCCGTTTTAAGTTTCGAATGACTTTCTACATGTGCCTATTATAATATGTACTCGTAAATAAAAACAGAGGATATTTTTAAATATTCTCTAGAATGTTAATAAAAGTTGGTTTGCTTTCTAATTTTTTTAATTTAATTTTTTTGTATAAAATCTGCATAAGTAAAGCAAAAGATTATGACTTAAGATAATTTAGACTCACAGACGCCTTTGCTTTTAATCTGCTGTTTTATGTGAAGAAGTATGCATGTTCTAAGAGTCGGTGTCCTTTGGCCATCATGTTGACATACGCTTCTCATTTAAATATATGTTCGCTTTTTAGATACCATCACGCCGCCACATGTTCTACTGAAAATAGTATTTATGAAGTTTGCGTATATGACCTCATCAAGCTTAAGGATAAAAACTTGATTCTTATATTTAAATATTTTTTATTTTAAGATTTATTTTATTTTATATATACATATATTTTTTTTCTTGATCATTATAAGCTTTCAGTTTCATATTGGTACATTATTTTTAGATCAAAGTAATTAAATTTAACAATGGTATAAAGATATATATGTGGATGTGTTTGCTAAAAGTAATTATTCAAGAGGAATTGCAATCAATATTCCTTATTTGACAAATAAAACTCTTAATTTATTTAAGTTATAAATTATTGTGAAATAAGTTCAGAGTATCAAAGCTTGGACGCCATATTAACGTTGAAAGACTAGGTTGTAGCCAGAAATCTCAAGAGGCTTCATATCGATATACAGTAAAGTAAAATTTTTAATGTACAAAATTTTATGATATGATACTAAGAAGTTGAATTTAGAACTCTGAACATAATTAAGGGAAATACATTATGATTTACTTTCTCAAAAATTTTTAAGTTGATATTTGTTATGCGAGGAACATTACTAGGTAGTAAACCTCTGATAACATAAATTTTTTGGTCATATGTTAATATGATATTAACTTTTTGTAAATGCTTTTCTATGTTATTTGTTTTTTAAACAAATAATCAATTTGATTATTTGTTATATAGAATATACCTATAATTCAGTAAATAAAAACGTCTATTTATCAGAAGTATTTCCCTAAAGTTAGAACATTTCCTTTCTTAAAGCCAATTATTTTAAATATTTTTTTTTAAACCTCTTTCTTTTTGGATTCGAATTAATTAATCTTTTCTTCATTAATTGAAGGGAATAGTAATCATATCCTTTATTTAATAATGTTGGACAAAGAAACTGGGTTTTGAAATTATTCTTGTTTAAAATTTAACAAAAATATTCTTCACCACACAATAGTTGTTGAGATTTATTTCTAGATGTCTATTTTAATTTTTTCCGCTGAAAGTAAAATCTTTTGCTTCCCCAAATTTATTTTATTTTGGTTGTGGATCAATCAATGTTTATTTCATTCATAATGGAATTTACTTAATTTGGGACAGAAGTCAAGAATGATTATACGTGTTTACCTGCCGTGAAGACTTAATACCACGGTGCTCTTAACACACGCATAGGAATATTGCGCCGATAAACGCCCTATTGGAATATTGAGGAATTTCGCCAGTATCAATTGAAACTATACGTTTCGATATAGTTTCCTCTTTGGTGGGTAGCGAGGCCTACCTAACACCTCTACAGATCTTTGGGTCACAGTACCCAGTTGGAAAATGCAAATCCACATCGAATAAAAGTAAATGAATACAGTCATTCTACTCAAGTGTATTTGGGTTTTAATCAAAGCCACAACTTCACTCCTCTTAGAACCCAATAGGAACAGAAAACCATTGTATAGTTTTAATAATACGACTTTGTCTTTAATTCTTATTCTTTAATTTAATTCTGCTGAAATTAGACAGACTAAGAGTGGGTAATCGCCGTCTGGTGAGTCACAAGCAGAGATGAAGTAAAAGTAAAATATATATTCTTAACTATTTTATTAATTATTAATTGTTACATTAAATGAGTTCTATATGATATTCCTTTTAATACAAGTTGTTTGCTTAAAAGGAATAAAGGGAAAAAAATATACTTAAATATTTTTATGTACTTAAAAGATTATAATGAACCCTAAATATATTTGAAATCACTTTAAAATAGCATTAGCTCTTTAAAATTTATGACCGATCTCCTCCCCTTGACTTAAATCCATAAAACTTTGAATGCAATAAATTTTTGCAACTGAAATAAAATAAGTAACATTATCGACATTTGTTTGCACTTTTAAATTTTTTACAATTGAACTGAGCAAATAAAATTTCAGATAAGAAGTACAAAGATTGTCGAACAACTGCGAAGCAAAAAAAGAAAAAACAAAAATAAAATGAGAATAAGAATTTTAAATTCGCAAGAAAAAAACAGTCGAACAATAGGAATGGAGCAAGGAGTATGGAACAATAGGTTCATCTCATATGTATATAAAGTACTGTACGCATATGTTTAGTGTTGTATATGCGAACTTCTTGCGAGACACAACTGAGTCCCCAACCCTTATAATTGGCAATGAGAATAACATTAGTACTGGCAATGGTACTATTTTCAGTTTCAGCGTTGGAGTGCAATTTTAAATCCGATTTATTTTTTAAAATGCCTCAGGGATCGATTATTACCGTTCAAATTCGAATAAAACGTGCGCGTGTTCAATATGATTTTAAAATTTTTGTGCCTTTTTGTGACAATATGCATTCCACTTACACACACCGAAACACATAAATTTCAGTTCGAAAGGATATCAGGAACAATTCCTCTACCACTTGTACTCCAGGACATAAGAAGTGTGTCAGTGCGGTTGTGTATGGCAGTCTTTATCCTTAATACAATAATTTAAAGAATTTGAAGTCAATTCAGTGTCGCAAACACACAATTCACATACAGAGCACTATTATGACAAAGGTCTTATCGGAGAGCTGAAATAGGTATCGATACGGTTACGGATGATGTGTACTAGTAATAGCTTGGGTGCTAAAGTGAGTCTGAGTGCGGATGTGTATGGGTGAATTGATATGAATCATAATAAAAATGCATTTAAAATGTTGACAAAAGGCTTTTGTACGCGTTTTTAACTTTATAAAATTCGCATTTCATTTCGATTCATGCTCTTTTTTACAATTTTATAAATGCGTTTTAAAAGAGAAAAAAAAAACAAATTTAAGCTCAATCAGTTACTCCGAAAAAGGGTACCGATTAAATTACAACATTTAGCAGATGCGGACAACAAATTTCGGTTTTATTAAAATTTTATAAAAATTTGCGTTGAAAACAAATTGGAAACGCTAATATATAAAACAGTAACCCATTTACATAATACTTAGAAATTTTATTACTATCCCGGGTCGAGTCATAAAATCTCAAAATTGGGGTTATTTGAAAATAGAAAGTGAAACCCGGTATATTTAGTTTTAATAGAAAACTAGACGATTGATGCATCACAACAACAATAGATTTAAGTTATATTTTCAAGAATTCTTTTATTTATGTATTGAATATAATTATTTTAAGTGATGTCAGATTAGCATACAATTTTCCATTACAGTCATTGTCAATATATAATAATTTATTTTAATATAATATGTACAATATTTCTCTTAATCATTGAGATAGTATGTCACCCCTTCAATAAGTGTTTCAACAATCAAACAATATCAAAGTTATAGATTGCTACTGAGTACAAACGTAGTGTCAATGGTCTTATTTATTTTATTTTAGACAGAACACAAGATAATTGGAGAGCTTTTAGTCATTTTCAAAACGATTTCTAAATAAAAATTTTTGATACGATACTAAAAAGTCTTTATAAATTTGTGGCCTAGCAAAAACTGTTATGTCATGTTAATCTTATAACATATTTAAATAGTTCCCGGTTTTTTAGAAATGACGTTTTTCATACAAAACTTTGTAACAATAAATCTTGAGCTATGCTGATATATAGTGTAGTAAAATAAGTTGTCCAAAGTACTGAAATTAAGTACTGAAATTTATGAAAGGAAGGAATGGAATCATGCCTTCACATGATAATCTTTGTTTTCTTGATAATATCTTTGTTTAAAATATAATACCTGATTTTTACACCACTCATTAGTTGTTGAGTCATCTCTAGATGTCTATTTTAATCTTTTACTAGTTGTGGGTTAAAGAATTGATCAAAGTTCTGCAGAGATATAGTGATATAGTTTATCTCAGCTCATCATGTTGTTATTATTTATTACTTTGCATATGCAAGTATCTGAGTAAAATTAGTCAAAAAATCATTGATTATTTATGGTTAATTGTTTAATTTTATTGTTGGTAGAATTTTTGAATTTTCTATTTTAACTTAAAAGCCTCTATTACTGTCCGATAGATCATGTATACATATTTCATCCACACTTCAATTGTGCATATGTGAAAAAAAATCTGTAGGTATAATTGTATTTGTTGGTACTGGAGACTTCTTGTGTGTTATAAAACAAGCATTTTGTTTATGTCAGGTTCTTTCATTGTGTTCTAAGCACTGTAACATTTGCTTAAAGATTTTAACTAGATATTTCAGAGGAATATAATCGTATTTTTAATGCTTAACTAAAAAACGACATAGGCAAAGTAATACGGTTTCTTCTTTGCCGCATTATTTTCATGATTCGCCTAAATCTATTTTGATTCTTCGTTGAATCGTTGAATTCAATCTAAACTAAATAGTGAACAGAGCAACTCTACAGGTGTTCTTGTGACTCTAAGTCAGAGGGACTGTGGACCACTAATTGTTGCTATCACTGATAGTAACAGTTGCGTCAAACATCTCCTACTTACTTACTGCGTCAAATATCTACTTGCTTTATTATTGACTGTATTTATTTTTGTAAATAAACAAATAATAATGAGGAAAAAATATTTTTATATGTATATAAGATAGATAAGTATTGATTCAATTAGATTTTTGTAATTATTACGGATTTATAAATGCTGCAGCACCTGTAAAAAAACGTTTTCAGACTAATCTGGCGCCAGATTATAATTATTACTATTAATAAAGTAATAAATTTTATGATTATTTCTAATAATAATCAAACAATAAATATTATGATTCTGACAAAAACAAACAAAACCTTTATCATATCACATCATAAAACATGACCACATACTGTTCAGCAGTATGGACAAGAGCACAGGATCAAAATTGAAAGCAATGTCCTTACGAATGGAACACAATTTTACAGTTACTTGTGGCTTTCAACAAATTTACCGAGAACTAATAAAATTGGAAAGAATCATAAATTTTATAAAATGTCAAAAATGATAATCACACAAAGAAAACAAACAGAATAAAGAAATTGAAGATAATGGAAAAAAATAAGGTGTGAGAAATGGGCGTTAATGTATAGCAAATACATATCACCTGCAAAAATATTTATGTTTTTGATTTGAAATTTTGATTTGAAAAAACACAAATCAAAATATAAAGAAAAGTAAAAGTGAGTAAAATACTGGTAAATAAATATTAAAGATTTTTGTAAGAAATAGAACGCTGAAATATTTAAATAGAAAATTTATTGAAAACTCACTTGACCGTACCGAAAGTCTTTTTATACACTTGGGAGCTAGGAAAGAACTTTGCAGATCATTGTATCAAATTGCTAAAAAAAAACCTAGAATAATTCAAATTGAAGACGAAAGAAAAATTGAAGGCACTCAGTGAATGTTAGACACAAATTGACACTTTGCAAACCCCACCGAAAAGACATCATTACATACCTTCTTCGTGTGAGTTATGCTTTGAGAATAGGAAGATTGTAATAGATAGATATAAAAAAACATGTATGAGTATGAAGTCAGTATTTGACTTTATAGTATTAGACCAAGGGCCAAGGTTACGTAAATTGGATTGCATAACATTATTTTGCACTTGTTTGCGTAATTCGTATTTTTTTTTTCGTTTTTGCTTTGGCAACCTTTAAGTTCATCAAACAATAAAAAAAGGATAATTTATGCGTTCCAAAAAGGAAATGTAGAGGAAGAGAGCTGTTTTTGATGGACATTCCTTCGTCAAAGAAATTGCATAATTTTCCTCAATGACTAATGTTTCTTTTTATTCTTGTCAGTTTAATGTGTATAAATTGTTGCAAATTCTTCGAAACTGTGAAGTGTGAATTAGTTTTATTGGATTTACTTGCCATTTCGCCTCTCCTGACCATATGTGGGTTCTAATACGTAGAGTTTCGTATTTCACAGAAAGTTTTGTATTTCAATGAAATGTTATTATTGAGTAATGTTGAAATTATGCGAAATATCCAGTATAATTTGCTAGAAATTATACAAATTTTTTTATGATGTAATTTACCCAATTGTGAGTTGAAATTGATATAATACATAATAAATATAATTGATATATGATAAGTAGTAAAAAAACGAATAAAAAAAATTGTTAAAAATTAATTATTATCATTTCCTGATTGCTATATACGTTGCTAATGCTGCGTATGAATAATTGTAGGCACAGAAATAAAAATAAGATGATGTAGTTTAAACTATACACTTTTTTCTGAAGATTTTACATTTTTTTTTGCACCACAAGAATATCTATATAGATGTATACAGATATTCAAAGTGCAGTTCAAACTGAAAATATATCTTTTAAATGTATATTTTCAAAATAGTTGCTTTACTGATGTACTATCAAAATTATATAATATCTAACTATTAATAGGTAGAATGAAGTAATCATCTAGTATAGAATAAACCATGGACATACTTTTCATATGCCTAAAAGTAGAATTGATGTACATGAAATGTTCAATTCCGAGCAGTTTCCCGAGCAGTTTCCCGAGCAGTTTCTATAGAATCTGTGGGTTCATTATGTTTTATCCTAACGATAACCGTGTATGATCTCTGCTAAGGTATAAGCACTCACTACAATAAATTTGTTTCATAAAGAGGTTTTTTCAAACAGTAGAGAACTACAACAACAAAAATTCTTTTTTATATTATTTTAATTAATTGAATTTTTGGCTGACCATACAGCTGTTTCAAGTATTTGTTTCCGAATTAAAACTATTTGTTAAAAGTAGTTTCAAGTTTCAAATTAAATTTAATATGAACTCTTAGTTCAATGGTTAGTGCAAGTTATAATCGAGTAGTGCTTTGCTTGATATATACATAAATATGTGGGTAAATAGTGGTAATGACGCTGAAGTGATAACTGAATACGAATCCGTTCATGCATATAACTGTGCGAACCAGAGTCGTACTGTGATATTAGTTCCTTTAAAATAAAAACTTTCTGGTTGCAGAGCTTGTAGTAGCTTTTTACCAATTTATACTTAATATCAATATTTAGTAGCTTTTTGAATATATATAAGAGAATGAAGTCTAGATGCTAAGTCTTTTTGATAAATTTTTAATAAAAGTTGTTTTTCAAGTTTAACTGAATCCCAAAGTGCAAAACGTCTGCATAATCATTGATCATTCGATCTTGTACATTCAGGGGTCAACTGAATTTTATATTGCTTGTAATTCAGATTTTTATGAAGAATAGTATTTCGTGTGGTTCCACAAGAGAGTAGTCTCGAGAGCAACCTTTCATTAAATATTCTCAATTTTCAACCATTCGTTGGTGTAATGCATATGTTTTTAGCAGTGCGGTAATGTTTTTGCCTGGTTGAATTCTCAGTATTATTTACACTACCATTTGACATAAATCCCTGATTATGTCAGGGTTTGGAAAAAACCTAAAACAATTTTTATAACTTCATTATTAACATTATTAACTTATTAACTAATAATAATAATTTATTTAACTTTTCATAATATTAAAAAAAGCTCAAATTATCAACTGATTACTTATTATTGTATAATATGTATAGTAGAATGTGAATGATTTTATTTTAAAAAACTTAAATTGCATTTGTTAAATTAATGCACCAAACTGTTTTGGATATTGTCCTTACTTTAAGGATATTATTTTAACATTATTTAAAAGACTACCAATCAATGAAATTCGATTTTACGCATTTGGGAAATTACTACAAGTTAAGCTAGAATTACGCTACCCTTCAGGTTGAGAAAACGGAATTTGTGACTGAATAGAGCTGGCAGCTATGTCGTTGCCATAAACTCATATTTGGTTCCTGAAGGTGTCCCATTAAATGTTACTGCATTGTAATTTACATAATTTTATATTCATTACATAATTTTGTCAATTTTCAATACATTATAATTTGTGTAACTACCACCGCCACTGCTAACACCACTTCCACTTTTTGATATCAGCCGTACTCAGTGTTGTTAAAATTTTGGTTGCTCTTGCTATAGAAGGTTTGCTGCTTTCCTCGACCATTGACATCAACTTTTTCTCGAATTTTTTTTCGAGTTTGAAATTACGTTAAAAATAACCTTTTGTTTGGGTATAATTTGTACTGTAAAGCCTAAAATAGCTTATTTAGTGTCAGAAACACCCTCTTACCCAGCCCAAAAACTGTTGGTATTCCATTGTTTACATTTGTCTTGTTGATGCCAGTACGATATATTAAACACTTTGATATGGAAAATTATTATTTATGATTTATTTATACGCAATATGTTTTAATATTACCAGACACACAGATGAGTTTGTTCTTCCTTGTAATATCTGTAGGCTGGATACGAATGTGCATGACTACTACTACAAAGAGAGCGCGAAAAACCAGTGTAAGGGAAATGCAAGTGAAAAACTTTACAAAGTTAGCAGATGATATCGATTTGAGCTCTTTAATATAGATTGGATACATATATTAGCAATTTTTCAAATTGATGGAACAAATTTTTTGTGCATATTTTGATAAACAAAGCAGCAATCGATGTTGAGATAAATTGCGCGTCTTTTAAATAATGCAAGATGAGGAGTCATCAGCTTTCGATTCCTGGTTGTTTTCGTTTTGACTGGATTTTGTTTTTAAAATTTAAACAAAATTTATCTGTGGCTAAAAGTAAATCTGCTTAAATATGCACGAATTATCTTAGTTAAAATGAAATGATAATTCTTCTCCCTTTAGCTTTCTTCTATTTGCTGTACTTAATTTCTCTCATGAATAATACATGAAATTTTTATTATAAAATAGCAAAATTGCAACTTTCTTCATTTCTTTTAATTTATCTGCAATTAGAAAAATGTTTCCCCCCATAAAAAAAATGTACAGGACCAAGTTAATTTTGTATTTGCACACATATGAATGCCGACATATGAACAGAATTCAACTGAACTGAACTTATTAAAATGCTTTTTGCTTGTACTCACATAGATACAAAATACGAGTAAACTGGCGCACTCATAAATAACAACAATAAAAGTATTTAATTCGCTTCATTAGAGGAACTTTTGTTGTGTTCAGTTGTGCTGATTGACCACGTGTCAACAGCGTTTAGCCGGAAACTTTCATCAACGAATCCTCATAGTGCGAAGCGTTATTTTACTTTGGCCCACATGTTTCCAGTGTGGTTCCACGGTCACTTAAAACCAGCTGAGGGGTTGTTCAGTGTGTATTTACTATTATTGTTTGCTCGTCTGTCTTCATTTTTAGCTGAATTGCATACAAATAAAATAATTATAATAATTCCTTTCAGCAGAGGAGGTGAAGTTTATATGTTATTAAGATACTGCCTCTTAATTCCAAGTTGCAGGTCTATCGGGCCAGTACTAATCACAATTCTCTCGTGGGCAGTAAACCAATTTATACGTACTGAATGTGTCATTAGTTAGTTATTCATTTAACAGAATTCTAATGTTAACGAATTTTATATGTTGATTTTTATTACTTTTTTTTTTGTTTTTATAGCGCCTTCAGGCATATTTTGTGTTTTTTAAGTATAAGTCTGTAACTGAATACAAGTAATGCAAAAATTCTTTCATATTAAATTACGATTAATTTGGGAAATTTAGCAATCAAAGTTTAATATCGTTATAGAAAGAGTTTTTTATGGATGAGTAGTCTTTCAAGCAACAGCTTTAGATATGCATTTCCTTTTTGACTGATTGGAATTGTAACTAACTATTTTATGTTCTTATTAAAACTAAATTGTACTTACCGAGGATTGCAATGTTTGTTGTAAGAAATTTATATGTCAGTCCGTTGTTGTTAATAACATTGGAACAGGTGTAGAATATCTTATCATCTCCATGTCGTAGAACTGATGTAGTAATTGTTTACACTTATGTTTATACTTATTTTTCTACTTGTCTTTATTTAATATTTTCAGTTTAACTTTTATCAAAACACTTCACCGTGAAACTTTAAAACTCAAAATTTACTAATCAAAATTCAAATCACTAATTAGCAGAATCGTTCCAATAAATTCGGAGATATTTAATTCATCAATTAAATATGATGAGTGCTAACAAAAATATAAAAGCTCCTCCTATAATTGAAATATCTTAAAGTTTGTGCAAGCTTATTGGACTTATAAAGATAGAAATATTTGAAAAGACATTTTGTAATTATCGGATTTTTTTACAAAGTTTTTAGTACTTAGTATCTAAACTGCTGCATACTACTAAAAAATTGCTAACCAGATTAAAATATTTCGCTGCAGTGTTGCATATATAAGCAAATTTACTTAGCATCTAATATTGAATTGAAATTGAAATCGGCTTCATAAGAAGACTATTTCTAATTTTATCAAGATCAATATTTGTTTTTATTATTATTTGGCAATTCAGGATGATAACATAAACTTACACATCATTTAGAAATCGGAGAATAAGAAACTAGGCTAATAAATAATGCACACACCAACAAAATGCGGTGAAAAGTGGAGGTCTGGACGCAGATTGAAAATCACAAAAACATGACTTGAAATGCTAACATAAAAGAGACCCTCCTCGAAGCAATGTGAAAGCGGTTCTGAGCGGGAAGAAGTCTCATCTATGAGGGAGTGCATTAGTCTGTATACTACATATTAATGTTACGGATTCGGGCACACCATTCTGACGATGGTCAGTCCGACAGTGTATAAAGCTATCCATCTCCTCACCACAAAGAAAAGAGAGACATACAGAAATTGTTGAAATTTATTTTTATCAAATGAATCTATAAGGGCTACATTTTGTGTATTATACCTATATATTTTGGGTACAATACTGCACTTAGTATTACTAATGTCATTGAAGAACTCGGTTCAAATGAAGCTGTTTGTGATATTAAGAATCTAAAAGAAATATGTATTAGTTAAAATACTGATGCTTGGAGCCAAAGTTCTGGATAAGAATTATGAACAATCGTTCTCAGGTATGTAGACTTTCTTATAGCTCTACATTAAATATTTTTTATAAGAATTTGCATTTCAAATCGTGTGAAATTGACGCATTTCCAGGCCTTGATACCTCGAGAATTAAACTATTTTAGAACATAGCGTGATCTTTCTTAACAAATTTGTCAAATCGTTGTGTGTGGGAATTAAAAATCGTGTCTAGAGCCAACGCTATTCTATGTATTAATGAAATTAGTATTTATTCAGAAAAAAAAGAGCCAAAATTGTTTGATATAATAGCATTTTAAATAAATCCAGAGGCGGAGAGCATGAATCATTTTTCAATAAAAATGTTGTGAATAAGTATCTAAAAAAAAGTAAATTATATTGAAATGAATACCGTTTTGTTTTTTATATGTACTAGAATAAAAATATCTTATTTAAAAATTCTGTAGAAGCATTAAATTTCTCCACTTTTGTAATTTATGGACTTCCACGAGTATGCATAACCAGAAGAATTGCCATAGCAAAATTTCATATCTTTTTAAAATCCATTCAAAACCAATTCTTAGCAAAAAATAACTATTGAATGATAATAATTTGAAATATTTTAAGATTGCTTTTGTATAAAATCATAATAACAAAACAATTACTGCTCCCATTGTTTGCATACAGAAGATTTCAT
Organism: Teleopsis dalmanni; assembly: GCF_002237135.1. Lineage (NCBI taxonomy): Eukaryota > Metazoa > Arthropoda > Insecta > Diptera > Diopsidae > Teleopsis > Teleopsis dalmanni. The sequence continues at coordinate 55,584,627 of NC_051846.1, read as the reverse complement.
TATAACCCAATAAATTTATTTCAATTAAAACTCTCTCTTCGAAATTCTAATGAAGCAAATATTTTAATAACATTTGACAGAATAAATAGTATTATTTATGCAAATTTAGTGTCAATAACTTTCACGTGTTCCGATTTTTAAAAATAGTCTCCTGATGTTTTGCAAAACTTAACAAATAAAATCTAATAGATAGAATATTTGCATTGTGGGATTTGCAAAAGTACCACAAAAAAGGCAAATAAAAATCGAATGGCAAAATTTGTTGAAGTTGATAAAGTTTTTTTGTATTATATTTTCATATATGTTATTTTGTTGTTGGTGTTGTTTGTTTAAACATTTTGCAAAAATAATAGAGTCTAAGTGAAAATCTACGAAATGGAAAAAAATCAATTCAAATCCCAAATGTCAACAGAGCAAATTTTCCAAACCAGCCAACATGTCGCATACAGATTAGAAATGAGCAAACTCCAATAACTACAAAATTGTGAATATTGTGAAAATGTGAAAATTGTGAAAACGTTGAAATATGGAAAATTGAACCATTGGGAAGATAATGAACCCATCATACAACCAACTGACAAAAAATGAAGAGGAGAAAATAAGTAAATGGGAAAAAAGTACGCCTTGTGACTGTCAATATTCTAGGTGACATTTGCTGGTTAAACTGGATTAAATATTCCAATGACAGTAGTGGGGTTGCAACTTGTTTTTTTTTTTTTTGGTTTTCCTTTAAAGAGACAGAATGCGCTTCATATGGGTTCTGTGGTAGTATAAAGGAGTTTTTGAGAATACTAAATTTTTAATGAATGAAATGGGAAGACAAGCTGAAATGAACTGAACTGCATCCGCCTACACATTTTTACATTTTTTATGGCTTCTGTTGTTGTTACAAGATTTTTATCTTCCCCGACTCGTGATTATTTTAAGCACGCACCACATTTCCGTTTTTTGATATTTTATTAAAATTTTTATTTAATTTTCTCGATTTTATTTAATGTTTTTTTATTTTTTGTATTTAGTTAATTCTTCTTTAAGGTTTTATTTTTGTTTCAGTCTTTTTTTGTAAAATTTATTTTTTAATGATTTTATCAAATTTTCTACTAAAATTTTGAAGCACCTTAAAATTGTGTTATTCCTTGAAATGAAATACGTGATTTGCATAAGTTAATTTATGAATAGGATTTCAGTGTTGTTATAAATAAAATGTATGAAATAAGACTATAAACAATGAAATTAAGAAAGTTTTAAAATAAACAATATATGATCAATTTATTAAGCTATTGTTATTCGCAAGAAGTGAGAACTGCTGATAATTATGTACTTCTGGATTTTTTGAAGACAAATGTTTTCCTTTAGTATATATGTTTTTCTTTATCTTTTATTAAATGATGATATTTTAAATTATTTATTCATTAATTTTGTTGTTTTTAATTGATGTTAATAAAATATATCAAATATTAAGTGGGAATTCTTATACCTCATTGAGACGTTTGCTATGATTTCAAGGAATATTTTAGGAATTACTATAAAAATCTGATTTATTAGATACATTACTTTGTGAAAAAATATTAAGCAAATTTTAAAACTAATTTAGACATACAAAATAAACAACAAAAAAAATACGTAGTCAAAAGAAACTCTATTTGAAAACTTTGATTATGATAAGATTAGATTTTAAACGGGTTGGGAACTTATCACCACGTCACTGCATCGTTTGAGGATTATTATAACAAACCCAAACTAGTTCCATATACGAGTAGCAGTTAAAAATGTCATTATGTCCTCTGGAGAGATGTTGCCTAATTTCGTTATAAGTGGATAGGTACCGAAGTCTGAGTGTAGTGATACTATCACAGTGATACAGAATGCGTTCTGCTGTTCCACCTTCTTCGTAATAAAGGCTTCAGCTATTGTCTTTTGTTTGATAGATGTCTTTTTACTTCGCAATGTTCAGTGATGTCATTTTCCGTTCAGTATGAAAAGCTTCTTAATTCAGATCCTTAATTCCTTAATTTTGATCGATTCAGTATGAATTCTTTAGCTTGTCGGCGCGCAATTTTAATATTTCAATCATTCTGAGATGCTCATTCCAGCCATTCATCAATTTTAAGTCTTTAAAAGCTCCATGAATGACCACAGAATGGTTGTGGTCCAACATAATATGAGGCCGCTCCTTTTTTTGGATAGTTCATCTGCTTTCTCGTTTCCCTCAAATCCACTGTGCCTTGGGATCCATATTGAGTAAATTCTGTTCTTTTCATCAAGATCTTTTGGAAGTTAAAGGCACTCCCACACTAGTTTTGAGTTCACTCGAGGTGAGCGTAGTACCAGGAGTGACTGCAAATGTCAGAGAAAATATATATGTTTTTCCCCGTGAAGGGATTTCCTTTATATTCCCTTAAACATAGCGTAATTTTGTGTACCTCGGCCTGAAACAGCTGAGTTTTCATGACTCATACTCTCAAATATTGAAATGCTAACAAAAGAAGTTTTGATTCAATAACTGTAACAATATATATTTCTTTTGATTATTGAGGGAACATGTGTAAGTATATCTTGAATGCTTAATGTTATTGCTGTAGGACTCATAACTTCGTGGTCTGAAATATTTGATTCATCTAAATAAAATTTTGTTAGCTTTGGATTAATATATGCAACACAGAAGAAGATTGTTAAAATATATGTTTGGATTTAATTGAATTAATAATAATATTATAAAGTATTAATATATAAATAACACATGGAAAAAAACAATTATAGTAACATTAAATGTGACTTTGTTAATTCTTTTTAGTTTTATTAATTCAAGCAGCAAAAAAATTAAAAGAAAACTCAACATTTTTGGAAAGCTCGTCATAGCTTCCTTAAGTCAAGTGCTTGTGTTTTCATCGCTCATCTGTCTAAGGCACATTTACTCATTCAATTACATTTTGTGTCCACTCAGCACTAAAGGGACATCATAAAGCGTCAAATTTTCTACAAATAAGTATAAAACAGGAACAGAAATAAGTTCAAATGCATGTCCGGCTTACAATAAAAATGTTCCCAGGAGACTTAGACATCAGCAAGTGTCGTTCGGTTTTGTATTGATGAAAATCATCAAAATGTCCAAGCCTATTAGGCATAACATAACCTGACTAAACTTTGCATTACACTTTACTCCAACATCCCTCCAACAAACTGTTTTAAGCATAAACGCAATTTGTGGTATCATCAATGTATATGATGTAATATTAGGACGGAAGACCAGAAAAAATCAAGGAGTTCAGCTGAGTTGAACCAAATTGAGGTACATGACCTTCTGCATGAAATATGCTGACCCTTACAGTTACTCAAATACTCAAGTCTAGATATATGCTTTAATATGTGAGTGTAAATATTGTGCCTTGTCTATTCGAGCAGTTTCATAATTTACAACCTAGAATGTCGTTGTTGTTGTTGTTTCGTCCTGTTTTGTAAGTGTGATAATCAAGTTGAAGTTGCATTTTTTTATGATCGATGGAATTCCCAATACGTTTTCCTTTACTTTTACAAATTTTATTGTTTCTTTTTTTTTGTTTTTTGCCCTCTGTAATGCATCATTATCATCATCGATATACCAATGTTACGTTTACTACTGATAATGATTATCTTTTTTAGTTTCGTATCATCGTTCAACATTGAGATACATTTCTGCTATTCTGTAGAAAAATAACATTTGTATTTTTGTTATCCTTGTCAAAAGTGTGTGGGCATGTCCTTTTCATTTTTGAGCACAATTACCGTTAACTTTACCTTTTTTATAATACTGTTTGGGGTTTTGTTTATATGTTATTTTTATACTGTTTTTATTTATTTATCTTAAGTATTATTACACCATTGACCGTTGTATCTTGTCTACTATATCTTTTAAGTCGTCTCGTCGTTGGTTAAAAAAAAGTAGATAAGCACATAAATTGAGTTCATCAAATTGTTCAATTCCTGTGGTTGAAACTTATATAGGTTTTTTAATTTTTAATATGCACGTAATTTGATTAAAATATACATTTATCAATCCAATGACTGGAACAAATGTTCATACAATATTTTGTCTAAGCTGGAAGAGTTTTGGAAAAAGTATTGGTATGTACTTGAATATAAATGGACAATGATGTTGTCTAAGTAAAATTAAGGAAATGTATACACTTCTTTCTGTTTGTTCTTAGTATAGCAACTGGCGTGCAAAACAGGGATCTGCTTTAAATTAATTCAATTTGAATTCATTGTTTCAATATCTTTTGCCATCAAGTTCTTCCATAGTTATCGGTATCCCTTTCTTATACCAGGTACTTCTATCGACAAAATTTTATTTAAAGTTCCTTCGCTTGGTATACGCAGAACATGGTTAATCTGCTGCAGTTGTAGTTTTTTTATTTGAAAAAGCTGACAACCTCGGAGATTGGATTGCATAGATCATTATAATATCACTGCCTGTACGAAACATTCGATTTTCTGATGGGTATCGATAAATAAATAAGAAATTTTGTTTCAAATGTAATAATTCTGTTAGTTTGATTGTAAAGATCAAAGTAGATCAACTGAGTCTAAATAATTTCGTTGGTATTCGAAATAAACGAAATAATCGAAATAATAAACATCGAACAATAAATCATATTTCGATGATTTGTTAGATCAATTATTCTTTCGATAAAAAGATGAAATATCATTTTAATTTTTGGTAAAATGATATTAGTACTATAATATTGGTTCTATGATATTGTTAGTAAAACGTAATGTTCTTTGTAAGTTTTTTTCTATATAATCTTCTTTCATATATAAAAAAGAAAGTTAATGCTAAGTTGAGAGAGGTTAAAATAGTGTTTGTAAATGGGTTTTATCAGTTTACTTTTGATGCCACTTTTAGTGGTCCTATAAAGAAAAAAGAATTACTTTCAGAAAAAGGCATATACCATCAATTAATCATTGATGTACTAAAATTTAATATTTGGGGTGGATGTGGAAAGGTTAACTGCTCAGAAGTCAAATTATTGAGGGTGCTGATATACAGCTGTGACAGATCTTTGTTCCTTTGATATGATTCCTTTTTCTATATATGTTCACATAGCGCTCCTCTGCTTATGAGTTCAATGTGTTCATATTATTGTACAATATACATATTTACAGTTACGCATGTATATTTATTTAAATATGTCCTAAATGACAGAAATATGGTAAGCTAAATCGTGGAATATCCGTATTGATTTGATACAGATTTTGTTGTTAAAAATAAAAGCTCATTAAATCTTATAGTTGTCTGCTTTTTATTAACAATTTTGTTTATATATTAAACATAAACAATTATATATACCTATATAATATTTAAAACTAGTTACTTAATACTTGATTTTTAATTTCTTAATTCTTTACATTTATATTTTGAAAGTTCACAATCAAACATATTGTTTGTAGAGATTTTTTTATGTACTCCTTAAGCAATAAATTTACATATCACACTTGATATATTACACGCCTTACATAAATAAACATATTTTCATAATTCATTTTTTCTGAAGGACTTCTTGTTCTTATTTTCTAAAAATTTATTACCCTAAGCGTGAAAAAAATACCAAAAATATGCAGAACTTCTTGAAGTTAATAAGGGATGATATTTTTTTCATTCATTTTGCAAGCAATAAAACAATTCTTGTATTGTAATCCTTACAGGTACCTTTGGTTTGCGGAAGTAAGTTCTGTTCAGCTAAGTTGTTACTCCAGTTGTCCTTCTATTCTGTTTTTTCTTTTTGCTCTGAAATATCTTAGATTACATAGCATTTATTATGATATTTTTATACAGATGCAAATAATTCAAGAAAATTGTACAAAATTGCCAAACCCATTTATGTTGACATTATCTCACGAGACATTTTTCTACGCTGCTTGGATGATTAATTAAGTTCCACCAAGTTTGGAGAAGTCACAGTCTAAACAGTTGGTATGATAAGTTGCTTTTTTGATTATAAATAAACAGGCTGTTTTCATATTATTGGCCCCAAGGTGCAGATAATTCTTTTTAAAAGAACTTGTACTTGTAAATTTTGTTAAAAATTTACTTAGAGATTAAGTACTTAAATTTAATCTACTTTAGAATTTAAATTAAGTTTTCACCTGAAGTTGTTGTTGACATTTTTTATCTTTATTATTGAATTTAAAGTTAAGTGCAAAGCAATATTTTTACTTATTCAAGTTTTTTGCAATATAAATTTTTCATTTATTTTTATACATCTTTTTTGCATACTTCCATAAGAATATATTCGTATGTGAAAAAATATTCACACACGCTTATGTGTCCTTTTTACTGTTCCTTGTAAAAAATTGCAGGAACTTTCCTTTCAGATGCCAATCTGAACTGATAAATTTCTTTTATTGTTGCACATACGCTTCGTATGTGATGCGTTATTTATTCGGAACCCTTAATTTTTATTTTTATTCCGACTTTTTTTTTAGATATTTTCCACATAATGTAAAAGAAATGACCTTCATTAGTTATGCATGGAACTCAAATCGTACGGAAAATACGCTTCAACGATTGATTTATCATACAATTTAGATATTTTTCCCATTTCAATCAATGCGTCTGGGATTGATTGAGCGTTGAATAAACTACTCGAACTTTTTAATGTCGCTGGAATATTTAAATCTTTTTCCGTTTTACAAATTGATTGATTCTTTAAGTTCGTTTAATTAAAATTTTTTATTCAATAGTTCTTTAAATTAAACAGGTGAAACTATTCAATAAATTAAATTTTAAAAATATTATAAAATACTATTAGTAAGTCAGAAAAATATTATTGAACTGGAAGTTAGGCTTTGTAAATATAATAATATAGTTTTGCAATCTTAAAAATGAATTTATTATAGAATAAAAAAGATTCAGTGTAATAAAAATGGGTAAGAAATTTAATTACTACCCTAATAGTAAAAATTTTCTCAAAATAGCTCCATAGCTAACTAGGATGTATAACTCCAAGCTAATGTTTATTATTTAAAATTAGGGTTATCAATAATATTATAAATATTATTTTCTTCAAAACATAGAAAATCTTTAAAGGCAACAAGTCCAATATGATTACTGACACTTTTTAATATACTACTGGAATATAGGGACTCAGCAATCGGTTTAAATTAAATATGTCATTAATCTGGTGACATGTAGTATCATGGGCATGTAGTATCATGGGCATGTAGTATCATACAACTCTATATCCATCGTCCTATGTCATGTTTTTGTCAAGACTATTCCATAGAATCTAGAGAAATGTTTGTTTAGGGATTTTAATTACAGGCGTTCAGAGTGTATTACCAATTCACGACTGACTTTGGTACGTCATGGGATTCGACTGGACTTGCAATTTGATTATATGTTACTTCTACTTATAAGGGCTAGTAAGTTTTCACCACTTGCGTTTTTATGATTGATTTTAAAAATTATGCGAGTATTGGCATAAATCTTCTTCCAAAACGTACCATTATCTACAAAGGTATACCCAACGGTAGGTGTCAGCGGTATACCCAGATCCTTTAGATATTACTAGATATTCTAGATGTATTCAATAACTATTTCCATGATGTCAGCGGTATACCTAGATCCTTCAGATATTTCAAATGATTACCTTAGGCAAACCGTCGGCCCAGCTCGCCTGACTGACACTTACTGGGAACCCTGGGTATATAAATGTTAAACTGTGTAAACATTTTACTTAGAGCACCCTCATCCTTCAGATATTTCAAATGATTACCTTAGGCAAACCGTCGGCCCAGCTCGTCTGACTGACACTTACTGGGAACCCTGGGTATATAAATGTTAAACTGTGTAAACATTTTACTTAGAGATGTGTAGCAGTCAAAAAATGTCCTGGATGTAAATGGGACTAAAGTCAAAGATTACAGCTTTCCTAACACCGATCACCTCAGCCTGAAAAACACTATAATGAACAGGAAATCTATAATAAATAGATTTATTCAGTCCCTTTGAAAAAATTACACTGCCTACTTCACTTTTTCAATATAAACTGTTAAAACCTTTCCTAATGGCTGACGTTCCGACAATCAAGTGTTTTCAGATGGAAAATCGATATCAAATTTCCTGTTAAAAATAAACTGAGATGACTACATCTCAGTCAATATATTTTAGAATAGGAGTGAAGGGATGTATAATGCAGCAGTGGTCGTAATCACTAATCTTTCACTGAGAAGTACCATTAAATAAAATATTTAATCTAATGCAATGGATGGAGTAGTACTCGATTTACCACTAATAAAGGATTCAGGTTTACGCTGAACCCCGTTGAGAACCATACTAATTGAAGATTTTTCTAGGCCCGTTTACCATACTGTGATGCAATGCAAGAATATAGGTATGATACTACATAGAGCCATTGAATTAAGCGCTTGGTTGTAACCCCCACTCCTTACCAATTAATTTTTGACATAAAAGATTCTAGTATTCCTGGTGTTAGCTTTCCTAGTGTTTTCCTTTCCTATGTTGTCTGTCAAAAACAATGAATCAAAATTGAAGTTTCTCAGTAAATTGAAGCTTACAACCTCGTAAAGTGTGTGGAGAAAGAGTGGGAACCCTGTATTTTTGTTCATAATAAGCAATTATAGGCTGTATTCTGTCATAGTAATATAGGAAAATAAAATTATTGCGACCGAGTATGAAACATGAGATAAATTTCGCTTGATTTATTTACATTATAATTTTAGTGTAAGCAATCAGACAGTTAAAACTTAAATATATTTTTTAAAGGAATTGTATACAAATTAGATTTTAATTCAAATAAATTCTATCATAAATGTGGATTTAAGTGTCTTAAATAAAAATATTATGTATTAGAATTCAGTAAATTTCAAACTCAATAATACAGTAATTCCAAGATATGAATTGTATACTTTTTATGATTATTTTGAAATATTTTAATCATATTCTTCTTTATAAACCTAAATCTCTTTCCTCTTAAAACGAATGTTAAAGTATTCTTAAAAATCATTACACAACTCAACCTCATAGATAAGGATCTAAAGCGGTGCTAATAACAACAAACTGTTAAAAAAGCATAAACATTGTATCCTCATAAAAGAATTTAACAAAGATCAAAAAATACCACCAAGAAACCACAATAAATTCAAAATGCTTCGAAATGTAATAAAATGAAGTGAAATAAAAATCAAAGGCATAATTCGCATTATTCGCACCCTAAAATTATTGAAAAACCATAACCGCAACACTTTCCCCGTGCAACAGCAGCCAATAAATAAAATTGTAACACTCCAGAGAGCAAATCCTGTAACCACAAATCGTATTTTTCCTTCATGCATCAACTATTGTTTTTTTATTTTGAATCAATAATGATAAAAAATTCAACTTTTTATTTTAAAAAGGGTAATTCTCGAAATATGTGCAAATTTATATATTTTTGGCATATTGCCGCGCAGCCCATAAATCTTCCGTTGCCTCCAGGGATGTGGCAGTATAGCAATTGCATGGCCTTTCAATGGCATAGAGAAAAATCCATGTAAAGTACAAAATTTTTAAAGAAAATTGTCAAATAAAATCGCAATAAAGAGGTGAGACAAGTTAAAAGAAAATCCTTGGGAAGGCGTTTCATTTAAAAAAAAGGCACAAATAACAGTTTGTAAATATTCCGAAAATGACAGATAATCAAAATAATTTGCATAAACTTTTAAGAATATTTCAGAGAAATTATATATGTATGGCAAAGAGTGCTATTTAAAAGCATTCTTTACCACATAAAAGTGCTTTGATCCTTCAGTATGTTTAGTTAAATGTTTCATGTACTATACACTTTAATAGACATGCTAAGACCTCACCTTGAAGTTAACCTCCGTTCGTAATTCGACATAATGTATAAATATTTTTGCAGTTTAATTTCATTTTATTGTACACTTTTTTTTTGCAAATAGAAAATCAAATTACTAACTTTTATTGCCTCACATTAATAATATTAATAATCTTAAGACCCTCTGGTCATGTATTCCAGCAGCAACGCCTACTTTCTTTATGGAAATGTTTTATTGAATTTCACACAATTTAGTTAAATTTATAACCGCACACGCGTCAATTTTTATGTCAATTTGTAATCCAAGACTCACATGTCAGCGTTACGTTGACAGGTCCCCCGCTGCACGCATGGACTGCTTGTATTCTATTACTGGGTGGTAAGTTTAATAAATTGAGGGACATGTGTGCCAATCAAATGTTGTATTGATGTAATATTTCTTTAAAAAAAATCGAAAAAGTATATGATTTGTTTTTAACTGCAAGTCAAGTATCCAATATTTCTGATATCTTAACTAAACTGATATCTTATTTATAGTTTTAAACAAAATTCAAAACAAAATTTTTAATTTTTAAAATTAAATTTTAGTTTTTAATTACTTCAAGCTGAGAAAGAGAATAATTTTCTCTATTGAAAATAAAGAAAAGGATATAAATGTCCGAATCCAAAAAGCGCATGGATCATTCGCCAAACTTAAAAACACATGGCGCTCCAACAATCTCTTCACAGACACAAAAATAAAAATTTTTAATGCGTGTGTGATGTCCGTTCTGCTCTATGATTCTTAGACCTACTCGTGACTGCTGAAACTGAAAAACCAAGCTACAAACGTTTATAAACTACTGTGTGCAAAATATACTTTGGGTATGATGGCCCAAAACGATAACAAACAAAGTTATAGTGGCTCACATGCCAAATGAATATAAACGATGATATACGAAAGTGAAAATATGAATGGATAGAGGATACATTACGTAAATCCCATGATGACCTCACGCGCTAAACTTGAATTCTCAAGGAAACCGACGTAGGGGCAGACCTAAAATAAACTGGAGGCAACTAATACATCATGAACAAAACAAATAGTACTAAATAGAAACTGTTATAGAAAATAGAAACTTTTGTGGGGTCCTTAAGCTTCTAATGGAGTAGGGAATAATAATAATAATATTAACCATGCAAGAAGTAAAGTTTAATTAATAAGCATTTCTATTTTGTTGAATTAAATTATTAAAATATCAATATTTGTTTGGTAAAATTTATAAGTGGCCCAAGTTACCATATCATTAAGATGGGTCTCTGAGAGGAACCCGATAATTTTGCATTACGAACGAAGCTGGACAGATCCACATTCTGTATATCGTATGTCCACATAAGTTTTAGAAGTTGATTATAAACTTAAAGTTCATTTTTTCTTGAATCACTAAATTTCAGCATTAAACTAATTAAGTTTATTTTAAGCTTTGAGTTTCATTAAAGTAATTGAAATGAATAGAATCATTTTCACAATTTCAGAAACTTTTAACCAACTTTTTTACTGAGCGAATATTTTGCTTACGAGGTGACTAATTAAGTTCTTCGTATATAGAAATTAGAAATTAGGGAAACTATTAACTGCTTTAACAAATATAATTTAGATTTCTGAGTTTCAAAGATTCTCTTTAAAGCGGTGTAAAGATTAGTTTGTGCAGATGGCTCTCTATTTGTCATACTATGCAAGTATTCAGATTTGTCGAATATATAATGTTTGCGAAATTATGGTATGATATGCCGACACTCCATTGGCTAGACTAGAGCCAATTACGCAGGTAGTGATGTAGTATAACAAGTACCCACATGTTGTACTACTTTAGTAATTAAATACATCCAACATTAATTATACTGATGTAAAATTCACGGGTAATAATATTAACTAATTTCTTAGTTGAACACGCTTTAAGTTCATATTAATAACTTACTAGACTTACTAGCATAACATATAAGATTTAGAATAATCAAAATGAACAGGCGAGAATAGAAAATGAGCTAAATATGTCGCACCTATGACCAAAGTATCCATTTGATTGATTCATAATAGATTTTTAGTCCAAGTGTCTATGTTTCTAACTACTTTGGTATTATTTTGTAGAATTACTAGTGCACATGTTTTAGATAGATAAACATTTAATTATTCAAATAATTTGAGTTCTTATATTATACTGTTGGAATATAAATACTATTTCTTGTGATTTCAGAAATTTGTGTGAATTTTTATTCTGTTACAGTTCATCCAAAACTTTTTATAGATTTAAATGACTTTTTCATTTTTAAATATTTATTTTTTCTCAAGTAAATCTTCTCCAAAGTGATAATGTCAGCGAAAATGTATTTTTAAATTTCCGCTCCTCAAAATTATGAAGGGGAAGCTAATTTACATACAACCAACTTTTTAATAAGCATTAACGATGCCTTTGGGCCAATCTGTAATAGAACGGCAGCAATGGTGCTATAATACGCTGCCACCAACGCTTCCGTTATAAACAGCAAGTTGTACCACAAACTCCGTTAAGGATATTTGCCGCATTCTCAATGGCTGGTCAAGGTATCAAATTACAGGTTTGTAAGAATGTCTGAGAGCTGCGAGAATAAATCTTCCAACAGATAAGCTCAAAACTAGGAAGAAAATATAAAATTTATGCAAAGAATTATAAAGTACTTCAGAGCCTCATAAAAGGTGAAATATAAATTAAATTCTTGATTTTTCTAAGTGTAAATGTAAAGGATAATAACACATAATTCAATATTTTGCACTATCTCTGAGCAATAATTTAAGTTAGAAATTTAAATATTTATGAATCAAAGCAATTTCTTATCTAAATGGCTTTACAATTGTAGAAAACGCTTTTGTATAAAATCTAACACTGATTCATAAAACTCCAAAGAAGTGAGTTTGAATCCTTTCCCCAGTAAATGGGCAAGGATAAATACACTATTTTAATGTAACCAAAATACACAAAATAATTTGTAGTTTCAGTAAAACAAATCGTTTTATTATGCCGCATAATTACCCTGAAGGACAATCGGATATAAATAATTAATTTAAATGGCCACTTTATCTCTGCATTGGGGCTTTGCGAGAGCCTTGTGTCGGGTATTTATGGTTTGAACTCTTAGTTGAATTGTTGCGTCAGAGTCACAAATACAATCGGCATAAGTCACTATATTCTGGTTTCAAAAAAAGATTTGTGACTCTTAACATTTTTTGTTTACTTCGTGAACGTAAGCGTACTCTACTATGGGTAGCTACCAAAGCCATTAAGATGCAAGATTAACTTTTATTGCCAAAATTTTGATTTTGGTTTACATATCTATGTATCTTGAATGGTTTATCTACTTCGGTTTGTTTATGTTTTTATTGCGGTAAATACAAAAATCAAGTTTGAAAAGCAACAAATAACGTTGATCTAATTTTATATGCAAAGCCTCTAAGCTTGGCCTTATATGCTGACCATATGCAAATCAGAATTTTAAATTTTTCGACTCTACATACTCTGTATTGTAATTGGCATAATCCATGTTCTTTTGGAAATAAAAAAGTCCCTCTTCCTTTTGAACAAACACATAAATTTGACCTCCAATATTGCCACATTTTAAAATCGAATTAAAAAAGCCAACAGCAAAAAAAGGGGTTTTCACTTTGTAATAGGATTAAGCGCATTGTGACCTGCTGTCAACGGAACTCGTACCCCTTCCTCTTAGCTCATGTGAGTCTTTTTTACTTCACGCTCGCACTTCACCACCAACAATAACCGAAATTTAATATTAAGGGCTGCATAATCAGAGGGTTCATTCAGAGCTCGAGTGTAAACATTAATTTAATTTGTCCTAATGTTGCAAATTAGTGGTTTCATTGTGTAAGTTCGAATGTCGGACGGAGTTGTGTATCCTTGCGCTTATGCACACACATTTCCACACAAAAATATGAACAAATTTTAATTCAAATAAAACGCCTCATCCTTAAGGTTGCGCTATTTGGTTGTTGTAATCAGTGGAAGCAACAAATGAACATATTTAAATTAAATTAGAAGTTTATTAGGAATTTGATTATGGATTTGAGTTATTTGCATAATTTCTTTGTCTATTGTAATTTTCAAACAAATAAAGAAAAAACTTTCAGAAAATAAAATTGTAAGAGCATTGTTTTTTAATGGTTTGAAAGAGTTTTTTTTACCACTTAATATAAATGTTTTTATTTCAAAAATATATTAATATTTTTTTTTTACTTGATGATTAAATTAATTCCTTGATTAATATTAACATCGCAAGTAATTCAGAAACAGTACTATTGTAAAAAATGTGATTATACTGGTAAATGATAAACTGACAAGAATATATAAACTGATTGTACTAATGTGTTAAGAGATCGGTTTTATATTATTTATTTTCTTAGTCCAATCCAAAGAGTTTGGAGCTATCTTCATTGACATGCTCTCTAAATTTTTCTTAGTTAAAGTTAGTTAAATATCCTATATTAGCAATCAGACATAAAGCCAAAGGACAAAGTGAACCCGCATATGAATTGATCGATGAGCTATGTGCGATGAGATTTAAAAATGGTTGATACACAATAATCTAACCTAATTTCCGGCAACAAAATACATCCCTAAAATCTTGACTATTCTACCAATTACAATTAATAATTTTAATTTATTTTAAAGTTAAATTTCTCTTGTCGAAAGTAAAAACGTCTCTACGAAGAAAAGAAAGAATTTAAAAGTTAGAAGTATTCGTATAGCAAAGAAAAGGTAAGAACAAAAATTTAGTTAATTTATTAAAATTTGTCTGACCATATAACTTGCTTCGAGTATTGCCAATTATTTATCATCAGTGCTGTTAGAAAATATTACAAAAAATTTCGTATATTTCCTAAGACCACTAGTAATAAGTACTTGGAAACACTCGAAACAGCGTTGTATGGTTAGCCAAATTTCAATAAATTAACTAATTTAGTACTTGTTTTTTCTTTGCTATTTGAATCCTTCTAAATTTTAATTTAATTTTAATTTAAAAAGCTCTAAAAGATTACTTTGAAAAATTTTTTGAATTTTAACCTGTAAGACGTAATTTTCTGGAAATGTGACTAACCATGTCCTTAGAAATGTTGAAAATATTATACCATACTGATATAGTTTTAGTCGACTATATCTTCAAAATTGAATTGATTTACATTGTTTTTACGATGTACATTTTGTATATTTATGTATATGCCAATAAGTTAGTAAATTTGGGTAGTAAAAAAAATTTATCAAAAACATATCAAATTTTTCTAACTTCTTTGATACAGTTCAAAAAAATAGTATGTAGCTTCAAACCAAACTAAATAAGATTATGGAAATCTTTTTGAAACACAGACGGTTCATATTCAGAATAAGTAACAAATTGTCGACCATAATGCCGACTGAGATAGGTGTAATGCTCATATTTATATATGTATATATAGATGTAATGCATATAATTTATTTTTTTATTAAACGAAAAAAAATATAGTATACAAAAATTTTGCAAAAAATTTAAAAGAAATTACAAAATATTTAAAAAAGTGGAAAACATACATCAGGAAGAAAGGAAATAAAACAATTTTAAATACAATGGGAGAAAGCCAAGCATTTAGCAGGCTTAAAATTAGCAACTTATACATGATTTTAATTTAATAGCCAGGAATTAATTTAAATAAATAGAGAGAGAGAGAGAAAGAGAGAGAGATAAAGTGAGAGAGAGAGCGAAAGAGAGATAGATAAAGTGAGAGAGAGCGAAAGAGAGAGAGATAAAGTGAGAGAGAGAGAGAGAAAGAGAAGAGTATCGTGTAATATCGCTCTACGAGTAATCATATTTTTTTCTCAAATAAAATCTTATTATTAAACAACTAAATATTATTATATAAATATAAAGCTTTGTGAAAAGCTGCATAACCACCTACAAAATGTACTCAGATATTTCATAATTCTTTGTTGAGAAGTAGATTAAAGAATATAGATGTATAATATCTAAAGATAGAAACGGATGTAGCTAATTATTAATACAAGGCTATTAAGATGTTTGACATACGAATCCCACGAAAATACTACACTGAACAGATGTTATAAACATATACGATTAGAAGGCAGATAATCCTTTATAATTGGTCAGCTCTTAAAATTTCTTATTTTTTATTAGTTTCTGGGGCTTCGAACTTACTACCCCCTTAACCCTATACTTATTATGAGAATTTTATAACTTCATTTTTTGTAATGTTTTAAATGGGGATTACTGGTACTCTCTATATGTTGTTCGGTAATATAATTGATGACTTCATTAATTTGCTATAACGATTCCACGGGCATTGTACACACAGACTTTATCTATTCATCAATTTAAAATGTTAATGGACAATTATAGCTCGGTGTTTCCAAACTTTGGGTGCCATACATTTGACGCATTTGGCCGTTATATCGCCTATAGGAAAATATTTGTTTAGTTCGATTGATTGCCCCTTAGCGATATTGACATGCTTCTAAGTATGCGATTGTTGATGGGACGAAGGTTTTTGGTGAACGCAAACATCATCCAAAAAATGGACGAGCAAAACCACAAATTCATAAAAATTTCTGTTTTAAATTAAAATAATGCATTTTATCAAATATTTTCATGTTTTTTTTATATATAAAAATAACATATGTTTTATATAACTGACACCTTGGCTGCTATTGAAAAGAAAATAGGCTTAGCGGGGAATGAGTGTAAAACCAAAGTATTGGCATAGAGGTAGACCTAAACTCCAATAGTTTAATCAAGCTGAGCTTGTTGTACGATACTGGAGAAGGCGCAAATGCAGCGAAGGCGTATGAAGACGAAGCCAAAACCCGATACGGGTTATAATGGCCATTTGAGTACACAATGTACCTTTCATACTATAATTATTTCGAAAATGATATTCTTTATCCCGAAAATGATACTAATTTTTTTGATGCTTATGGTAAAATAATGTCACCATAAACGATATTAATGTCCATATCACTCTTAATTTGTTTTGCACACAAAAAGCTTTAGCTTATTTTTAAATAAAGAAGTGAAGAAATATAATAAATACATTTAACAATAAAAATATTTTACAAATTTTGCTATTATCCATTTTTACTTCTAATTTATTTTAACTGTTGCTAATAAATGTTCCAAAACTCTAAAGCGATCGGTCAAGGCCCTTTCGAAAATTAAATACGTGTCTTCATAAAAACGATTTGTCACCACATAAAAATTTGTTCATAAAATGAATTCACTTTGCCTTAGTCAACATAAAGCAAAGTCCACAATTAAATACGAACAAATATTCGAAACGTAAAAGCCTTCCCTACCTCATCTACCGGGCAAGAATCAATCTGCAGTTCAATGTTTCACGAAGATAAACAAACTCAACGTAAACAATATTTTGGCCATTTTCCACTTATAAGATATGCAGTAAAAAATGTAAACATAAAGGACAAAATAGAGCTGCACCTGACTGAAGGGTACCTCAGGCACACAAAACGCCACTAGCATTTTAAGTAGTCCGCGTCCGCTGCAAAAGTCTGGCCATGCCAGCATTGCACCTTCGGCTGAACCTTCTCCTAACTGATAGTCTTGTACACATATATACCAGCCACGCATATCAGGGTATAGTCCAGTGCAGCCAGTAGATATGTTGAACGAGTAAGTGAGTCTAAATGGGCGGGACGTGACTGAAAGCGACGCATTCATCGAATCGGAATTAACATATGAATGCGCTGTTGCTGTAACTGACTTTTGCTTCCTCATAGCGGTTTGCAGTGAACTCCACCATACTTAACCCAAACAACAAAACAAAAACCATAAAACAAACCAAGTAGAAAAAACCTACGAAACACAAAACACGTTTTCAAAACATATAAACATGCCAGTGAGGCACGACACTTGATTGAAAAATCTATTGGCCTCATTCGCACGCATTGCAAGGCAACCAACCACGCCTCGCACGCCATGTGAATAAAAATTGTGTTGTAGCTTTGCTTTTACATAGGTACCAAGTGGTAAGCTACAAAACTACAATGCTACAAGTGCATACTGTTGTCTCGCTTCCGAAAGTGCTATAAACAGGACATCTTCGGATGTTGTAGTATCCTTTTTTATTTATTTGTTTGCTTGTTTAAAATTTTGTTTTGTTTTTGCTTTTTAAGCTTCATTCTGACACACGGACTACTTGACTCGTATGCTTTATGAGCTTAAATTGCTTATTTATGGATTTAGATGCTTTCAAGTACTTAAGTACTTTCGCAACAACAAATAAAAAGATTGCAAAGTAAAGTGAAGCAGGACGAAATAAGAGAATATAAGAAAAGTTTTGCACCTTTTCTGCATGTCCTTTGAAAAGTTTTTTAATGCATAAATTATAAACACCTTGCTTGAGTTTCTTTTTAAATTTTATTCCTTCTGACTTAAAACTAAATAATCTTTGTTTTGAAGTCAGCAAAAACTTGCAATGGAAATTCCTTAACTTTCGAGTTCCGATAAGAAAAGTTTGCAAAAAGTTATGCAAAAAATTGTTCATAGTCATAAAATATATTTACGAGGCTCCCGAGAAATGCAAGTATATAAGATTAATTAAAAATGCATTTAAATAAAGTTTAAAATATCTTGGAGCATATAGAAGAGCACGAAGCTGTAATTGCAGCTTTTCCAGGTATCAGTAAAGTTAAGAAAATGGTTGTTATTATACTTGAAACTTTAATAAGAAATAAATTTAGCTTTGGGCAAAAGGCAAACTATCTTTTAAGTAGGTCCTTTGTCCCCTAATGAGTTTATCATAACTTATAATGCTTTTTAACTTATAATGCTATTTATTAAAACTTTTTTTGATACATTCTTGAATAGTAGTTTTATCTTTCAAATTTTGGTCGAAATAAAATGATTAAATGAGTAGCCTGGTTTGATCCTGCCCTCTACTCAAAAAAAAAGTAGCAATTCAAAAATTAGTCCACGAAGAAATGTTCTATTTTGCAGCTCAGTGTAACTAAGTAGATTAAAGATTAACGATATTTGGTAAATTTAATATTCGTTTTGATTAGAACAAAAAAGTCAGAAAGAAACCTTCTCCAAAAGTGGTTATATATTAATAATCAAAACAATGAAACAACACTGATATCCAACAATATAAATTAACAATATAAATTGTTAATCGAAATAATAAAATAAGTCTGACATCAATTAATTCAAATTAACAATATAAATTGGTTCTAACATATCTTGGAATAAGATTTAAATCTTATAGAAATTGGGAAACATCAACGATAGGATAACTTAAAAATATATCACAGCATACGGGGAAAAACGTAAACTAATTAAATTTTTAATGAACATTAAATCCTCATACCAATTCTGTTATCTTTAAACAAATCAATATAATTATTTTCTCTCGAAATGGTAAAATTGATTTTAGGTACTCAAATCATATCCTGGCAATCGTATGGCATCGGCAAATAAGGTGGGTCGAAGTTTTATTGTAGATTTCAAATAATTACATTATCCATTTTCAATAGTTAGCAGAGTTAGCAGAGCGTATCGAGTTAAGAAATGACTTGTTTCATTTAGTTTAGTTCCATTTACACTGTTGAATCTGTTATTTATTATTGAGTTAAATGTGCTATTTGGATTACCTAAGGCTATTGAAATTATCCTAAATTTTTTTTTAAACATTTTTGTTGCTAAGTATTGATATGGTCTAACAAGTGTTTGTTCCATATTTATTCGATGTTCAAACAGTTTATTTTCGATGTTACTAAGTTATAATGTAGTCTAACAAGTATATGTTCCATATAAAAGGAACATATAGGGCTTAGGGCACCATATAAAAGGCCGTTTTACATTTGAATTATTATTAAGTATATATCCATGAACATCAGCACCACTTTGTTTGGCATTCATTGCAGATTTACCATATTAAAGTAATAGAACATTCGTATCATGAAAGGCATGGTTATTTCAAATGGATGTCGAAAAGCATCTTCTATTGTTTCACATTCTATAACTACATATAAGCACCTCAATTGTACCGAATTCCTAAGATATTTACTTACAAGACTTATCAAACAAAAAATAATATTAATAAGGTACGTCGTATTAGTGATAAAACAAATTAAGTTGCCATGCCAACATATCAAGTTAACATACTGTTGTTATGAAGTTGGAAATAATAAACTTAATTAATAATATATAAAATACTGACTGGATTAGACATTTTCTAACATATATTGTATCTACTTCTGTCATTCTGCATTAAAATAAACAGGATGACCATTACTTCAGTCAAAATTTTTAGTTATGCTAGAAGTAACTTTAAAGTTCTAATTGATACAAAGTAAAGGAATTTATATAAAAACATAAGTTCCTCTTTAAGTTACTTTAAATAAAATATTTCAACGGAATTCAAAAAGTTAATAAAAAGCCAAAAAGTTAAATGTAATCACCCATCAAGTAAATCCAATAAACATCAATGTGAGAAAACAATAAAAACTTCAATTACCATAAAAAAGAAATTTGTTTGTTTGGCTTTAATTTTATTTTTTTTATTATTTGCTTGACTTAAGCTCACCTTTCCTACCAACAAACCAATAAGGTACAAGTAGACTGAGTACCAGATAAAAACAAATAAATAAAGATTAATGGCTTTTGAATTTGTGTGGAATAAAGAATGCGAAAGAACCCCCTCAGCGCAAATTTAAAGGTGAAAAATTCAGCAAAAACCAAACAGAACACAGTTTTCCTTAATGTTTTAATTGTTTTTGGAGTGAACTATGCGTTAACATAATTAATATGCTAATCTGTAGATTGATTCCATCTCCACCTCCATCTCAAAAAGCTGTCAGTATTTATACTCCCCACTTCGTCCGCCAAATGACAGTTGACATGATTTACTTGACAATTAACAAGCAAATAATACCGAAAGAACTCCACACCCCTACCCACACTGTTGGTATTATTGAAATATTTGTGATTTTTGTGCGTTTCGCATTTCGATGTCAATAATTCATTTTTAAATTAATAAAATATTTCTCAACTTCATCTTCATTTTAATTTTACTTCTCTCTTCTTTTCTATCTTTTATATTCTTTATTTGTATTTTGGGTTTTGTGTAGAAATATCCATGCGAACATTTGTATAATCTTAACATAGAGAATTCAACAGTTTTTTTTCTATTTTCATTCATAAAATTAATGATGAAAAAATTCCAGAGCGATGTAAATCATGATTATCTTTTTATTGCTGACATATCCCCGGGATTACAGCGCCCTCTATGCATGCGATACATACGATTCACTTTTTGGCATTCACTATTTTCTACAAGTGCGAAGTGAAGAAGTCACCCCAAATTTTATTTTGTTTCTAATAAAGTACTTTCGACTTTATTTCTTTTCTTTCCTTACATATTTTCATTGTCATTGCAGTACTCAGTACCAATGCTGACTCTATGGACTAGCGATTATTGCAAACGGTGTTGAAAAGGATTCTCATTATGCTTGGAATGTCCTTTTGATGTACATATCAGTTACGTGCTTCTAAAATTTTTTTATAGCTTATTCTTTCCGGATATTTCAATTTAAAGCTCACAAATCATAGATAAAACCTTTAACATTTACAAAAATTTGCGAAATAAATGTACAGAAATCAAAAAAATTAATTGGTATTTATTTAACTGAAGCAGTTTATTTGCATATGCACGGGATTATGGTAATAACTATTGTTATTGAAATAAGTTTGTATTTAAGTAATGATTATTGTGATTAAAGACTAGTGAAATTAATAAATCTAAAAAATTACTGGATCCCATTTAAAGCGCAACGGAAAGTGATGATGAGGTTTCCGTGGATGTAATTGTTTATCAGTCTTCCAAGAATGAGGTAGAAGACTCATTCAATATTCTGAATTTATATTTGCAAACGAATGATACTACAACTGATGATCACTATAAGAGTATGAATAAAGTGGAATGTTTTTTTACTGAAAAAAACAAAAAAAAATTTAAAATCCCAAACACTAATTTCTAATTATTTTACTTCACTATAACTTCTGTGCTGTATTTGATTTTAAATAAATAAATAAATATCTTAAAATATAATTCTAGTTTCTTTCAAAAATAAAAAAAAAAAAAATTCTTTAATTCGAAGTCTCCATAAGTCGAACCTTTTCTTTTCAAAATTGGACTTCGAATTATGGAAGTTTGACTGTATATCCATCTAAATACATAATAGACTGATCAATAATCTTGCCGGCTGCCATCTATTTGTCAATTATATAATATAATTATTTTAATTTTTCACTGATCATAAGAACATTGTAAAAGATTAATTTCTATATATCAACTTATTATTAGTCAGTATTTTTTTTTGATAAGAAAAACTATACATCATTTATTCACATTTAAAAAAATAAAATTCAACAGCTATAATATTTATACTAAAAAGATATACCAACTCATAAGGTAAATCTGCTTTTGCACAAAAGTGATTTGTAAATGGATTGGTTCATTTTAAAGAGACCGTATATGTATTCCTAATATTCTAAGAAAAGGATATGATCTTGAAAGTCAAAGTAAATAAAAAATATTTTATGTTAAATTTTATCTTTCAAATAATTGAGTTTGACAGCAACATCTGGAGGGTTATAGAGAGAATAAATTCGATTAGGTACCACTTCATTACTATTGGAGAAACTGGGATCTAACACCATAATTTTGATTTAAAACGTGGCTGTAAGTAGCGGTAGTGCGCTTTGTTTCTGAATCGATTATCAATTTTTTAGAGTGCGAAAGAAATTTTATTATGGGTAAATTCAAAACTCGTAAAACAATAAATTCAATGCCTATAAAATAAAAATTTCTGTTTCTATCGAACCAATGCACCTATTCACACAGTTTAAAAAAACTGTCATTAAGATCAATAAATAAAAGTACAAATTGTAAACATGGTTGCATTTTCTTCAAAACCATATACCACTTTTTGTAACTTCTACTTTCCAAAAAATACTTAATCGAAGCTAAAAATAAGTTTTTAGTTTAATTGTAAGGTTTGAAGGTATATTTCAGCGCATTAACATCCAGCGGCTTCGCTGGCTTGGTCATGTCGTGAGAATGGATGAAGACGCTCCGGCGAAAAAGGTGTTTGAAGCAGTAGTTGGCGGAAGAAGACGTAGAGGTAGACCGTGTCTCCGGTGGAGTGATCAAGTTGAGGGAGTACTAACTGGACTTGATATACGAGACTGGAGAAGGCGCGCACGCAGCAGAGGCGCCTGGGGAGACATGCTGCGTCAGGCCGAAACTCGGTAACGGGTTGTTATAGCCACATAAGTAAGTAAGAAGGTATATTTCACCTATATTTTTTTTCACTTACATACATTTTATTTGCACATGCCAAAAATCAAATCAACAGGAACGTTGACAAATCAGCTGTTCGAAATGAGAACAAATGAATAATAACTAATGTAAACACTTTTAAATGACTCATTTGAAATACGTTATTTGCGGCCAGTGTAAACGACATATGTATAAAGGTTTCTGATAGACAAAAAGATTTATAGCTGGCAGTGTTATAAATTTTAAAAGGATAAGTAGACAATGAAATTTAAAGTTTTAAAAAACTAATAAACTTCGATATAAAATGAAAAATATTATTTTGGAATACGTTTCCAAATTTGACTTGGGTTTAAATTCAAAATTCGAATCCGAAAATTGTCGCAAAATTTAACAAAATGTTCGCTATTCGGAATATTGCAAAAAGAGTTATGTTCAATGTCAGCAGTAAAATCAATACATTTCGTATATACAAGACTAGCAATGGTTCTGAAAATGATCATCACGTTGCTGATGTTAAGGATACGCATGGTATACAGATACAAGCAAATAGCTTAATATATTGGTATGACTCCAAAATTATACTTCCTGCTGTGACTAAAGATGCAGATCTCATACTACCAACTAAGGCAATTTATTCCGAGCACACGACAGAAGCAGTAAAACCTTTAACATTAGTAAATGAAGCTGGGGATTTGATATATGTTTCGAATTCTTCCGTGCCTTCAGAAATTGAGAACCAGACCATATAGAACATTGGTTTATATAAAAAAGTGTATGAGACAAATGATTGGATTGGTAATATACTTTCTAAACCAGAAGCTAAGGAAAACTAAAATTCTTCTTCGTCTACGAAACTATGCTTAATGTATTGAAAATGTGAACTGGAAAGTATTCCTGAACTCAATTTTTTGGCACATTTATAAAATTGATGGGCAAATAAAATTAAAAAAAATTTTTATTATGACGCAAAAATTCTAGTTGTTTTCGTAAAAATAAAATTTTTTTTTTTTTATATTATCCAAATATTATATAAAGAAGAATTTTGTTTTTCAAGATGCTTGTCCCACATTAAACGTGACATATGTTCGGTTTTATTCTTTATATAATCTAAATATGCTGTATGTGTCAGAAAATTTATCTTGTATTTTGAGAGGTGATGGGTGGTAACAGCCAATTTTACAGTTTAACTATCATGTTTAGCCTCCGTATCTGAAAACAATCGCTGTCGAAGACAATTTTCCTTTATGAAGTATGGTGCCTGTGATCAACGATATACTCTATATATGTTCCGGACAAACATATGATCATATAAGAGTTTGGGGTCTCAGTTCAATAGTATTGAAACAATTGGCAAGTAGCATGACCAATGAATGCTTTGCTAAGTTGCCTACTTTCTTAGTCAATAGCCGATGAAGATATGTCATAATTTAAGGTTTCATTGTCTTTTTATCTTCATAACAGTATCTGTATTCAGTGTCTTTAGTTGATGTAGGTGATAGCTATTATGTGGCAATGCTATGTGATTTATATATCTATAACTAATTTTTGCTGACAACTTTGTAGAGTTCTTTCGTTAGGTTAATGAATTTGTTAGTTTTGGTCATAAAAGAGGAATTATTAGGAAGAAAATTTGCATTTATTTTTGTTTTTTTGGTGGAGAGGAGATGAAATGCTTTATGCACCGTCAAACCGTGTGTCCGACTTCTTCTTTGTAGTATACGAATTAAAACATCTTCTTTTCTTCTGCGGGATTTCTCCTCCACTTTCGAATTATTTCAAGAAGGATCTCTTATAAATTTACCATCCATGCCATGTGCTTCTTATAAAACCTGGGTCCAGGCTCCCATTCCTGATCCGAATTGGAGTAATCAGATTGCTTTTCGTTTTAGATTAGTGCAGGTCTTTCTTCTTTCTCTTAGCACATTTCCGACAAATTGTGTAATTTTGTTTCTATTTTCTGCTCGTTCTGTCATTTTTTTCAACTATATTCTCGACTGTGAAGTGACCTACATATTCTGCAAGTAATGTTCTTTCTCCAAGTCATCTTTCGCAGAGAGTGAAGAGTATTGAAGTTGTGCGAGTGTTCCAGGGTTATCCTGTCCTGTAAAAAGAAGGCATTAAAATTTTGACATTTAATTTTATTATACTTGAAACCTAACAACATTTTTTGTGAAATTTAAAAGTCCACTTCGTTTTTGGTTTTGCTCCACTGTTGGCTTTTTCTTTGTAAACATCAGCACAATTATTGCTAATTGAAGTTAGCTTATTGTAAAATCTGAACAATGCATGATTATGTTCATATTAATTTGTTTTTGTGTATTTCTAATGAATATTTTGTAAATTCAAAATAATGTTTTTTTTTATAAATAGGAACTATTTGAAACGAGTAAAATCTTAGAACGTCCAGAAAGTTATATCTATATAGTGGGCATATACTAAAATTTAAGAAAAGCGTAAATGGAACCATAAAAAATATCGATTGCAGAAAATGCTCGTCATTATCTGTGGTTACTGATTCATGATTTAGGTCTTAAAAACCCGGCTCAGTCTACATCTGCAACCCGCTACTGTTTATCAGGTTGTACTAACCTTGCATCCATCATTAACTATATCGGTCATTAATCTTGCTCGTTGCGCTTTAAATATTTTTTTGATTACACTCAGATACAGTTTCAAATTAAGTATTTCATTTTTATCCCAGCTAGAAAATCTATTATACTAAGCGAATCCTTCTAACAGCATTGCTCCATTACTGTAGTATTAATAATCGTCTATATATATTTGCAGTGAAATCATTGATAAATTTATAACTTTTCATTAAAGTGCAGCTAGCACAAGCAATTGAAGCCACATGCTCCTTTCCTATTTGTGTACGCAATTGAATGAAATTCATCATTTTGTAATTAGTGGCTATAAATTAACCACAATCCTTACTCCAGTCAACATTCGCACACACTATGTTCCATTATGTATTGTCCTTAACTCATATGACCGACCGCATATTATTTTGTGGTCACAAGTGTGAACAATTGTTTTATGTGTGCCTTTAGTAAATACAGCTTTAGCTTTGACTTCCACTTCCACACAGTTGAGTATCCTTTATGTCAGAATGGTAGAGGCGCACTGCAGAAAATTAAATTAAATTGTCCTTTTTCATTTCGATACACTCCTTTAACAGCACGGCCATAAATTATTATTACAGCACATTCGGCGTAAAACGTATTCGCATGCTAGTTGAGATACGAGCAGCTCTTATTTGCTTATAAGAACCCAATCCAACTCACTCCCATCCCAAACTAATAAAGCATTTCATCCAGTCCGTTTGCTTATGTGGAGATCTGTGTACGTGTGTGTGTGGATAGTTCGAAATTTGTATTTGCGTATCCACTTGCATATTATCCTTTTTGTTTGTTTTTCCCTCAGATGTAAACATGTATATAGCGAAGAGCTTATCTTTTGCTTGTTGAAAGCTGTTCAGAATGGTGGCAATGTATCTATGCGCTAATGTGGCCGCATTCTGGTAGTCAATTTGTTGCTGATGAATTGCACAAATATTAATAAGGCAACATATTGCATACGTTAATTTCTCTGTTTGCTCGAAACTAATTTATTTTGCCATTTTGAGAGTGTTTTCGAAAAATTGGGTTAAATGTAAATACAAACGTGATGGGAATGAAGGAGCCGCCCCGTTTATAATAGCAATAAATTATAATATGATATCTTTGAAGATATAAGAAAATTGTTGAATTTGTATTGTTTGAATTTAGAACTTTATTTATAAAATTTTCAAATCATTAAAATTATTTAAATTACTTTTAAATTAAAGTTATTTTTATATATTATATTTTCGGCTATAGGTCACCTTTTTTAAATTAAATGTTTGTTTAATATTTATTTTTTTTTTATAAGATTTTCTATATTTCGACTGAGAGTCATCATCAAGATAAGAACTTTACAATTAATAATAATTAATAAATACTAATAAAATATAATATATATCAGTGCGTCATGTTATTAGTTCTGTTGTCCATATTGTACTGAACTTTTATATGACCTATAGCCGAAAATATAATATATTAAA
This sequence comes from Teleopsis dalmanni, assembly GCF_002237135.1. Taxonomy (NCBI): domain Eukaryota; kingdom Metazoa; phylum Arthropoda; class Insecta; order Diptera; family Diopsidae; genus Teleopsis; species Teleopsis dalmanni. The sequence continues at coordinate 55,557,359 of NC_051846.1, read as the reverse complement.
AATCATTATTAACATGAACAGGTCAAGAAACAAATTCAAAACTGTATTATTTTTAAATTTAATTTCATATATAGTATGAAATACTATAATATGTCTGTGCCCATTATTAAGTTAAGTTTTTATAGCTTATATGTTTTGATATTTTTTTAAGAATTTTTTTTTGAGTTCGCCACGAGTTCGATTTCTGATACTTGCAGTCTCAAAAAATTATTTACATATAATTAAATACAAGAATTATTTTCAAGACTACTGATGATGAGTATTTTGCAATACACGAAACAGCTGTATATTCAGCCAAAATTCAATTAACTAAAATAATATAAAAAGAATTTTTGTTATTGTAATTCACTACTTTACGAAAAAAACTTTTTTTTTCATACAATACCATGGAATCTCTAGTCTTCTTATTTTTTGATAACTAGCATAACTCATTGAATGTTTACTCAGATTCATTACGTATATTTCGCCTTCTCGTTAAATCCGAACATTGTACCTGATATTTTCATCTATTAAATTTCAATTTTTTATATAAATTAAATTTGACTTGATATTCGTAGTAGCCTTTTATTTGATATATGTATGGTTCTGAGTCAACATATTTTTTGTATTATGTAAGTAGCGCTTGGTAAACCTATGAATTTTGCTCTCGATAAGTGACTTTATCATGTTATTTCAAACTATTGTGCAGTATTAATTTAACACAGGTGTTGATAATACAGAATTTTGTTTTGGTTGAGAGGCAGTTTGCCTTCCACATACTTTTCAAGATCATATAGGCAAATCCTGCATTCTGCTAAGTATATTGTCAACAACGCCACCTGTAAGAAATATGATATTTCCTAGTAGCAGAAAGAATTGATGCTCTGAATTATTGATACTTAAAAGTCAAATTAATGTCAAGCGATTGTAAAACGCTGTTTCAATGAGTTCGAGCGTGGTCGTCGTCTTAACCACGATGAATTTTGTGAAAGTCGTTCAAGAATGGCTGTTTTACCGGAAAACGATGCAGTGCGAGAAATAATTGTGGTAGATCGGCATGTTACATATCGTTATATATGTTACATATTAACCGCTGTGTTTTCATTGTTAGACGTAAGACTTAAAAGGTAGCCCTCGTATCATGATAGGAGAGATGATATTGAAGAGAGAAAAAAACAGAAATAGGAGAATGCAACTAGATTTATGTGCGCAGGCCCTATGTTCCAAAAGAAGTTTAAGAAATTAGTAGTATATTTGGAGTAACACTTTTAATTTACATGTCGAGATGTGTTTTTCGAAGCCCTTTTTGAAATATTTGTTCAATGTAAATATGAATTTTTGGGGGAGTCAATATGTATCTTTTTCTGAGTCTCTTTAATATTTCGATTTCGTTTAAACTTTGATCCAAATGTTAAATTGATTAAATTAAATGTGTAATATATATATACATATTTATGTATGCACTTTTTAGGAATTATGTGAACGAAATCACCTGCCTTTGAACGAAAATAACTTCATGCGCTCAAACGCACTTCATTCGTCTGACAAAAGTGACTCCAAATAAATTCAACTTTCCTGCTCCAAATAAATATAAGATCATAACATTCTTAAAAAACGCAGCAGAAGAGTCTTAAAAATCTAACCTGGCATTTGCCATTGACCAAATTAGCAAAGAGCAAAAATTTGCTCCTTGCGAATGCCACAAATTCTTGATGTTTTGTTGACCAGAAAATGATACAAAAATCACAGCGAATCTGTAGCACAAAATGCAATTGGCGATGTACGTTGATGACAAGTGCAGAAAAAAGTCACATTGGCATCTTTGAGAAGGAAGGTAAAAAATTGCAAGTCAGCCAAGGAAACCTCAACGAGAAAGTCTGAAAATGTTGCATTTGCTGTAGAAACGAAGCCGGAAAAAAATTATTATAGATTGTGAAGTATTGATGATGATCAGTTTTGAACGTAAGTTCCCTTCTTGTTGGTGGACCGGAGGTGCGGGCAGATGATTAACCGTTTAAATTGGAGACACAGTTTTCTGTATTGCACAGTAGTTGTTGAGCAAAAATATGTTCCATGAAGTAGTTTTTTACATGTTCTCACTAAGAAGACTTTAAAGAGTTTGAACTCATGTTGTGTCGCCATCCACTGTCCTTTTGACATATAATTTTTTTCCAATCAAAAATAATTACTTATATTGTCAATAGTAAAAAACTTTGATCGGTGCTATCTGTTTGTTGTTTATTTGCTGGTTCGGTTCGCACATAATTGTTTTTATTAAACAGAAAATTGCGTTCAGACTGATGGTCAATATGTCTCTCCATGAAGGGTTGACGATTTCACAACAGAATCTGACGATTTAAACTTAGTGCAAATATGAAATTTAAAAAAAATTTTAATTTCTTCCTTTTTTAATACTGCATATTACTCTATTTGTACATTTTTTTGTTTTTTTTTTTTGCTGCACTTATGCCTAATTAATGCAATAAAAAATTGTGTTTTATATTTCCTGATAGTTAGAGATAAGCGTAATGCTGTCTACTTTTAAAATCCCGCAGGACATCAAATCCACGCAGTTTCCAATAATTTCATAGCCTAGCTGTCTCTATACTCTATACATTTTCGTATATTAAAAAGATTTTGTCGCCTTGGTTGGTTACTGTCAGGAGCGTCGTCGCCAGACAAATACTGTTTACAGCACTTTTCAGCTTCGTTGCTATTTGCGACTGACAACATTTTACCAATGATTTTTGTTCAAGTAAAACTTATTGTCAAACAACGCGTTAAACATTATTGACAAAATGTTGAAGGCATTGAGGAACAACGTGTAGAGCAATGAAACAGCAATGAATCACTACGGTCCTGAAGTGTTACTTAATAGTTCAACGTGCTATTTGCTCATACTCACTCAGCTCACAACTGCGATATCATCTGTCATTGGGAAGCATGAGACGAGGTACTCTAGTATGTTCATAATTTGATTGATCAGTTGGTTACTTGCTCGTTTGTCGATCGTTTGCGATTATCTTGGCTTTTCTTTTTTTTAACTGTGTTGCCATCCATTTATGGGCAATGGCTGGTTTTTGTCAAGTGGCGTGTTATGCGACTAATTGGATAGGAAAGGAGCTTAAATAGCAATGCATTGTTCTACATAATTACGATAACGATTACGATTTGTTTGTGCCTTATTTTAGCTCATAATTGCGGCAATTTTAGTTTAACTATCGAATAGAAGGGCAATTTAGTGCAGTAACAAATTAAGAATAAAATTGTTTTATTATCATTATTTTTAAATAATATTGTAGACTATTATCGAAATTATATACATGGTACATATATCTATCACATTTTTTATGTTTGCCGGAGTATGATTAAATCTGAGGTTTATTATCTTATTTGGTATACAAAACACTATTTATAACACAGCATGTGCCTTATATATTTAAATAATACAAGATGTTAAGCAACATCTGTCTAAAGGTCATAATAGTTATAATTGCTACTCGTCTACGGAACGAAAGTGGGTTTGTCATAATAATTCTCAAAGGCTACAGTGACGTAGCGACAAGTTCGCAACCCGTTTAAAATTATATCTAATTTTATTTGTAGTGGGCTTAATTATAGGATATAAAAGCATGTAATTGATTTCAAATATAGATTTTATTAAATAGACTGCATTATATATAAAAACCCTTGGCACGCAGGTATGTGCTAAATTTCATGTTAAAACAAAATTTAGCATTTTTTAACATAAATAACCTGTAACTTGTACATATTTTATTTGCTATATTTTAGTAACATACTTTATGAAAGTAAATCTGCTTTCTTATATAAAGTATATATTTGAACAATTTCTAGTATTAAGTTCCATATCGTTCATGTTTTATACGATACTTTTATTTAAAATGAATGCCCTATTCTGCGATACTATTTTCCACAAATAAATAGCATAAAATCTTTTTTAAAGAAACTTTTTTCCAGACGTATTCTTTTCTTCCCGGAAAATGACACTTCTCCTTTTTTTAAATGTTTAACGCTTTTTTTTTGTTAAGTTCTGTCAACCATGTCTTAGTTGCATTAAATGTCATCTAGATTTGTTTCTTTAAGGTTTCTCTGTATAGGTCTTTTTTTATTATAATTTTGAGGATAAACCTTTATCCAGAACTTACTGATTACCGCATAAAATTGTCAATTTTTTTAATAGTTCAGATAGTCTGTTCGATTAAATTAAAATCTTTAATTTAAAATCCTTATTTCAGTTTATAAGGAAATCGAAATATTATTGAACAATATTTCCTAAAAGACATAGAAATGTGAAATGAGATAAAACTTAAATTTTATATCAAAGTAAGAGCGTTTGAAACTTGTGTTGCAAATAATAATCTATACAAAAATAAGAATTTTGGTTTTCTTTAGAACCGCATTAGTTCTATATCATTGAGAATATTTTTAGTTCTATATATATTTACAAGGGTTGCAACAAATACATCAACACCGTTAAATTATCTTTCATAATGTAACATTAAAAGGCTGTATTGCATCATTCTACTGCTTTTTTAAAGCACCAAAATAAAAGCCAATTATTACTATAAAAACTAAAGAATTACAAATTATATGATGTTATGTTAATAATATAAATCAATAAACCTGACAATTACTTTTCCTGGTTTTTGGGTTCATTTTCGTCTCATTAGATGTTTTTATATAAAATATTAGGCAGCTAATACGAAACCTTGTCAACAAAATCCTTATTATTTACTTTTGAACTGAATTTAGAGAAAATAAATCTTATCTTCCATATAGAGTAACTACTAATATTAAATTCATTAATTTGAAAACATTTTAATTCTATTAATACAACAGTTACATATTGTTTAAAAATCGAGAATGAGAAAATTATTTATAATCAGAAAAAAGAAAATAGAAGTATATTGGCTTTTAACTCGCCTAAATATAATATTTTAAAATTTTTTTTGAAAAGTTGAATACGTTCTAATGTATTAAATTTCTTCAGTTATCTACTGAGAGTTTAAAAATAAGTAATGTTGTGCTGATACTTTTTAAAAATTGGTTTTCCGAAAGTTGGCAAAATCGCATTTGCTGGTATGAAAATCATGAGAATCTAATAATGAGTATCTATTTACTAGTTAATTTACAGCAGTTTATTGATTCAATCTATAATATATTAGCAGTATATTTCGAAGACATACTTTGGTAAAGCTAACCTTTGATTTTCGTTCTCTAAGTATACTTTCTTCTCTACGCCCTTAATGTAGAGTAGATAATAAAGATAATATACGAAATATAGAGTACTTATAAAAGGTATTTTGAAATGATGTATCAGAAATGAGAGAGCTACTTTAAAGGCTGCATTTAATAATTTGTGAATTTTGTAGTCTTGTGTCGTTTTCGAGTACCAAAGGTAAATGCATATCATAGTCATAATGGTTGTTATATAGCCTATAAGAAATTCATTTGATGTATTATACATATGTCGCTTTTAATGATGGAATGATTACGTTGTGAAGTACTAAATAAATTACTGGAGACTTATTGTTGCTAATTAGCTACGATATAGAATATCTAAACTTTGTGAACTTTGTACTCTCGCCTCTTACAAAGGGAAGTTTAAAAGCACACTCCGCTCAAAAATATGTTGGAATACGAGGCTTCAGATGATATTAACTAAGAAATACCACATTCTTAAAAGGATACATTTTTTTTATACACATAATCTTCCCAATTTTAATACATTTTTTCCAATGATTCTTCAATTTGTGGATTTCATATTTGTAGTATTTTTTCAGTATATTTGCAAAATATTTTCATAACAGCCACTATTATATGACATAATATATAACATATTAACTGTTAGTGTGATTATAATCGATTTTATAATATAGCTTTATAATAGCTCTATTTCAAATCTGTAATTGAAGTGATTATTTTGAATAAGTGTATGTTTTGCGGGAAAATAATAATTAAGAAAAAGAATAGTTTTGAAACAAAAATAGGCAAGCTCAAAGATTAACTTTCAATTCGTTGAATTTGTGTTTCCAAATAAAGTTGTAGTTTATAAGCTCGTTCTAATTTAAAGCACGGCAAGTGGTTTAGTTGGTGTCACTAATTAAATAAAAATAAGTGGCAAAACCTGGAATTTGAGCATTGAAAGTTTGTGCAGCCTTGGCTATTTGTGGATAAACACGATTAGTCATCGCTTCTAATTTGACAGGCACGAGTTCTAAGCCTGGCACTTGCAGTCCAAACAAATTATATGCAGACTATAAACTAATTAAATAAAATTCGATTATTTCCAAAGACCACTGATGAAGAGTACTTGGCAATACTCGAAACAGCGTTTTATGGTCAGCCAAATTTCAATAAATTAAAAATAAAAAATTTTTGTCTTTGTCCTTTCTTTGCTATTCGAATCCGTCTAAATAATAATTATGTTCTTTCGTAAACTGAATATTTTTTATAAGAATGTGCATTTAATTAATTATGACATCAGTTTGGTTGTAAAATGTAACGCTATCTTCTTTTTATCATTTTTTTCACAAACTCACTTCGGAAACAGAGAGCAGGATTCATATCATAATTTAATATTTTGCCTCAATTTAGAATTATGTATTAGCCTCAGTTTAATTAATGGTTATGAAATGATGGACCCAATACTGCATTAGTTGCTACTGACAATGTCATATTCAAAAATATTAGAGAATTACATGTAATATGTCTGCCATCAAAAATTTGACACAAAATTTTGAACACTGTGCCAAATGAATTGTTCATCGACGAGCATCTAAAACTATATCCTATATTTTTGCAACGGTTTCTGGTGTTAATGTAGGTTTTAATGGTCTTTCAGATTTTGATCTTCAAGGCTTAAACAACCACTATTAAACAAACTACTTCTATATGAAAGAGTAGATAAACTTTTTAATTAATCAAGATTTCTGTATTAAAATGTATTGTCCTTAAATTTTTTGTCAGAACGATTTGATTACTACACTATATATGTTTTGTTCCATTGTTAAACAATACCTTAATTAGTCAATTTTTCATAATTTGTAGTAAGCATTGTAAATTGATGGGCCGAATAAAATTTTGGAGATGTTTTTATGAAGGTAAAATGTTTGAAATGGCTTTAATAGTTGCAGTTATACATTGTGACCGAAAAGTTTCCGGAAAATTTTAAATAAAACGCAAAATTCTTAATCTTCATCAATATTTATTTTATCTCCTTCAAAATATGCTCCATTAGAAGCGATACACAAATGCCAACGTTTCTTCCAATCATCAAAACATTTTTTATAGGCGCTTTCCGGTATGGCTTTGAGTTCCCTCTGCGAATTCTGTTTTACGTCTTCTATGGATTCAAAACGCGTTCCTCTGAGTGGTAATTTGAGGTTGGGAAACAGGAAAAAGTCACACGGTGCAAGATCAGGTGAATACGGTGGCTGTTCGATGGTATTTATTGAATGTTTGGCCTTAAAATCGTTGATAATGTTGAACAAATTGAGGTGAATCGGAACAAGCCGGGCGTTGACACGTCGCATACACAAATTGTCCACCAAAATCAAACGAGCCATCTCACGACCGATGCCTAGCTCTCGTGCTATCTCTCTAACACTCACATGAGGATTTTTGAACACGATTTCCTTTGCCTTTTCAATGTTTTCGTCGGTGGTAGAGGTCGAAGGTCGTCCAGAACGCGGCATGTCTTCGACGGTCGTACGACAGTCCTGAAAGGCTTTGTACCACTCATAAACTTGAGTTTTCGATAAAACTGATTCCCCATAAGCCTTTTGTAGCATTCGCAACGATTCTGCACACGAAATTTCGTTCGAAAAACAAAATTTGATGCAAACTCTTTGTTCAATATTTTTTTCCATTGTTTTTTTCGCAACGCACTACTGAGGTGAACTGGTTTCAACAGCTGCCGTAAACGAACTGTCTGACAGATCGCGCTCATTTTTGGCATAGTAATTTAAGTACAGTGCTGCCAAACTACATAAACTTAAAATATCGAAAAATATACAGCGCGCGAATTTTAAATGAGAATTTCCGAAAGCTTTTCGGTCACAATGTATGTACTTTCGAGTAATAGATGGGTCATTCAAAATTTCCATTGAATAATTCAAATTTAAAACAATTTTTAATAAATTGAAATAAATTATATATCATTTTAGTATAATTAAATATAAACGCTAATTGTTTCCTTAATAATTATGGTTTTAAAAATTAATAGTTATATTTGATTTAAATTTGATAACAGTGACTATTTTACTTAATATAACCTATTGTATGTTGATTAAGAAGTTTTGAACAGTATTAATATCTCTACAAAAGAATGGAATTGAAATTTAACAATTAAAAATATAATTAATTAATTCAATTATTTTACAGTTGATTTATGATTTTGTTCTTATTTAACACACCAAGTGAATTTTTTTACAGCAAGTTAACTAAACTCTAAGTTTGAACATACAAGTCAAATACGGCGTTAGGTCAGTTAGCTTAAGAACACTGGCTCTGAGCTTAAAATTAGGCAGGGTGCAAGTTCCTGTTGATACTTGCAGTCTCAAAAAAATTATTTACGTATAAGTAAATAAGAGAAATAATTTTGGAGTTATTATTTTATTTTAAAATAAAATCTTTTAAAAACAAAATTTTTTTAAAAAGTTTATTATTTAGCTATTGACCAATTAGCCTGTAAACAACAAAATTATTATTAATAAATTTTTGGTCATTAAAACCATAAATTATTAATTAAAAACAAATACAAATTTTGTTTTAGCAATTCAATATTATCCGAAACCCCTATTTGAAAATTAATAATGTTGCTTTTGTTTGTTTCAGATGCAGTTTCATTTTAAGGTATGTAATAACTATTAATTTTTGCTTCTTCCTATTTCTTTATTAAAAAATCGTTGGTTTTTTTCTATTATTGGGTGAAGTCATTAAACATCAAATAATTTATCGAACCCCATAAATAAAAGTTGAAATAAGTGTAAATTTAATATTTAAAAGTAAATCGATTTCTTTTCGATACAAATACACTTTACGATCCGACAATATGTCAAACACTTGAAGCATTGTATGTTCTAGTGTCGAGGGGAGGATTTAAAAAAATTAGTGCTTTTAACAGCAATAAATACAATGCAATATGAGAAATAAATGGTGTAAAAAAATTAAAAGTAAAATAAAAAACAGAACAAATAAAAAATAAATTTAATGTGTTACAAATTTAAAATGTTGTCACGGTGGCTGTGCGCGCATCAATCGACAACAACTGTCACCAATTTCCATTGAAGTCGGAGAAGTACCAAGCGTTACCAGGCACACAAAGCAGGCATAGGAACGGTAAAAGTGTATTGAAATCGCGAGTGTACGAAATGACAGAAATTTATCAAAAAGCAAAAGAACAATTCAGCAAAGTATCTGCCGTAACTGAAGTCGACATAAGTGCGAATCCATGAAAGTATGGAGTATAGGAAAGATATTAGTAGGCATGATATGAACGGTAGTAGCCAATTTCACGCCAACTTATTTATGTTTGCAATTTTAAAAAGTTCCTTTGCACAAATTTAAATAAAATTGCAATTTTTAACATATTGTGTATTATTTGTTGTATGAAAGTGCACAGATTTCAGTGTTTGTAATACACTGACAAATTCTGCTCTTTTGAATTAAAAAAAACAATATAGAATTGCTCACAATCTTATAATTTAACGCCTTTTGCTTTAGTAAGCAAAAATTTGTAAACACTTAAAAACATGCTTTCTTAATAAAAATTGTTCATATATAAATACTATCTCCTAATGCAAAATGCAATTGAGTTCAGTTTATACTTTTGTTATTTCAATATATGCGCTCTAATCCTTTATTGGATGGAATCCCTAACCCTTATTTAAGCTCTTGATTAGAATTTACTCATTAAAACTGACCACATCGCTTTCACGTACTTTGAATTGTTTACTCTTTTGCTTTTGGTTTAATATGTTGTGTGAGGAGGAAAAGCCTTAAATACCTTTAAAGCCGAAAGACAGCAACCACCATGAAACGAGTTAATCTGCCACAAGTCCTGCCATTTGTGGTCATTCAAATGGCAGGCTCTGTATGTTGCCGGTACATCGAAGTATTTGTTGTTGGTATAGTTTCTGGGAAGCATATCGTTACTGGTAATTATTTCACTCCATTCAGTTAAATAAGTTCTGCCTGTCAACAGGCGTGTGCTTAGCTTGTCAGAAATGATGGTTGATTTATTCTGGGAATAATATTGAAAATACCAAATTCAAGTTAACTATTCTTTTATAATAACCTCAAAATAATTTAAGAAACTTCTGTCTAAATGTCTATCGAAACATTCTTGTAGTACACATTCGATCACACACATTCGATTCGATTACTTCTACTTTCTGTATTTCTTAATAACCCTTACTTTATTTTTATTTTTATTATCGATTAAAGGATTTCAATGATTCTTGTTATATTTGTATGTATTTTCAATGGTTTTTTCTGGTACTACTTAAGACAATTCATGCATTATTCATCACATGTTTACGCATTTTCCAAACTTTCACTTTAACATTTTCTTTGTAATTGTGTTCTTTTAATTTCTTCTTCTTAACAGTTTCGATACTCGTACTTCAGCACATCATGACAATTTAATCAGAGAAAGAAACTTTACCGATAACGAACTTCCTGTTTGGATCCTGACCACTGTTTGACTTGCATTCGCTTCAATTGCTTCGTCAGCTGAATTAGATTTCTTTTTTGGATTGTGATGGATATGTTAGAATATGAATGGAGTGTGTATGTGGCTATGAGAATTGTAATATGATTGCAATCAACTATTAAAATTGAAGAAAGTGAATTGCTTCTACTCAGTGATTTTGTATTAGAAGCAATCTTAATAGTAGCAATTTCAGTTTTTGTCATTTGATAGTGTACATAACCGTTTTCACTTTACAGTTGAACAGTTCAACAACGCCCATTTAAGGATAATTTTTCTTGGTTAATTATGTTTTGTACAATTTCAACATATTTAAGGTCATATAAAATAAGTAAAATGGATGTTTTGTTTCAATCAATCAAATTTCTAGTGTTGAGAACTTAAATTCTGGAGATTGTTTGGCCTTACGATAAAATTTTTTTACGTGTAACGTATGTCATTTTAACTATATGGTTCTCAACAACTAATTTTAAATTTTAATTTTTTACATTTAAAATAATGAATACAATATTATATGTATAAATAAATTATAGTTAGGATTTGATTCTTTATATAGAACATTGTAAAAGAGTTCAATGAGTTAAATCAGTTACTCAGTTTAGTAAAAAATTCTAATTTCAAATAAGAATTTTATATTCTATGACAATGAATCTATTTCGAATAGAAAAAGGTTGGTAATAGTGAGGAAATTTTCAAATCAATTGAAAAATAAAGTGTGCTATACCTAATCAATTTTAACTCTTATCGATAAGTTTTTTTTCTCTAATAAGAAAAAGATACCAGAATATCTGTTGTGTCACTATTAAGGTTGTTCTATTTAGTATTTGGGGTCTGTCTTCTATATTCTGAGTGTTGTTGTAAATGAGGATAAAACAAAGTACTTTCTGTCAACAAATAAATCTTCTGAGCGTCTTGAAAATCGCGTCACTATTGGCAATTATAAATTTAAAGTTCTGAAAGACTTTGTTTATTTAGTAACCAGCGTAAACAACAAAAATAAAGTAAAAATTCACTTTTGCCAACAGATGTTACTTCGGCCTAAGTAGACAATTGGGAAATTAATCCTTCTCTCGACAAGTCTCTTATTACGCATGTCCTACTGTATGGTGCAGAAGTTTGGCCAATTACCAAGAATGATAAGAAGGCGTTAGGATCATTCGATAGAAAAATTTTTCGGAAGATCTATGGTCCCTCACGCGTTGGCAACGACTATCAAATTAGATGGAACGATGAGCTGTATGAGCTATACCGCGATATTGACATAGTTAGGCACATAATAACTCAGCGGCCATGTCGTGCGGCCACTGATTCGGTACCCATAGGTGGAAACGATTTGGGGCCCTCGGTACGATCAATTGATGATAGCAAGCCATGATGATAGCAGTCTGAAATGGCCAACTAAGTAAAAGAGTATTCTGTATTTGTTTAATACGTCTGATTTTAGATGAAGGAAAACGTTTCTATAATCTGATTTGTTTATACGAAATCTAACTTCTGATCTGAAAAATATCAGAAAAAACATATCTGAAAAAACTTAATACTTGAGTTATTTATGGCAAATATCTATATTATGAACAAGACATATCTACCTATATCAAGATAAGTAGATAGGAAATATTAAATATGTGATGAGTTTACTTTTAAGTCAAAAAACTGATAAATATTAATAGAGTCCATTAGATATTATCTTTACTTTTGAGAATCATGTATCTTCATGATTTCTTATTTGCCATCTTCATTCGATTGATGGTATGATCAGTGTTTGACCTTTTAGATAAACAGGTCGAATAATACACCTAATTGCTGAAGAAAAGTGTGTTTAGTACTACTTTACTTCGGTGTTAGTGGTGTTTTAAATGAATATGCTTAAAATTTAATATGCATTTTATGTAAGAGACCTTAATAGAGCTATCATAATTAGAAAATTTACACCTATGATAACGAATTTAGAATACTCATAATAAAAGTTATATTATGTACTTTTTGTATTATTGAAAAATGTGTCATCATAATGTAGGCAATAAATTAAAGACAATATTTGCTTAAAGAACTATATATATAGCAAATTGCTAAATTTTTATGTATGTAATATAAAATTTAAATAAAATACTTATGTGCATAAAAATAAAATAAACGAATATCTTGTGGGCAAGTGCACATACCTATATTGCGTTGGGGTCAGCTTTCACCAGTTGCTACATTAAATCAACTTTAAAAAGATAATAATTATTACAACTAATTATAATTAGTGGTGGAATCTATATAGATAAAGTTTTCGTTATAAAGTTTAAATAAACAAATGATTATAGTACAACAAGATTTACTATAAATTAATGAATTATTATAGTTCAACAAATTATGGTTGATCATGGAGGTTTTATAATATCTTCCGTAGTATTAGAGTTTCGCAAAAGCAAAACTTTCCTCTTACTCTTTCTTTATTAAAGCTTTAATTGTTAAAATTATATTAAAAATATAAGAATATATGCTATTATATACATATATCTTTTTTTGCCACCAAATTACGTTTGATAACTATAACTATGTTTACAGTTTCAAGAATTAAGACATTAAAAAAATGTTTTAAAAAATTACTCACGCCTTCGAATTGCCACACTTCTCAATTCCGCATCTGCATGTTTAAAATATTCTGATTTTGATCTTAAAAACGTTTCGTTTACTAAACCACATGAACTTATTTAAATGTTAATGCTTAAAACAATTTTAAGCAATTTTAATACAAATTAAACCTTAAGATACTGTTCCGAAGATAAGAGTTTTTGAGTTACTTTTGTTGCCGAGGAAATTTGTGACCTGCTTTAAAATCTAATAAAGAAGATACAAATCAAAATGCAAATAGTTAGTTGTTATAGATACATATACATTTATTTATACACTCACACACATATATTAACTTATATAAAAATGCATATATTTCAATGTTTTTTATGGCAAGTAGTTTATTTAATTAAGTTTAAAATTAAAAGACAGTTAACTGAGAGATTTACCATGGAATAATGGAATAAAGCGGAGCACCTTATCTGAGATGAGAAATCATTACGATTTTGATGTGTAATTCAGTTTGAATTTTATGCGGTATTTTATGGCGTAAGAAACAATAAAATTTTTAACAACATTTCACCTCATTGTTTACAAAGTAATTACAAAAACATTTCGTAGTACGTGAAATAATATAAAAACTTTTCTACTTTACATTTGGAGTTTATTCTCTTTTATGTTATGTTATTGCTTGATTAGATACATTATATTATAAACCTATTCCTTCTTATTGTGCAATATGCTCAAACAATTTGAATAGTACAGTTGTATATTATTGTTTTGAGGACTTACGTGAAAAGGATATGAATTCCTAATTCATCAATAAAAAGACAATGGTACTCTTACCTATAAATTAATAATTTAGCATAAATTGCTATTCATAAAAATGAGTAGAATTTTATGAATAGTAGTAGAACTTTAGCACAATCTGAGGCTATAAATTTGTCGATAAACAAGGCGTACACTGGACTAGGATTTCACCAACCATTATTCACGAAGGAAATTTTTTCTTTAGTTTATGAAGATCATTTTTATTGCTAATCTCGACCTGAAAATGTCTTGTCCTACACCTGAGAAGTTCATCAGTTTTGCATGTAAGAGCTGTGGGGGCCGCTTTACATAAAATGTTGCTTCTTGATCATTATTGGATAAGTTGTATTTTGAGTACCGTTGTAGAATCTTGTTAAAACATTTATTCTTTAAACGTTTGAATTAACGTCACTAACAAAAAAAAAAAAAATTAATGAGTGACACTTAGTGGGTATCTACAAATATAAAATTGAATTTAAAGTAAAGTTCCTAAGCTAAATACTAACAAGATCGTTGGGTAGAGTTCGTTTTAATCCTCGATCTGATTGCATAGGATAAGAGAGACACGTAGCCTCTGCATCTGCAATGATGACGTCCGCTACATATTCAATGTCGAGGTCCCGGTGAATATCCTAGTTATGTACATACCAAGACGCCTTAACAATACACCTCAATACCTTATTTTGGAAGCCTTGAATAACCATACGGTTAGTTTTATTTGTGCAGCCCCAAATCTGTATGTCATAACTCCAGACGGAGTTATGTGAAATTGTGAAATTTCATTTTTGTAAGTGAAACTGATTATTTTGTTTGTTTACAAATTGCTTAATTGGGAAATTCTTCTCAGACGATTCAAAGAGAAGATGAATAGTTCTTTCTATTCTATTGAGTCTTATTTTGTTTTTGACAATCCATTCTGGAAACTGTAGAGGCTCAGTTTGAGTTTATTTTTAAATATTCTCTGTATGCGTCTTTCTAATAGGTTTAGTATAGCAACAATTTGGTTTCTGTGCGGTAAATATTTTATACAAATTTAATTTTAACTTCCTATATTTCCTTACCACGACTTACCATAGTTTCAACAATAGTCACTTGTAGTTTTCCGCTCGACTATAGTATTCTAATGCCATTTTATTTGAATTCCACAACTTATAAAATTTTTTCTCATATTTATATATTGAAAACTGCATTTGAACTTGCACTACAATATAAGTATTTTATATATACAATATTTGGCATTGGTTCTTCTCTATATATTTAAGATAGTCAGAGAAAATAGGTAAGAATAGAATGCCATAAAGAGTTTTTATAGTACTGGTTACTAATCACTTTGTAGAAGTTAACATAATGTGTAACGCAAAAAAGACGTTCTCAGGCATATTATAATGGGTTCTGTTTTCGCTACTTAAAACTCTTATTCACACACTTGTTTGGCATTTAGTTGAAATAATTCGAAAACATGCAAAATTTTATTCTCGCATCTTCTATGCAGACGCAATTTTCATAACTTATTAACCTTAATATTGTAATATATTCCCCCTTGAATATCTTTAATAAAATAGAAATGAGACTAATTTCATTTCATTATCCTTCCTTTAATATGCACACAAGTCGTATATGAGTTAAAACGAATATTGGAGTGGGGAGGATATGCAAATTTTACCTACAGATAAAAGTGCTTTCTGAGCAATAAAATATGTCATATTTTAACAAAATTACAATAAACCCATTTAACACGGATCGTATATGGTATTGCGAGTGTATCCTTTAACGGGACATGCATTCAAATAATTAACATATATACACACTCATATAATAATGAAAGAAAGGATTCAAGGACATTGGTGTATGAGTGTAAATTTTTGGTATTGTGCGACTGCAATTAGTCCTCCGCAGTGCGACTATATAATTTTCACGTGAAATCTTTGCATACCATGTAGCGCTACATTATGCATTGCAGAATTCGAAGACTGCAAAGACGTGCACGTATGCGATTAAAGATGTGTACATCTTTTAGATACAGATTATTTTAAATGTTAAAAGTATAGTAACTGATAGTAATATAAATTGTAAACTGTATATTAAAAACTATTAAAACTGTCTGTCCAATATACACCTTTCGTCATTAATGACATACAATATGTATTTATAGAAGAAAGTATTGAAAAGTTTGCCTCTTACCAATTACATTCAAAATTAGTTAGATCCTTTCACTGGCTTACCTTACTAATATTGCTTAATGAAGAAGAAGCGGAGTTTTGGCTCCGTGTAAATAATGTAATCCAGCGTAATGCTCTGCATTTGGTGGGATCAGAAATGTCACCCGCTACGGTTACTCAGTTCAACTTATGTGCTAACATAGTGCTGTCATAAAGAATAGTTGTGAATAGGAGTGTAGACATGAAAAAATAATAAAAATAACAGTGTCACATTTTATATTTCTGTATGATTATATCACATATCACACCTGCCGTGTTTGTAAATAATTTATTCATTATATTACACTTTGTTTTGATTGGTAATTCCTATGTTGAATAAACAACGATAATTTTGATTAAATGGAGAAATAGATACACTATTACTTATAAACAAAAAGATTACTTTAGACGCATATTTCCTGTCCTACTTGAACATCTGACCAGTAAGAAGATTGTTGTTTCAAAAATAAAATTATTATGAAACAAAATTTAAATATTATTACATAAAAAATGCTGAAAATTCATAATCTCCTAAAAAGCTTATGAAAATATTTTTTCATTATTTTTCAGAATCGTATTTATATTTAACAATTAAAAATAAAAATATGATTAATTTATTATTAATTATTCTACAGCTGGTTTATTATTTCGTTCTAATATTACACAGCAAGTGAATTTGTTAATAAAAGTCAAGTACAGTTTTGGGCAGTTGGTTAAGGAGCGCTTATTCTGAGCTTCAAATTTGGCAGGATACGAGTTCGATTCCTGGTACTTGCAGTCTCAAAAAATTCTTTACGAATAATTATATACAAAAATTATTTCCAAGACCACTGATGATGGGTATTTGATAATACTCAAAATGAATTTTTGTTGTTGTAGTTCACTACTGTTCGAAGAAACCTCATTATTATTCTTTTTTTTTTTTGTTTAATTTCAGTAATAAATTGTACTTTTTAATCTTTAAAATGTACTTTTTATATTTTGTACTATGTGAAATACAAGAATCAACAAAAACTCCTTAAAACTCCAACTAGTAGCAGTCACTTTATTCGTATTTATCTACCTTTTTAGTGTTGTTGTGTTTCGTTTAAGATTTTATGAAATAATCGCACTCTGTTTAACCGTAACAAAATTCTTAATTACTTCAGCGAATATTCAACCTCACCGATACAAACTGGAGTAATAAAGTGAATAAGATTGCTTATCCTGCACGATACTTGCGCAGGAACACAAGTATGTAATGCATACAGTAGCTGAAATGCTAATGAAGATCTCACATGTGGCCAATTGCAAGGACGATGGTGCCTTTTAAGAGTTTTATGTATAAATTTTTGGTAATAATAATTTAAATTATTATTCTAATTTGGTAAGTAAATCAAATGTTGCACTCTTATCTTGAAGTATTCCCTGTGATGTGTGGTGTATGGTGTGTACCATACATCTAACCCAAAGTAACTTGGGAAGCGAGACACACGCATATAAAATATTTTAATTACGAATAATAATAATAGAATGAAATAAAATGGAAAGTTTTTGGCAAAGATTTTATCAAGTTTTTAACTTATGTGCGATTTGGGAAAAGACTTATTTCTCGTCTCTGCACCTTCTCTCCAGCTGTCGCATGGCGAATTCAAGTGAAATAATGATTTTGTGTGTGTTATTAAAATATTTCTGCACTAAATATAAGAAAAGTTGTTAAAGGAGGATAAATATACCACCACTCGAATCCAGTGCCTGCGGGTGTCCATTAACATAATAGGAATTTTATGCCCTGCCATACAATTAACTGCTCATAAAAGTGCACATTACTGTAAGACGTTGCATTACCAGGAATATTGCATTGTTGACATTTTTGCACATTCTTTGCGCATTTTTGTACTTTTTCTGCACATTTGAATCAACAATCCTAATCGCTGCTGATGTGCAGGTGGGTGGTGGCATGACATCTTCCATTGACATTCGATACTTCTGCATTCCGGTGCGGAAGTTCAAATGTGCTGTATGCTGGCTTGGTATGAAGTCAACGTGTGTAGATATCTGTTGGGATTATTATTATGTGCCATTTTTATCGCTTCGTATTTTATTAAATCGATTCTTACAGCAATTTTGGATGCAATTTTCTTGATTTGAAATTGTCCGAGCAATTTTCGATAACGAAACAAGTGCATAAAATAAACATTTCCATTGTTAATGGTCGAAAATGAAAGAATTTTGGCAAGAAAGTAATTCTTTGAATAATAAATAGAATAAATAGTATTGAGACGTTTATCTTCTATCATAACATGATTAAAGTTAGCTTTTTATTTATATTTTATTCATTTCTAATGCTAATTTTATTTGGTATGACTAAACAATGATATCGGTGTTTAAAAATCAATATAATAGTTTATAATAGTACGAGTTCTGCACCAATGTGAATATTAATTGCAAAAACAATAATTACAAAAATATGGAAAATAATAAACTGACTATATATTGTATGGGAAATATGCAGGAAAAAAAAGTTAGGTTTCATTAAGATCACCAATAAAATCCTATAACTTCCATCATAGGAAGTCGCAATCGTTAGAATTAATAAATTGTATTTTCAATTAATTTATCACCTATTTACCACATTCATTGCTCAATCATCATATTTTATTTTTAAAATTGAATGTTTGTAAATATATGCAATGCACTATATAACAATTAAAGAAGTTGTTTTTGTGTGTTTTTATAAAAAAATACAACAAAAAAAGAAGAAAAGTTTTTATTAAAAATTATTTCAAATTTATAGAAATATTTAAAATTTATAGTAGAAAATTATAGTTCAGATAATAGCATTAAAAAAATCATAATAATAATTTTTTTTATGTTCTGAAATGTCTGAAATTAACTTCCTTCAAATTAAGTGTGCATCTCGCTTCGACTATCGCACCATGCAGTGCTGTTTAGGTAGATGTGGGAGCAATTTACTATATAGCATAAGGAGTAAAACAAAATTCTTAATAAAAAATACCGTACAAGATTTTTTCGGAGAAGCTGCTAGTAAGAACTTAAGCCACATTATTTATAGTTCAAAAATATCAGTGTCCAACTTATATGAGTAGCTGCACTCAGAAGAATCTCAGGTTACTGTAGAACCGAAAAAGTAGTCAAAACAAACAAGCTGCTGTCTGAAATGTACTTTACTAATAGGGGAATCCTACTCTCAACGGTTCAACTGGTCATTAAACTAAAATATTTAGCAATAGCTAATAAAACTTTGGTGCTTTTTACTTATTTGATCCCATTTAGAAGTTTACTTGTCAGTTGCTTCAACTAAAGCGAAATTTACTCAGTAATAAGTTGTCAGTGTTTAAAGGTCACTATGTGTGAGGAATATGTGCAATGAGACTTATGGTAGTCTTTTCTATACCTTTTGCCGTATTTGCAGTTTTGTAAAGTATAAAAAATTGTGTTTCACAGAACTTCAAAATTAGATATATAGACTAGTTTATAGATTTGTCAAGATGGTTCAGCTTTGCTCAAATAGTATAGTTGTCTGTTTTTTTCAATATTTTTCGGACGTCTTTATTCTAACTTTGATGGTTCTTGTAATCTGGCGTATGAACATGCATTTGACGTATGAACATACGTTCATACATTTAATTGCAAACTATGCGGTCGGTTTTGATTAAATTATTTTTGGATCATTTATACCAAGAAGGGAATGTTATAAGCTATGCTTGGAAACAATCCTTTTTCGTGAATCATTTTTTATTTTTTAAAACTATATGTTGTATCGATTTGGTTTAGAAATTTATTTGAAATAGGATATATAATTACTTGATGCTTCAAAATTCTTCAAAATGTTTTTTTTGCCTTTGTCAAAAATATTAATTTCGAATATATTGAACTTCATGTTATACAGTAGCAGTTAACTCCTTATTGGTTTTGTCCACGCATTTGAAATAATTCTCTCTCTTTATCTGGGTTTTACTAAAAATCCAGATAAAGGTTTTTATTTTGACTATTTCACTGTTGTTACTGCCATCCACTGTTATATATAAAATCGTATAGAAAGATATTATATATATGTATGTACACTACAGTTACTTACAACTTCTGAAGAGTGGCCAATGAAATATTACAAAAGGATACATATACGTTGACTATTATTGCAGCACAAAAATCGCGTACCATATAATATCGTGAAACGATATTTTCTTTAATGAGTTTTAGTTTCGATTTTGAAACAGCAAAACATCGTACCACCAGCACGAAGATAAATATTATAGTAGCCAGAAGGTAGTTTAATATAAACCAATATTCTAGTGCGATCGCAATACAATTTTTTGACATGGTGTTATTTTCAAATTGACCAAAAGCTGAAGCCGAACATAGCTATTAGTGTTTTATATACATTTTTTTTTAATTTGACTTTTATATATATTTCAATAAGTGCGTATACTATGATTTCGATTTTTTTTATGTGTATAATGCTTTTTAAATTTTTAAATATATAGCATAGTACTATACCATCGCAACTAGTGTAATTTTAAGGATGCTTTATCTTTGATAGTCGTCTATGTATAGAGGTATGAGCTATATGTTGTTTATATACATAGAAAGTACTGTAATATCTGCTCTTTTTCTATATATAAGTTTGATTGGTTTCATATTGTAGCTGAATTGCAGTTATTATTTCGCTTTTCATAATTATCAATTGTTTGACATTTTAATATCAATTAATACCACATCGTAAGAAACTAGTCCCATTTAGACTATGTCCGTACAATTGACTTCAAGTAATTAAATACATCATATTCTCTCCTAAATGATGAGTTGTCTGAAAGCACTTTCCCAGAATTGTATTCCTTCTGGTATCCAAAGTCGAGTAATCGAGGAAAAAAGGCATATAATTTCTTTATGGATCGTGTAAGTATCTCCACGACATCTATAATAAGTGTTAAAAGGCATATATAGTTTTTCTGCCTTGTTCCCTCTAAACCAGTGGACTACAATCGTTGCAATTAGTCAGTAGCATTGAGATGGTCTTTATTTACAAGTTTCCAATAACTAATTTTATTATAAGAATTTTGTCACACATGTTATAAGTAGCGTACTCATGTACTCATGTAGTGTACTCATGTAGTACTCATGTAGTGTTCAGTCTGCAAATTTAGGAATAGTTTATGAATAGATTAAAAAGACATTGAAAACGTTAATGTTAAGTTTCTAAATGAGAGTGGAGTGTCAAATTTCCATCAGAAATTTATAAATGTATACGATGTTTGCCCAAGTAAGCCAAGCCAGACGATGATAAGAGGTGTAAATCTTAACTTTTTATCATTGGAAGTTGTTTTTAAAAGTTTACAAGTTTTCTCAGTATTTTCCAGGTTCTGTTATCGAATTTTCTAGTTATGTTGTGCTAAAATGTCAAAAAAAAATAAAAATAAATAAAAATAAAGAAGAATTGTATTATTTTTATTATTTTGATTTTATCAAACGGGGTTTCTATCTAATTGGTCACACCCCGAACACAACACTCGAGAGACATGATTTTAATTTATATGTTTAATATTAAATTAAATTTTTCTATAGTTATTTCTGCACATAAAACTGCGAAAATAGATATCATGTTTTCAAATTTTTCCAAATTTAAGAAACCATTTTTCTGCTTGACCCCGAAGTTGATATTATGAATGGCTTTTAAAGATATATAAATTCAAGACATAGATTTAATTCACATATTTAACCGTTGCGTCATACATTGTCATCTTTTTTGCGATGTCAATTGACACTCCTATATTCCTTTTTCCCTAGCACTTTTTTTTTGATGTTTTGCAAAATAGTAAATTTGAACAAATATATTTTTACTGCTTTTGTCTTCTTTAAATTTTTATAAAATTAGTGATGCAAAAAGATCTCATTATTTTATAGATTAATAACATAAATTATGATTTCCTTAATTTTAAATAAAATTACACATTTTAGGCGTTTAAATCACAACCCTTTCGGTAAGGTAAGCTAACCCTTAAAGTATGCAATGAAAAGTCAAAGTCTAATACGCACAAAGAAACGCAACTAATTTTTACGATTTTTCTATGCAAATTCAGAAAATTTTTTTGAAGAAAAAACGCCTTCAAGCCACTTCTAAAAAACATGCTCTCAAAAAAGTTGCTTCAAATATTAAAAATAGTTAGGGAAGAGTAAAAGTCGAATTGTCTTGGGTGGCAATGCGGTAATGTACAGAAACTGTCTGATAGAGCGCGGGATATACTTGGTATCTCCGACTACAGGTGGCACATTTTTTTAGATGGTGACGGCCGCGGCGATACTTCGGCCGTTGTTGGTGGTGTTAAAGTTGTCAATGTTTTATTGTTGTTCTGTTGTCGTTGTTGGGTGTAAACATTATTTTTATGTTCGTTAATTTCTTTTGTTTTTTGTAGATTTTTTGCTCTATTTATGTTCCTTTTTTTATTTTTACAATTTCACGGAAATTTGCATTTCATTCGGAACATTTTTATTTTCGAAATTTCTTTTTTTATTGTCTGGGGATGGATAGGTTTTCGCATTCTTGAGCGTTTGTCTTCCAAAATTAAAATTAGTCCATAATAAATTAGAAAAAATGTTAAGACATTGGAAAAAAGGCAGTTTTTAATTAGTTGCACATTGAAATGACAATTTAGTCAGTTAAATTAATCGTCTGTAAATTTGTGCAGCTTAAAAAAATTTCATATTAAATTTTTAAGTAAATCTTAATTTTACAGTAACCAATAAAAGTTTTTTTTGGTATTTATTTCTTTAATTTTTATTCAAACAAATTTATTTCTGTTTTGTTCAGTGCGACAAAACTATTTTTTTGCGACTATTTTTTTGCTATCTCTTTCGAAAAATATTTAAAACTTTACAGTTTTTGAATTGAAAACATTATTATTAATTGCAATAAGCAATGCAGAGTATTTAATTGCTCATCACACACTATGAACAAAAAACGTTAAATATACTCACAGTATTTGATAACAATCTGTTGAGAATATACGTGTGATGTTGTTGGCAAGCTTATTTCATATGACAGGTGTAAAATCTTGCGAATGATCTTAATTTAAATCTTCAGAACGAGTCTCACTGCTTGCACTATTTGCTCATTACCCAGCGGATGCTTAGTAACTAGGGTGCCCCATAGAGACCGTGCAGCAATTTAGAATGATAACGAAAAGCACAGCACTAGTAATTATAAACTTAAATATACTAACATATTTCGCCCTGTGTTCTAGTGAACCAACTTCTGCGCCTTATAAATCATAAAAATATAATTTTTTTTTGATTTCGTTACTATGATCATAGTTAAATCAAAACTTCTGTCTTGATCTTATTCTTAATTTTTTAATTCGCATTGAAGATAATAACAAATTTGATATTGACCATGACTATCTGTATAACATGGTTTTAAGACAAATAGAAGTTTTTCAAAATTGAAAGCATTGTTATAAAAATTATTAAATATTATTTAACTTCGAATTTTTTCATGTTAAAATGTTTTGTTGTTATAATTAAAGCCTTTAATTTAAAATAATAAAGATGCCATCAAAAAAGTATTTACTGTAATGTTTTCTAGTAATAGAGCAGCAATGAGAAATGTAATAGAAAATATGACGGAAATTAAAATCGACGAACAACGTAGTGAACGTATGAAAATACACACAAATAGGCTTTCAAAAAACTAAGTTAATGAAAACTCAAAACAACGTAATGAACGTATTAGAATTGAAGGAATAAGACACATTGAAAATTCAAGATTAGGACAACGTGTAGTAAAGCAATACCAGTTGGAAAAATAAAATAAAAATATTATTAGAAAAAAATACCAAAAAATAACTATGTAAATAGCGACTATGTATAACTATGTGTTTCATTTGACTCAACAGGAGAACATGGTACCCTTTTTCAGAATCTTCTTCCACTCATTGACTTTATTGAACTTTTAACCCTTCTGGCGCACACACAATCAAGGACGCATTCCCGCACGCATCCATCCACGCACATGTCACACATGTTGCAAAGCCCAAACCAACACATGTTTTCGGTAATGTCAATGGCAACAATAACATTTTGTTAACGTTTGTTGTTGTTTCGGGGTTTGTTGTTGTTTATGTTATTTTAAACAGTAACGCATAAATCTTTCTGGCTGCACCATACACTCTGACATATACACACTAATATCTTAGAAATTGGCAAAAAAAGATTTATGGGACACTGACGAAGACATAAATTGTCGATTTGTATGATTGCCTGCAATAATCGATTGAATAATTGACTTGAACTGCTTGCGATACGTGTGCAGAGTTCTTTTCCAAGCCTTAAAGGGTAGCAGTGGAGCTAAACTGAGTAATAAATCTTCAACGATTTGGATTTGATACATTTTGGTTACTGGTTTTCATGCGGACTGATGCGGTACTCAGTTGTTATTATTTAATTTCTAAAAACCAGAATTTTGATTAAAAAGTTGATCAGTTTCTATTTATATTTTTAGGCAATCCGTTCTATGTACTGTATTCGTTTTCATATACATACATTTATATCCTTTTAATAAATAATATTTAATAAAACTTTGTCACCAGTTGTTGACAGGCTGCGTGCGTTCCCTTTGACTTTCCCTAATGAAACAACAGTTTTCTTTGCTTTTCGGAACTCGGAAACTAATTACACTCACTTGTCCTACCGAAGTTATTGACACCACCGCAGGGATTTCATTTAGTGTGTTTAGTCTTATATTTCGACTTCCACTATTATTTGATTAGAGTGAACCGAATAAATCCAAAATAAATTAAACAAATACGAATTTAGACAAGTGACACATAAATTGAAATCAAAAAGCCCACAACCTAAGTAAACACTTAACAATTTCAACATACAAATAACCACAAAAATTTCATCTTCTCTTCCATTTTATTAGCTCTCTATCAAAGAAGATTTTTGTTTAGCCAAAATGCAACTAATAAAGTATCTTACTATTATATTGTTATATTACTATTCGTTAGTTAAAATTATTAGAGTGCTCACTAAACTGTGATGTTTAATAGAAAAAAATCTAAATAGTTCTAAAAATATGTTTTAGAATATCTAAAAAAATAGATTTCTTATAGTCATCCGCTTTTTTTGTCTCTTTTTAAAAAGCTGAAATATAAAAAATGTATGAAAAAGTATATGTTGACAGTGACTACAAGATATTATATTTTTTATCAATATGTTTAATCGAACTACAGCAAGAACTACAAGGAATAACTTTTTAAATTAATTATACAAAATTTACTAATCAACAAATAAAGGTTTGAAAAGAAAACTTGGAAGCTGAGTAGTTTGCTATCTTCTCAGAGATAAGAGATAAATGTAACACTATGTCTGTCCTATCATATTATAAATCTTAGTCAATCGGTGAAAATTGCAATTGAGATCAACAGACAATTAGTAAACTTTTTTGGTTTAGACCCGGAATATTATATATATGTATACATATATAGTAATTCCTCCTATAACGCGGTACCCTTATAAGGCGTTTTCATATTACGCGATTTCAATCCTCCGTATAACACGGGGATTTGTACAGTTCATAATTAGCTTTGCATACCTTGGCATGTGTGTATACGGGAATATCCCTATTACGCGTTTTCCTATGACGCGGAACCAATGTACCGCGTTATAGAGGGATTATCGTATATGTATAATATATATAAAAAATAAATGATAATTTTGCTAGATTAGAAACTACACTGGATCTTATTGAAAGGTGTTTAAGAATATTTTGAGAACCATTTCTAAAAATTAGCAACTAAAAACGGTAAACTAAGAAAGTTGTAAAATTTTCAAGTAAACCTAAGGTGCAATTAAACAACGATCATTACGATTAGCATTAAAGTAGTAATACTCCTAGTAATTTTGATAGACGGTTGGTTTACAGGCTGTTGATCGATAGATATCAATCTTGAAAAATTGGACTTTTTCTGTAACCAGATCTGCAAAAAATTCAGTGAGTAAAAAAGAAAAAACGTCGTTAGACTTGCACTGTGCAAGCTTACAAATCTATAAGAGTTGAAGACATCTCTAATATATATCTAAATAATTAATCTCTTTTGTTAAAGATGAAGGTTAATTTTAAAAGTTTCCTTCATAATTTCGTATCTAGTTTAACGGATTTTAAATGTTACTTGGACAAAATTAACTAAAGTTCTCTTACCACCAAAACCAAACATAAGTTTGAATTTGATAGTTTTTCAAAATCCATTTGTCGAAATTATGAAAAAGCACAAGTAATAATAAAAATATATATCTGAGTATAGACCACTTTATAAAAGTAATTATTACAATACAATTATTATATTATATATAATAGAATTAAACAATAACTCAAAACTTAGTTTTATATATTATTATCTTTAAAATGGCCATAAATAGTATACAGTGAGATTTTCAAAATTTTCAACGTCGTTTAAGGTTTAAATAATTTAAAGATTTTGAAATATAAATAAAATTATTAAATACATATTTCCCCTTAACTCCAATATAATATTATTTAATTATTATTTTGCGCTTTTAAAAACTGTCAAGAGTGCCCTTAAGCATATTTTCATAATCGCAAAAAGTGTGCTGTTCATTTGGCTTAAAAGTACAACTGCAAAGCTGGGAGATGTTTGCCATCCCCCAAAATCGGCAAAATAATTTAAAAAATTTCATATGTATTTAATATTGGCTGTTGTTTTTGTTGTTGCTTGCTTTTGCTCCAGTTTTATGAATGCATAAATAAGATGAGGAAATGAACAGGAACAATGCCGAAGTAATTTTGAAAGCAGCTAAGCAGAGCAAAGGAAAACAACGAAAAATACTGTAAAGTTAATTTGGTGAAATCGTCAAAACTGTGGTAGTGCTGGTTTGTCAGCAGCATTGAAAGCGCCTTGTGTTGTTGTTACAATAAAAACAACAAAAGCAACAACAATAACAATAACAAATTGGATTTCAACACCAGCCGCCAACAATTATAATAATATGCTTCCTTATATTTTTGTGCATATATTCGTGCTCTGTGTACTCCCACCCCTCATTCATTCATCCGGTGTATGCTTCGCTACAAGGTTGTCAACACGACATTGACGCGCTGCTACTGTTTTTCAAATGCTGTTGTTGTCTTGTGATTATTATAATTGTTGTTGTTAACGTTGTTATTGTTGATGTTGTTGTTATTGTTGATGTTGTTGTTGACGCACTTAAAAGTGCCTGTAAATCGAATTTGCATAATTTCATTTGAATTGTAAAGCGCATTCGAGGATTTGTAAAGGTTAAGTGCCACACTACGTCTCATTTTCGGTTTACGACATTTTGATGGGCGTAGCTGGAACTCAAATTTGTTAGATTCAAAACTGTGCACCAGAGTACCGTAGCGATATGGATGGTTCACTTGAAATATTGTAAGCGGATAAAAATGATGAGTTTGATTTTTATTTTGATTATGCAAATTTAAATGTTGAAACAATGTTGTCTATTAGTGTGGAGGGAGGGCGAAACATAAGCTTCGTGGTATACCACTTATAAACTAGCAAAATGAGGTTATTAGCGTGTTCTATTGGACTGGTACCATCGTTGACAATATTGGCAAATCATTATCTCCAGTGGCGAAAGAAGTGAGAATTGTAATGCGTGAATATAGTAAAAGATACTTAAAATTCATGAACATTTTTATGAAAGAGATGTTGGATATTGCTTTACTTTTATCCTTCATGAATATTTGTGTCACAAAGAGAATAACCTGTATTATTTTAAATAATGAATATAGCTGTAAACTAACAGAAACTACATATTCCTATTTATAGTTCTAGATATATAGTCAGAAGAATAAATACCGACAGCTAATAGAACCTATTGTATTAGATTTTAAGATTTCCAAGTTCAACATTTTGTTACACATACATATATAAAATGCGCATGTACATGGGATAAGCCGAGAGAACTCCAAAGGAGCAATGGTCCCAGTTATATAAGTAACTAAAGTGTTCGTTAATTAGTTGGTTGCAGTGACAGTGGTAGGTCGGTAGATTACTTTCTATTGACCATGATTAGCGGTTTTTTGCCGTTTTATTTTAACATTTCAAGCATATATCCTTATGATATGAAAAGAGATATGATATGATAAACTTAATCTATCTTGTCGAATTTAGTTAATTTAATTTACATTTAGTCGGATATTTTGACAGTCAAAATACTACTTCTCTAAAACTTTGGCTTTTACAATCCAAAGCTGAACATTTACAGAGAAAATTCTTGTTTATTGTTTCTATAAGTTTCCACAATTTCTACAATGAGTATTAAAAGGAATGCGTAGTTTCTCTGTGTGCGTTTCTATACACATCTTATGTAACATGGAGGAAGTTACACATGACCTAAGTGTGCTTCATTTAGTATTGTCAAGCTTAAGAAAATAGAGGTAATATTTCTTTTAAGGATCTTCAGTGGAACATAAATCAGTGTCCCTAGATAAACATATTAAGAAGCACCAAAACGTGGAAACCTGTTAGTTTTTGTATTTCCTTCCATGGTCCTTCCATGTTCAAGAACCCAAATGAGAGTAGTGTCAGCTAGCCGATATAGCTCATCATCGCTTTAATTTTAGTCTGAAAAAGTGTGGCTTCAAACTAAGGTATTGCTTTACCTGACAAATTAGGCACATATTTTAGTAGTACATGCTATACGTAATAACATCAAAACTTTTGAAAGAATACTTGGTACAACTTCTCAACTCTTTTATAAGAGTAAAAGATTATCACATTCAATGGATTATCACATTCAGTATCTGAAGTAATAATGCTGGTAAAGCTAGATAAGTGTTAATAGAGTGGCGTCATACTCCCAAATAAGCCTTCTTTCAGTAATATCTAATTTATTCTTCTGCCTATAAAGAACAAAAACTACGAGAATAGCAACATTCGCAAATGTTACTGTAAATATCATGATATATGGTAATAATAAATTTCTAGCTATAGTTTGTGTAACTTATTTAGTGGGAAGACATTATAATATATTTACTGACTATAAGCCAGCCATTAAGACCAAAAAACCAAGACACGATATTGAAATTTTGTACAAGCCAGGAAAGACAAATAAAACGCGGACAAAATAACAAAGAGGAAGTAGAAGAGAAAAGAAGATTATGCAGTGTTTCTAACTAATAACAGAGACATCCAGGAAGTGCTAAAGAAATGTAATGACTCACCCATCGAAGAACATCAAGGGTCTGTTAAAAGATGTTGTCGAATACGAAAATAGTTTAAAAGAGCAGGCATGCAAAGAAAAACAGAACTACATCAGAGCATGTCAGCAGTGCCAGAAAAATAGGGTAGCTCAAGGGTAGAGAAAATGCCAATGATGTAGACCATTCGACTCACATGGATATTGTGGGTCCGTTACCTATTACAGAAATCGGAAATAAGCTAATGCTAACTTTTCATGATGATTTTTCAAAATGCTTTGTATGTACATCACTACCGGATATGGAAGCTCATTTCAAAATTCTAGTTCTAGTGAAAGACAATTTGACAAACTTCACATTCAAATTATTCAAAGAAATTTGTAAAATTCTTATTAAAAAAAGGATACAAGCTACTCCATATCATCCACAAGCAAATGGTTTTTTTTGGAAAGAAGTCATCGTCTTTTAGCGGAATTCTGGAGAAGTTTTGTAAAATTGGAATTTGGTATCATGCGATGCATGCACATAACAACACAGTACATTCTGCGACTAAGAAGACACCATCTAAAACACTTTTTGGAATTTGATATTCCAGTGACACTAAAAAGAAAACCCACCAAGATTAACCAAGATTATTTTTCTAAGATTCTAAAATATCAAATACAGCACTCATATGATTTGGTTCGGAAAAATCAGGAGCCGGCCAACGACTACGACTATCATAATAATTCAAACAGTAGTAGGAGACAAATTCTTCTTAATTATAAAATTGCAGATTATAAAAGTCCAGATAAAACAATAAAATAATAACAATAAATATTTTTAAATAAAAAAAGATATATTATATATATTTTATATTTTTATTTTTATTGGTTTTTTTTAAGTTAATAGATTTCTTGCGTACAAACAACAATCAAGTGTAAAA
Organism: Teleopsis dalmanni; assembly: GCF_002237135.1. Taxonomy (NCBI): domain Eukaryota; kingdom Metazoa; phylum Arthropoda; class Insecta; order Diptera; family Diopsidae; genus Teleopsis; species Teleopsis dalmanni. The sequence goes on along the minus strand of NC_051846.1, from coordinate 55,526,955 downwards.
GTTAAGATTTAATTTAATAGTTTTCAAAATTATTTTACAATATTTTGCATAAAGAAAAACTTTAATAAGTTAAACTGGACGTACATATGAATAAATTATAAAAACAGTAAAAAGTCGGACAAGAGACAATTAAGTGAATAGACATATTTTTATATGTTTAATAAGTTAAAATTAATATACATCCGAATAAATGATAAAGAAAATATCAAGAAAAATTGCGTGTTTTTTTTTTTTGAATAATTAGTACATATAACATATAATTTTTTTCGAGGAGATTGTTGCGTTTTTTTATTTAGACGGGGGTTAGAGTGTTTCATCAATGTCGAGATTGTACGAAACTTCTTGTTCATTAGCGCCATGGTTATTTTTCATAAGGAACATCTGAGTAGTCATCAGAAAAGTTGGAAATATCTTGAATTAAACTTTTTTATTGAGTAGCGTGATGGTAGCCATTTTCTCTAACATATTGTTCAATATCACGACGGAATAAATGCCATAACCAAATAGCAACCTTTTTGGAGAAGTCCTCGTTTTCAGTGTCATCAGAACTGAGGTAGATATTACTAAGTTGATTATTAGTGTAGAGTATTTCATCAATGACGAGATTCAAGCTGTTCATTAGCTCATCATGGTCATCTCCTTGTTCATAGGGAACAAACATGGAAATATCGTAATTTACACCTAAACATGAATTAATCATCTCTTCAATATCTCGACGGAATAATATCTCAAACCAAATAATAATCTTTTTGTTTAACTCTTCGTCTTGGCAGTCATCGGCAGAGAGGGCAAAATTATAAATTCGATCAGTTTCACCACCAATGGCGACATTGTAGCCATCTCCTTGGTTGCCACCTTCTTGTTCACAAGGAGTATTAAGGTATTCATTATCCTTTTCGTCATCCTCTGTCTCATTCTCATCATAGTCTTCTTCATTATACTCTTCATCACTCTCATCATAGTCCTCTTCATCACTCTCATCATAGTCCTCTTCATCACTCTCATCATAGTCCTCTTCATCATCCTCTTCATATGTGCCTTCAATTAATCGATCCTCGTATTGGCTGTCCTCAGGAGAGAGAGAAACATGATAAATTTGATCGGCTTCTTCATCAATGACGACATCGTAGCTTCCTTCTTGATCATATGGAGTTTCATCCTTATCCTCATCATATATAACTTTAATAAATCGCTGGAATAATTTCCAAAACCAGTAATGCAAAGCATTCTTTCTATTTAACTCCAGAGTCTCCTCCTCCTCCTCCTCGGAGTCATCATCTTCGAAAATGGGGGACACAATATCAATATGATCAGTAAATTTACACATTTTAATATTTTTCTTTCTTTTTCTTATTTAATAGTATATTTAAATAAAAATCAACTTCACGTGTTTATAATGAAAGTTCAACTGACTTTATTTTGTATAATCTCATTTCTTAAATACTAAATTTTACATAATTAATGTTATTTCTTAATTTGCTTGGGTTTTTCCTGCAGGTATACATTCCTTTTTTTATATAACATAACCTTGACTGTCGCCATTATTTAATCATCCGCAAATTCCTTTTCATTTGTTTACCTAAGTATTGTTTAGAACTGATCCTTTAGTTTGTGGCAAAATCCGTGTTAAAGAAAGATCTTAATGTCATTGTTTTAAATATTTGATATGTTTTAATACTTTAATTTATGGAATAATTTCTTTCATAATATTATGTAAAGATCGGGAAAAATCTGGGTCACAAAATGATTAAAAACTTTTATTTTATTTATTTATAATGAATACTTTTAATTAAATAATTAAAAATTTTTGTTTCATTTATTTTAATTATTTTTTATTTTACTTGATTATTTTTTATTTTAATTAATTGTTTTTTATTTATTATTTAAGTACAAAATTAGTTTTTTTCTTAAAAACAAAGTAATAAAATTTAATTATTATTTGGAATTATTAATGTTTTGAATTTTGAGTTTCTCGATTTTCAAAAGCCAATAATTATTTTAATAAAAAGGATAAAAATGTCCTTCAATTACCAAACTGTAATAATAGCTTAGGATGTACGTAGATGGTACAAGAAAAAATTTTGCTTGAATACCTGTGTAGAATTACAAAAGATTATTTTAACTTATTCAAAGAATCCCATTCATTGTAGAATTTGGGTTCCTTTCAATATTATATTGTTTTTTAAATAACTATAGTTAACATTTAAAGTTTTTATGAGTGTTACCGAAAAAGCTACGCCTTCTTTATAATGACAAAGAAGCTATTTTTTTTTAAATTCAGGAGGTTTTCGAATAACAAAGAAAGAATGGACAAACACAAACATTTATTTAATTTTATTGTAATTTGACCACTCACCGCTGTTTCGAGTATTACTTGACAATACTCATCGTCATAATAGAATTTCTTTATTAGTTTAGAGTCCGTATAG
>NC_051846.1:55510855-55524426 GCF_002237135.1 Teleopsis dalmanni | reverse complement strand
AAGAAACATAAGAATATATATATTCTTTATAACTTAATGTACAAAATAAATAACAAAAAAAAAAAAAAATAATATAAAGACGTAGTCATAAGAAACTTTATTTAGATTTTAAGCGCGTTGGGAACTTATCACCACGTCACTGCATCGTTTGAGGATTATTATAACAAACCCAAATTAGTTCGATATACGAGTAGCAGTTAAAAATGTCATTATGTCCTTTGGAGAGATGTTGCCTAATTCCGTTATAAGTGGATAGGTACCGAAGTCTGAGTTTAGTGATACTATCACGGTGACACAGAATGCGTTCTGCTGTTTCCTCTTCTTCGTAATAAATGCTGCAGCTATCGTCTATTGTTCGATAGATGCCTTTTTACTCCGCAATGTTCAATGATGTCCTTTTCTGTTCAGTATAAAAAGCTTCTTAATTCAGATCCTTAAGTCCTTAATTTTGATCGATTCAGTATGAATTCTTTAGCTTGTCGGCGCGCAATTTCAATATTTCAATAATTCTGAGATGCTCATTCCAGCCATTCATCAATTTTAAGTCTTAAAAAGCTCCATGAATGACCACAGAATGGTTGTGGTCCAACATTAAAATATATGTTTTGATTTAATTGAATTAATAATAATATTATAAAGTATTATATATAAATAACACATGGAAAAAAACAATTATAGTAACATTAAATGTGACTTTGTTAATTCTTTTTAGTTTTATTAATTCAAGTAGCAAAAAAATTAAAAGAAAACTCAACATTTTTGGAAAGCTCGTCATAGCTTCCTTAAGTCAAGTGCTTGTGTTTTCATCGCTCATCTGTCTAAGGCACATTTACTCATTCAATTACATTTTGTGTCCACTCAGCACTAAAGGGACATCATAAAGCGTCAAATTTTCTACAAATAAGTATAAAACAGGAACAGAAATAAGTTCAAATGCATGTCCGGCTTACAATAAAAATGTTCCCAGGAGACTTAGACATCAGCAAGTGTCGTTCGGTTTTGTATTGATGAAAATCATCAAAATGTCCAAGCCTATTAGGCATAACATAACCTGACTAAACTTTGCATTACACTTTACTCCAACATCCCTCCAACAAACTGTTTTAAGCATAAACGCAATTTGTGGTATCACAATGTATATGATGTAATATTAGCATGAAAGACCAGAAAAAATCAAGGAGTTCAGCCGAGTTGAACCAAATTGAGGTACATGACCTGCTGCATGAAATATGCTGACCCTTACACTTACTCAAATACTCAAATCTAGATATATGCTTTAATATGTGAGTGTAAATATTGTGCCTTGTCTATTCGAGCAGTTTCATAATTTACAACCTAGAATGTTGTTGTTGTTGTTGTTTCGTTCTGTTTTGTAAGTGTGATAATCAAATTGAAGTTGCATTTTTTTATGATCGATGGAATTCCCAATACGTTTTCCTTTACTTTTACAAATTTTATTGTTTCTTTTTTTTTGTTTTTTGCCCTCTGTAATGCACCATTATCATCATCGATATACCAATGTTACGTTTACTACTGATAATGATTATCTTTTTTAGTTTCATATCATCGTTCAACATTGAGATACATTTCTGCTATTCTGTAGACAAATAACATTTGTATTTTTGTTATCCTTGTCAAAAGTGTGTGGGCATGTCCTTTTCATTTTTGAGCACAATTACCGTTAACTTTACCTTTTTTATAATACTGTTTGGGGTTTTGTTTATATGTTATTTTTATACTGTTTTTATTTATTTATCTTAAGTATTATTACACCATTGACCGTTGTATCTTGTCTACTATATCTTTTAAGTCGTCTCGTCGTTGGTTAAAAAAAAGTAGATAAGCAAATAAATTGAGTTCATCAAATTGTTCAATTTCTGTGGTTGAAACTTATATAGGTTTTTTAATTTTTAATATGCACGTAATTTGATTAAAATATACATTTATCAATCCAATGACTGGAACAAATGTTTATATAATATTTTGTCTAAGCTGGAAGAGTTTTGGAAAAAGTATTGGTATGTACTTGACTATAAATGGACAATGATGTTGTCTAAGTAAAATTAAGGAAATGTATATACTTCTTTCTATTTGTTCTTAGTATAGCAACTGGCGTGCAAATGTACAAAACAGGGATCTGCTTTAAATTAATTCAATTTGAATTCATTGTTTCAATATCTTTTACCATCAAGTTCTTCCATAGTTATCGGTATCCCTTTCTTATACCAGGTACTTCTATCGACAAAATTTTATTTAAAGTTCCTTCGCTTGGTATACGCAGAACATGGTCAATCTGCTGCAGTTGTAGTTTTTTTATTTGAAAAAGCTGACAACCTCGGAGATTGGATTGCATAGATCATTATAATATCACTGCCTGTACGAAACATTCGATTCCATGATGGGCATCGATATTTATATAAGAAATTTTATGTCAAATGTAATAATTCTGTTAGTTTGATTGTAAAGATCAAAGTAGATCAACTGAGTCTAAATAATTTCGTTGGTATTCGAAATAAACGAAATCATCGAAATAATAAACATCGAACAATAAATCATATTTCGATGATTTGTTAGATTAATTATTCTTTCGATAAAAAGATGAAATATCATTTTAATTTTTGGTAAAATGATATTAGTACTATAATATTGGTTCTATGATATTTTTAGTAAAACGTAATGTTCTTTGTAAGTTTTTTTTCTATAACTAATATTAAAGAAAAAACAGTAAAACAATAATCTTCTTTCATATTCATATATAAGTTGAGATAGGTTAAAATAGTGTTTGTAAATGGGTTTTATCAGTTTAGTTTTGATACCACTTTTAGTGGTCCTATAAAGAAAAAAGAATTACTTTCAGAAAAAGGCACATACCATCAATTAATCATTGACGTACTAAAATTTAATATTTAGGGTGGATGTGGAAGGGTTAACTGCTCAGAAGTCAAATTATTGAGGGTGCTGATATACAGCTGTGACAGATCTTTATTCCTTTGATATGATTCCTTTTCCTATATATGTTCACATAGCGCTCCTCTGTCCATGAGTCAATGTGTTCATATTATTGTACAATATACATATTTACAGTTACGCATGTATATTTATTTAAATATGTCGATTTATTATAGAGTTATAAATGTTTTGGCACCTAAATGACAGAAATATGCCACTATGGTGTCCGTATTGATTTGATACAGATTTTGTTGTTAAAAATAAAAGCTCATAAAATCTTACAATTGTTTTCTTTTTATTAACAATTTTGTGTGTATATTAAACATAAACAATTATATGTATATAATATTTAAAACTAGTTGCTTAATTCTTGAGTGTTTATGTTTTTAAATATATGATTTTTAATTTCTTAATTCTTTACATTTATATTTTGAAAGTTCACAATCAAACATATTGTTTGTAGAGATTTTTTTATGTACTCCTTAAGCAATAAATTTACATATCACACTTGATATATTACACGCCTTACATAAATAAACATATTTTCATAATTCATTTTTTCTGAAGGACCTCTTGTTCTTATTTTCTAAAAATTTATTACCCTAAGCGTGAAAAAAATACCAATAATATGCAGAACTTCTTGAAGTTAATAAGGGATGATATTTTTTTCATCCATTTTGCAAGCAATAAAACAATTCTTGTATTGTAATCCTTACAGGTACCTTTGGTTTGCGGAAGTAAGTTCTGTTCAGCTAAGTTGTTACTCCAGTTGTCGTTCTATTTTGTTTTTTCTTTTTACTCTGAAATATTTTAGATTACATAGCATTTATTATGATATTTCATGCAGATGCAAATAATTCAAGAAAATTGTACAAAATTGCCAAACCCATTTATGTTGACATTATCTCACGAGACATTTTTCTACGCTGCTTGGATGATTAATTAAGTTCCACCAAGTTTGGAGAAGTCACAGTCTAAACAGTTGGTATGATAAGTTGCTTTTTTGATTATAAATAAACAGGCTGTTTTCATATTATTGGCCCCAAGGTGCAGATAATTCTTTTTAAAAGAACTTGTACTTGTAAATTTTGTTAAAAATTTACTTAGAGATTAAGTACTTAATCTACTTTAGAATTTAAATTAAGTTTTCACCTGAAGTTGTTGTTGACATTTTTTATCTCTATTATTGAATTTAAAGTTAAGTGCAAAGCAATATTTTTACTTATTCAAATTTTTTGCAATATAAATTTTTCATTCACTTTTACACATCTTTTTTGCATACTTCCATAAGAATACATTCGTATGTGAAAAAATATTCACACACGCTTATGTGTCCTTTTTACTGTTCCTTGTAAAAAATTGCAGGAACTTTCCTTTCAGATGCCAATCTGAACTGATAAATTTCTTTTATTGTTGCACATACGCTTCGTATGTGATGCGTTATTTATTCGGAACCCTTAATTTTTATTTTTATTCCGACTTTTTTCTTAGATATTTTCCACATAATGTAAAAGAAATGACCTTCATTAGTTATGCATGGAACTCAAATCGTACGGAAAACACGCTTCAACGATTGATTTATCATACAATTTAGATATTTTTCCCATTTCAATCAATGCGTCTGGGATTGATTGAGCGTTGAATAAACTACTCGAACTTCTTAATGTCGCTGGAATATTTAAATCTTTTTCCGTTTTACAGGATGACTAAAAAAATTACTCCAATCATATCGATAACAAACTGATTGATTCTTTAAGTTAGTTTAATTAAAATTTTTTATTCAATAGTTCTTTAAATTAAACAGGTGAAACTATTCAATAAATTAAATTTTAAAAATATTATAAAATACTATTAGTAAGTCAGAAAAATATTATCGAACTGGAAATTAGGCTTTATAAACATGATAATACAGTTTTGCAATCTTAAAAATGAATTTATTATAGAATAAAAAAGATTCAGTGTAATAAAAATGGGTAAGAAATTTAATTACTATCCTAATAGTAAAAATTTTCTCAAAATAGCTCCATAGCTAACTAGGATGTATAACTCCAAGCTAATGTTTATTATTTAAAATTAGGGTCACCAATAATATTATAAATATTATTTTCTTCAAAACATAGAAAATCTTTAAAGGCAACAAGTCCAATACGATTACTGACACATTTTAATATACATACTACTGGAATATAGGGACTCAGCAATTGGTTTAAATTAAATATGTCATTAATCTGGTGACATGCAGTATCATGTGCATGTAGTATCATACAACTCTCTATCCATCGTCCTATATCATGTTTTTGTCAAGACTTCTCTGTAGAATCTAGAGAAATGTTTGTTTAGCGATTTTAATTACAGGCGTTCAGAGTGTATAACCAATTCACGACCGACTTTGGTACGTCATGCGATTCGACTGGACTTGCAAGGACTATAGCTTTCCTAATACCGATCACCTCAGCCTGAAAACACTATAGTGCACAGGATGTCTATATTAAATAGATTTATTCAGTCTCTTTGAAAAAATTACACTGCCTACTTCACTTTCTCAATATAAACTGTTAAAACCTTTCCTAGTGACTGACGTTCCGACAATCAAGTGCCGATATCAAATTTACTGTTGAAAATAAACTGAGATGACTACATCTCAGTCAATATATCTTAGAATAAGACTGAAGGGATGAATAATGCAGCAGTGGTCGTAATCATTAGTCTTTCACTGAGAAGTGCCATTAAGTATAATATTTAATCTAACGCAGTGGATGGAGTAGTACACGATTTACTACTAATAAAGGATTCAGGGTTTACGCTGAACCCTGTTGAGAATCATACTATTTAAAGCTTTTTATAAGCCCGTTCACCATACTGTGATGCAATGCGAGAATATAGGTATGATAGCTACATAGAGCCATTGAATTATGCGCGTGGTTGAAACCCCCACTTCTTACCAACTACTTTTTGACATAAAAGATTATAGCTTTCCTGGTATTAGTTTTCCTAGTGTTTTGCTTCCAACTATGTTGTCTGTCAAAAACAATGAATCAAAATTGAAGTTTCTCAGTAAATTGAAGCTTAGAACCTCGTAAAGTGTGTGGAGAAAGAGTGGGAACCCTGACCTTTTTGGTCAAAAATATGATTTCCATTTTATTGAGATTAACTTTAAGGCTACATTTAATTGCTCATAATAAGAAATTTAGGCTGCATTCTGCCATAAGCAATCAGATAGTTAAAACTTAAATATTTTTTTTAAAGGAATTGTATACAAATTACATTTTAATTCAAATAAATTCTATTATAAATATGGATTTAAGTATCTTAAATAAAAATATTATGTATTAGAATACAGTCAGTTTCAAACTCTATAATACAGTAATTTTAAGATATGAATTGTATACTTTTTATGATTATTTTCAAATATTTTAATCATATTCTTCTTTATAAACCTAAATCTCTTTCCTTTTAAAACGAATGTTAAAGTATTCTTAAAAATCATTATACAACTCAACCTCATAGATAAGGATCTAAAGCGGTGCTAATAACAACAAACTGTTAAAAAAGCATAAACATTGTATCCTCATAAAAGAATTTAACAAAGATCAAAAAATACCACCAAGAAACCACAATAAATTCAAAATGCTTCGAAATGTAATAAAATGAAGTGAAATAAAAATCAAAGGCATAATTCGCATTATTCGCACCCTAAAATTATTGAAAAGCCATAACCGCAACACTTTCCCCGTGCAACAGCAGCCAATAAATAAAATTGTAACACTCCAGAGAGCAAATCCTGTAACCACAAATCGTATTTTTCCTTCATGCATCAACTATTGTTTTTTTATTTTGAATCAATAATGATAAAAAATTCAACTTTTTATTTTAAAAAGGGTAATTCTCGAAATATGTGCAAATTTATATATTTTTGGCATATTGCCGCGCAGCCCATAAATCTTCCGTTGCCTCCAGGGATGTGGCAGTATAGCAATTGCATGGCCTTTCAATGGCATAGAGAAAAATCCATGTAAAGTACAAAATTTTTAAAGAAAATTGTCAAATAAAATCGCAATAAAAAGGTGAGACAAGTTAAAAGAAAATCCTTGGGAAGGCGTTTCATTTAAAAAAAAGGTACAAATAACAGTTTGTAAATATTCCGAAATTGACAGATAATCAAAATAATTTGCATAAACTTTTAAGCACATTTTAGAGAAATTATATATGTATGGCAAAGAATGCTATGTAAAAGCATTCTTTACCACATAAAAGTGCTTTGATCCTTCAGTATGGTTAGTTAAATGTTTCATATACTATACACTTTAATAGACATGCTAAGACCTCACCTTGAAGTTAACCTCCGTTCGTACTTCGACATAATGTATAAATATTTTTGCAGTTTAATTTCATTTTATTGTACACTTTTTTTTGCAAATAGAAAATCAAATCACCAACTTTTATTGCCTCACATTAATAATATTAATAATCTTAAGACCCTCTGGTCATGTATTCCAGCAGCAACGCCTACTTTCTTTATGGAAATGTTTTATTGAATTTCACACAATTTAGTTAAATTTATAACCGCACACGCGTCAATTTTTATGTCAATTTGTAATCCAAGACTCACATGTCAGCGTTACGTTGACAGGTCCCCCGCTGCACGCATGGACTGCTTGTATTCTATTACTGGGTGGTAAGTTTAATAAATTGAGGGACATGTGTGCCAATCAAATGTTGTATTGATGTAATATTTCTTTAAAAAAAATCGAAAAAGTATATGATTTGTTTTTAACTGCAAGTCAAGTATCCAATATTTCTGATATCTTAACTAAACTGCTTCTTATTTATAGTTTTAAACAGAATTCAAAACAAAATTTTTAATTTTATATAAAAAGTGTTTAATTATATGAAGCTGAGAAAGAGATTAATTTTCTCTATTGAACATAAAGAAAAGGATATAAATGTCCAAATCCAAAAAGCGCATGGATCATTCGCCAAATTTAAAAACACATGGCGCTCCAACAATCTCTTCACAGACACAAAAATAAAAATTTTTAATGCGTGTGTGAAGTCCGTAATGCTCTATGATTTTTAGAGCTAGCTCGTGACTGCTGAAACTGAAAAACCAAACTACAAACGTTTATAAACTACTGTGCGCGAAATACACTTTGGGTATGACGGCCCAGAACGATGACAAACAAAGAGTTATAGAGGCTCACATGCCAAATGAATATAAACGATGATAAACGAAAGTGTAAATATAAATGGATAGAACATACATTACGTAAATCCCATGATGACCTCACACGCTAATCTTGAATTCTCAAGGAAACCGACGTAGGGGCAGATCTAAAATAAACTGGAGGCAACTAATACATCATGAATAAGACAAATAGTACGAAATAGAAACTGTTATAGAAAATAGAAACTTTTGTGGGGTCCTTAAGCTTGTAATGGAATAGGGAATAATAATAATAATATTAACCATGCAAGAAGTAAAGTTTAATTAATAAGCATTTCTATTTTGTTGAATTAAATTATTAAAATATCAATATTTATTTGGTACAATTTATAATCTTTATAATGTTCTTAATAGAACAGAGCTGGGACTATTGAATAATGATTTGACTAGTCACGTGGCCTAAGTTACCATCTCATTTAGATGTGTCTCTGAGAAGAACCCGATAATTTTGCATTACGAACGAAGCTGGACAGATTCACATGGCTGTATATCGTATGTCCACATAAGTTTTAGAAGTTGATTATAAACTTAAAGTTCATTTTTTCCTGAATCACTAAATAGCAGCATTTAGCTATTTAAGTTTATTTTAAGCTTTGAGTTTCATTAAAGTAATTGGAATGAATAGAATCATTGTCATAATTTCAGAAATTTTTAACCAACTTTTGTATTGAGCGAATATTTTGCTTACGAGGTGACTAATTAAGTTCTTCGTATATAGAAATTAGACCACATAATTCAAGCAGCACCTACGTTTTGGGAAACTATTAACTGCTTTAACAAATATAATTTAGATTTCTGGGTTTGAAAGATTCTTTTTACAGCGGATGGGTCTCTATTTGTTGTGCTTGCCCGTATTTAGATTTGTCGAATATAAAATGTTTGCGAAATTATGGTATAATATGCCGACACACCATTTGGTAGACCAGAATCAATTATACAGGTAGTGATGTAGTATAACAAATACCCATTTGTTGTACTACATCAGTAATTAGATTTATCAAACATTTATTATACTGATGTAAAATCTACGGGTAATCTTAAATAATATTAACTAATTTCTTAGTTGAACTCGATTTAGGTTCAGTTTAGAATACTTAAAATGAACAGGCGAGAATAGAAAATGAGCTCAATATGCCGCACCTATGACCAAAGTATCCATTTGATTGATTCATAGATTTTTCGTCCAAGTGTCTATGTTTCTAACTACTTTGGTATTATTTTGTAGAATTACTAGTGCACATGTTTAAGATAGATAAACATTTATTTATTCAAATAATTTGAGTATATTATACTGTTGGAATATAAATTTTCTTGTGATTTCAGAAATTTGTGTGAATTTTTATTCTGTTACAGTGCATCCAAAACTTTTTATAGATTTAAATGACTTTTTCATTTTTAAATATTTATTTTTTCTCAACTAAATCTTCTCCAAAGTGATAATGTCAGCGAAAATGTATTTTTAAATTTCCGCTCCTCAAAGTTATGAAGGGGAAGCTAATTTACATACAACCAACTTTTTAATAAGCTTTAACGATGCCTTTGGGCCAATCTGTAATAGAACGGCAGCAATGGTGCTATAATACGCTGCCACCAACGCTTCCGTTACAAACAGCAGGTTGTACCACAAACTCCGTTACGGATATTTGCCGCATTCTCAATGGCTGGTCAAGGTATCAAATTACAGGTTTGTAAGAATGTCTGAGAGCTGCGAGAATAAATCTTCCAACAGATAAGCTCAAAACTAGGAAGAAAATATAAAATTTATGCAAAGAATTATAAAGTACTTCAGAGCCTCATAAAAGGTGAAATATAAATTAAATTCTTGATTTTTCTAAGTGTAAATGTAAAGGATAATAACACATAATTCAATATTTTGCACTATCTCTGAGCAATAATTTAAGTTAGAAATTTAAATATTTATGAATCAAAGCAATTTCTTATCTAAATGGCTTTACAATTGTAGAAAACGCTTTTGTATGAAATCTAACACTGATTCATAAAACTCCAAAGAAGAGAGTTTGAATCCTTTCCCCAGTAAATGGACAAGGGAAAATACACTATTTTAATACACAAAATAATTTGTAGTTTCAGTAAAACAAATCGTTTTATTATGCCGCATAATTACCCTGAAGGACAATCGGATATAAATAATTAATTTAAATGGCCACTTTATCTCTGCATTGGGGCTTTGTGAGAGCCTTGTGTCGGGTATTTATGGTTTGAACTCTTAGTTGAATTGTTGCGTCAGAGTCAGAAATACAATCGGCATAAGTCACTACATTCTGGTTTCAAAAAAAGATTTGTGACTCTTAACATTTTTTGTTTACTTCGTGAACGTAAGCGTACTCTACTATGGGTAGCTACCAAAGCCATTAAGATGCAAGATTAACTTTTATTGCCAAAATTTTGATTTTGGTTTACATATCTATGTATCTTGAATGGTTTATCTACTTCGGTTTGTTTATGTTTTTATTGCGGTAAATACAAAAATCAAGTTTTAAAAGCAACAAATAACGTTGATCTAATTTTATATGCAAAGCCTCTAAGCTTGGCCTTATATGCTGACCATATGCAAATCAGAATTTTAAATTTTTCGACTCTACATACTCTGCATTGTAATTGGCATAATCCATGTTCTTTTGGAAATAAAAAAGTCCCTCTTCCTTTTGAACAAACACATAAATTTGACCTCCAATATTGCCACATTTTAAAATCGAATTAAAAAAGCCAACAGCAAAAAAAGGGGTTTTCACTTTGTAATAGGATTAAGCGCATTGTGACCTGCTGTCAACGGAACTCGTACCCCTTCCTCTTAGCTCATGTGAGTCTTTTTTACTTCACGCTCGCACTTCACCAGCAACAATAACCGAAATTTAATATTAAGGGCTGCATAATCAGAGGGTTCATTCAGAGCTCGAGTGTAAACATTAATTTAATTTGTCCTAATGTTGCAAATTAGTGGTTTCATTGTGTAAGTTCGAATGTCGGACGGAGTTGTGTATCCTTGCGCTTATGCACACACATTTCCACACAAAAATATGAACAAATTTTAATTCAAATAAAACGCCTCATCCTTAAGGTTGCGCTATTTGGTTGTTGTAATCAGTGGAAGCAACAAATGAACATATTTAAATTAAATTAGAAGTTTATTAGGAATTTGATTATGGATTTGAGTTATTTGCATAATTTCTTTGTCTATTGTAATTTTCAAACAAATAAAGAAAAAACTTTCAGAAAATAAAATTGTAAGAGCATTGTTTTTTAATGGTTTGAAAGAGTTTTTTTTACCACTTAATATAAATGTTTTTATTTCAAAAATATATTAATATTTTTTTTTTACTTGATGATTAAATTAATTCCTTGATTAATATTAACATCGCAAGTAATTCAGAAACAGTACTATTGTAAAAAATGTGATTATACTGGTAAATGATAAACTGACAAGAATATATAAACTGATTGTACTAATGTGTTAAGAGATCGGTTTTATATTATTTATTTTCTTAGTCCAATCCAAAGAGTTTGGAGCTATCTTCATTGACATGCTCTCTAAATTTTTCTTAGTTAAAGTTAGTTAAATATCCTATATTAGCAATCAGACATAAAGCCAAAGGACAAAGTGAACCCGCATATGAATTGATCGATGAGCTATGTGCGATGAGATTTAAAAATGGTTGATACACAATAATCTAACCTAATTTCCGGCAACAAAATACATCCCTAAAATCTTGACTATTCTACCAATTACAATTAATAATTTTAATTTATTTTAAAGTTAAATTTCTCTTGTCGAAAGTAAAAACGTCTCTACGAAGAAAAGAAAGAATTTAAAAGTTAGAAGTATTCGTATAGCAAAGAAAAGGTAAGAACAAAAATTTAGTTAATTTATTAAAATTTGTCTGACCATATAACTTGCTTCGAGTATTGCCAATTATTTATCATCAGTGCTGTTAGAAAATATTACAAAAAATTTCGTATATTTCCTAAGACCACTAGTAATAAGTACTTGGAAACACTCGAAACAGCGTTGTATGGTTAGCCAAATTTCAATAAATTAACTAATTTAGTTCTTGTTTTTTCTTTGCTATTTGAATCCTTCTAAATTTTAATTTAATTTTAATTTAAAAAGCTCTAAAAGATTACTTTGAAAAATTTTTTGAATTTTAACCTGTAAGACGTAATTTTCTGGAAATGTGACTAACCATGTCCTTAGAAATGTTGAAAATATTATACCATACTGATATAGTTTTAGTCGACTATATCTTCAAAATTGAATTGATTTACATTGTTTTTACGATGTACATTTTGTATATTTATGTATATGCCAATAAGTTAGTAAATTTGGGTAGTAAAAAAAATTTATCAAAAACATATCAAATTTTTCTAACTTCTTTGATACAGTTCAAAAAAATAGTATGTAGCTTCAAACCAAACTAAATAAGATTATGGAAATCTTTTTGAAACACAGACGGTTCATATTCAGAATAAGTAACAAATTGTCGACCATAATGCCGACTGAGATAGGTGTAATGCTCATATTTATATATGTATATATAGATGTAATGCATATAATTTATTTTTTTATTAAACGAAAAAAAATATAGTATACAAAAATTTTGCAAAAAATTTAAAAGAAATTACAAAATATTTAAAAAAGTGGAAAACATACATCAGGAAGAAAGGAAATAAAACAATTTTAAATACAATGGGAGAAAGCCAAGCATTTAGCAGGCTTAAAATTAGCAACTTATACATGATTTTAATTTAATAGCCAGGAATTAATTTAAATAAATAGAGAGAGAGAGAGAAAGAGAGAGAGATAAAGTGAGAGAGAGAGCGAAAGAGAGATAGATAAAGTGAGAGAGAGCGAAAGAGAGAGAGATAAAGTGAGAGAGAGAGAGAGAAAGAGAAGAGTATCGTGTAATATCGCTCTACGAGTAATCATATTTTTTTCTCAAATAAAATCTTATTATTAAACAACTAAATATTATTATATAAATATAAAGCTTTGTGAAAAGCTGCATAACCACCTACAAAATATACTCAGATATTTCATAATTCTTTGTTGAGAAGTAGATTAAAGAATATAGATGTATAAGATCTAAAGATAGAAACGGATGTAGCTAATTATTAACACCGGGCTATTAAGATGTTTGACATACGAATCACACGAAAATACTACACTGAACAGGTGTTTTAAACATATACGATTAGAAGGCAGATAATCCTTTATAATTGGTCAGCTCTTAAAATTTCTTATTTTTTATTAGTTTCTGGGGTTTCGAACTTACTACCCCCTTAACCCTATACTTATTATGAGAATTTTATAACTTCATTTTTTGTAATGTTTTAAATGGGGATTATTGGTACTCTTTGTATGTTGTTCGGTAATATAATT
>NC_051846.1:55500027-55510755 GCF_002237135.1 Teleopsis dalmanni | reverse complement strand
AGCACCGTGGTATTAAGTCTTCACGGCAGGTAAACACGTATAATCATTCTTGACTTCTGTCCCAAATTAAGTAAATTCCATTATGAATGAAATAAACATTGATTGATCCACAACCAAAATAAAATAAATTTGGGGAAGCAAAAGATTTTACTTTCAGCGGAAAAAATTAAAATAGACATCTAGAAATAAATCTCAACAACTATTGTGTGGTGAAGAATA
Source organism: Teleopsis dalmanni (assembly GCF_002237135.1). NCBI lineage: Eukaryota > Metazoa > Arthropoda > Insecta > Diptera > Diopsidae > Teleopsis > Teleopsis dalmanni. Next base: position 55,510,536 of record NC_051846.1, on the reverse strand, counting down.
TTTTTGTTAAATTTTAAACAAGAATAATTTCAAAACCCAGTTTCTTTGTCCAACATTATTAAATAAAGGATATGATTACTATTCCCTTCAATTAATGAAGAAAAGATTAATTAATTCGAATCCAAAAAGAAAGAGGTTTAAAAAAAAATATTTAAAATAATTGGCTTTAAGAAAGGAAATGTTCTAACTTTAGGGAAATACTTCTGATAAATAGACGTTTTTATTTACTGAATTATAGGTATATTCTATATAACAAATAATCAAATTGATTATTTGTTTAAAAAACAAATAACATAGAAAAGCATTTACAAAAAGTTAATATCATATTAACATATGACCAAAAAATTTATGTTATCAGAGGTTTACTACCTAGTAATGTTCCTCGCATAACAAATATCAACTTAAAAATTTTTGAGAAAGTAAATCATAATGTATTTCCCTTAATTATGTTCAGAGTTCTAAATTCAACTTCTTAGTATCATATCATAAAATTTTGTACATTAAAAATTTTACTTTACTGTATATCGATATGAAGCCTCTTGAGATTTCTGGCTACAACCTAGTCTTTCAACGTTAATATGGCGTCCAAGCTTTGATACTCTGAACTTATTTCACAATAATTTATAACTTAAATAAATTAAGAGTTTTATTTGTCAAATAAGGAATATTGATTGCAATTCCTCTTGAATAATTACTTTTAGCAAACACATCCACATATATATCTTTATACCATTGTTAAATTTAATTACTTTGATCTAAAAATAATGTACCAATATGAAACTGAAAGCTTATAATGATCAAGAAAAAAAATATATGTATATATAAAATAAAATAAATCTTAAAATAAAAAATATTTAAATATAAGAATCAAGTTTTTATCCTTAAGCTTGATGAGGTCATATACGCAAACTTCATAAATACTATTTTCAGTAGAACATGTGGCGGCGTGATGGTATCTAAAAAGCGAACATATATTTAAATGAGAAGCGTATGTCAACATGATGGCCAAAGGACACCGACTCTTAGAACATGCATACTTCTTCACATAAAACAGCAGATTAAAAGCAAAGGCGTCTGTGAGTCTAAATTATCTTAAGTCATAATCTTTTGCTTTACTTATGCAGATTTTATACAAAAAAATTAAATTAAAAAAATTAGAAAGCAAACCAACTTTTATTAACATTCTAGAGAATATTTAAAAATATCCTCTGTTTTTATTTACGAGTACATATTATAATAGGCACATGTAGAAAGTCATTCGAAACTTAAAACGGATATGAATATTAATACAACTCCCGTCTGAAAAATTAACATATAGTCTGTTGTAAAAAACTGAAATAAATTATATGAAATGTATTAAATAATAAAATAAGAACACTACGACTCTATATATTAGAGTTAATTTAAGAGCGTGAAATTTATAACTTTATAAGATTGCAAAATTATATCGAATTTTTTTTGACTTTGGGAGTGAAAAACAGTTTTACTATTAAAATTAATAATTCGTTCAAATTGATAATACTCCAAATTGAAAATAGCGGATAAGAATGCGTTAAGCACTTTGAAAGATCTCAACAGAGTTCCTTTATAATTTTTGCTATATTATTTTATTCGTCTATGTAAAATGACGTTGAGCAACACCACTAACTCCGTTAGAATTGGAAAGAACTTCTCCGAGGCATTTGATACCAAACGGGATTTCACACAGGGTTAAAAAAGTGTAGAAAAGTGCGTCATTTTCCAGCTTAGAAAAACAAGCGATGCAAATGGGTCTTATGATAAAACAAAATACTTTCTGTCAATAAACAAATATTATTAATATCTTGGGGCCAACAGCACTGTTGATAATTGTTCAAAGTTATGAAAGACTTTGTTTATTTGGTAACCAACGTATATACCAAACATGATATCAGCATAGAAATTCAACGAAGAATCACACCTGCCAACAGATGTTGCTTCGAGCTAAATAGGCAATTGAGAAATAAAGCCCTTTCTCTACATACAAGTCGCTTATCATGCCTGTACTGCAGTACGGTACAGAAGCTTGGACAATTACCAACAATAATGAGAAAGCGATAGGAGTGTTAGAGAGAAAAATTCTTCCAAGATCTATGGTCCCTCACACGTTGGAACCGAGTATAGAGCTAGATGGGACGATGAGCTGTATGAGCTGTACCACGACATTGACATAGTTAAGTGCATAAAAATTCAGCGGCTTCACTGGCTTAGTGATGTCGTACAAATGTAAAAACATACTCCGGCTAGTTAGGTGTGTGATTCGGTACCAGCAGGACGTCCGTATCTTCAGTGGAAAAACCAGGCGACCAACGATTTGGTGGCGCTTGGTATTACCAACTAGCAACAGCAAGCCACTGACCGGGTTCGATGGCAGAGGCTAATCGACTCGGCCAAGGACGATTTACGTCGTTAATGGCCAACTAAGTAAGTATTTTATTTTATTTGTTTAAATTTTTAACAAATCACACCTGCGTAAATAAGACAACATTTATTGCCTATAGTTTCCATAAATCGAATTTATTTATATCCTTATTTTTTAGTCAATTTTTGTTAACTAGTCAACCTATCGAGTTAGTTTCTGAAGCCTATACCAAATGAAAGCCTTTCTACTTTAATAATATTGCAATTAGGTCAACCAGTTCATGATGGATTCAGAATTTAGCATCAGTCGCCCAATCTATTGTCAATTTTGGCGTTAAGCGTAATTTACTATTTTATTTAAATAATTATTCTTCATAATTCTTAAATACAATTTATCAGTTGAATTACGCAATATATCATTGAGTTACAATCTTATATAGCCAAGTTGTAAAAAATAATTTTAATTGACTTAAATTTCTGTTCAATGCCATAAATAAATTTAAAAAAAAAACTAAATAAAAGTGTATCAAATTACAAATGCAAATTAAAACGTTCAATTAAAAAAACAACAGAACACTTAAAACTTTTTTAGAAACAAACTTTTGACACCTTTGCCTTAAGATTACCGGTAGTATGGATTTCACGGCCTGAGTGTTTACTCCCCTTGGTCATGACCGTAATTGGTTCAACAACGGCAGCAAAAATTTACAAGATACGAAAAAGCAAGAAAAATACAAAATCAGGATTACAAGTTTTCAACATTAAAAATGTTAATTAGTCGCAGATTCAGTGAACTTCCACGATTGTCTACAACCGCTGGCGGCAAGTTGCAGCACGAAACGCGAGCACCGCAACGCAATTGAAAAGACACAGGAACTGTGGCGGGAGTAGCACTGGTGGCTGTTCAAAGGTGAAACAATAAAAGAACTGCGTGTTGCTCATGGAACAGATGTGCCACTTTCGGCCGAGTTACTACATCTGCAGTCAGTAGTTAGTAGCCAGAATCCAGTAGCCGGCTATAGTCTTTTAGGTGTGTGTAGTTCAAAACGGTAGAGCGTGCAGTAGTCACAATTTGCATATAAAAAAGGACAGCGTGGATAATAATGAAGTGGAGGCTGAAGTTCGTTTTGGTGTTACTATTATTTGTTTTTGATGTTGGCAAACTAACACACAAGGATTAAACATTAACCGCCAATTAGGTGAAATGTAACACGTTGTTTTTAAAAATATTTCTTGTATTTTTTGTAGATTTTTTGTTACATTTCACAGTGCCACGGTATAGTGATTTTTGGCATTCCTCTGTTTTTACAATTGCATTTTGAGACTGCAGGACGCCTTCGGTGGTATTTTTCTGTTTAGTTAATGTGTAATTCAAACATGTAGGCTACATATCAAGTTTATTCGATTTATTTTTTTATAAACAGAGAAAATTTTTCATTATATGTAATGTTTAGAAGGAGATTATATCTTTTATTTTTCAGACATTTGCACTATTGTGAATATATATATGTATTCTGTATTAAGTTGGCCCTAGTGTTTAAGAAGATGAACCTATATCTGTAGTATACGAGTATATTTGTAGTCAAATTAGTCTCAATTTTAAAGCAAATCAAATGAGAAATATATAATAGGATAATATTGGTTAGTTAAAATGATGGTTAGTTAGGTGGGACTATAAGTCATTTCTGAACCAAACAAGTTATGGACAAAATTTTTGATTTTTAATCTATTTAAACCGATCCGAGAATCAAATTTTTGCTTTGTAACTGGTGCACCAGCTAGATAAGCTTTATTATTTCGTAAAATTTTGCAAATCATTAAAGTACTCTCCAAATTCATACTTCTTTTACAGAGGTTTTAAAGTTAGATGCTCAAATTTTATATAATATTGTATATTGTATTATAATATATTATATTGTATAATATTGTATTTATTGTGCATTTTAAAAGTATCAGTACATCTACATATTGGGCTCGCACAGTCCCCAGTTCCACAAATTTTTAAATTGAATTATAATGCATATACATTAAAAAAATTATTCTCTTTATAAACATTTGTAAAATCCATTAATTCATCTAATTAGCTACTGCTATTTAATATTATCATGTTGGTGATTTTAAATAGTGATTTTTCTAATTTAGACAGTTTTAACAATTTTAACATATCATAGTAGTCTGTATTTTAATGAGAAATCTGAAGCAAAACACATGATACCTTGGATAACAATTTTTTTTGACATATGTCAATAAATAGTACTTTCAAGTCTAGACCGCAATGTTGATTAAGTTATTGCAGTACTCTCATATAAACAGTTCACCAAAAATAACAAGAGACTACATATTAGTAATGACAATATATTGCCAATTCAGCTCTGCCTACGATTCATATTACGTATAATTCATATCAAAAAGTAAATCCATTCATTTCACTCAGACGTGCAGTTAGTCCGCAACCTTTTCCTCTATCTTTTATAATCTTTGTTAATGATAACATCCTATTTTTATAACACAACCACGACTAGTAATTTATCATCAAAATAGCAACAAATTTCCACTTCGATCCTAGCATTATCTATCATTCATGGTGGATTGTGGCTTGGAGATATTAACAGAGATTTTTCGAATCCATCGTAATGTTCTGCTAATGTTAATAATGTAATGTAACTGTAATTTCTTGATCAACTATAGTCAAAAACGTTTGAATTATAATTAACATTCATGCGGTTTTAAAACAAGTTTAGGTGAGTTTAGGATGAATATTATATAGATCTTCTGGAATTAGGTTAAATAGTACCACTCACTTATTTAAAAATCTTCTTAACAATTTATCGAGTTATTAAGAAATGATATTCAAAGATCATACTGCAGCATCCCTAAAATATTAAAATAATTTTTATTTGTGATTTTTATTCTAATTTTAAAACTTTTGTTTTAAGTTTCTAAACTAAAGAACTGTAAAATATCAAAAGAACTTATATTATAATATATAAAAAAATTGCAAAATGTAAATCATACATTTTCTCAGTATTTTATTATTGAATTACAAAAAAAAAACAAAATTTTCAAAAAAAGTTTTGTACCTACTAAATTTGTATAAATGAAATGCATATTAGAAAGAGTTTCCAGCTTTAATGAAAATTTATTTGAAGTAAAAATTTGTAACTGAAAGGCTAGATTCGCTGCGTTTTTCATGCAAGTCACGTTTTCTATCAGCAACTCGGAAAAATCAATACGAAAATCTAATCAACACTTTTTCGAATAGAAAGCACGGCAACACAAGCGCGAAAATAAAAAGGAATTTTTAACAGGAGCAGGACACAAACTTCCGACCGAGCATAACTCGAACTAATGAAAATATTAAAGGCTAAATTTTTTAAAAGAAGACTAACTAATTTGAGATATTTTTATATAAAAATAATCAAAGTTTTCAAATAAAATCTTAAATTTAAAATATGTTAATAAATTTAATTTGATACTGACTCCACTGGACTACTGCGACGTAGGTAGATATTTAATGCTACCTGTTATGTTACCTTTTAAAGACCTTCTAATATCAGATGGAGACAGGAGCTTCCGGCCTACTACTCTACTCTGACGATCATCCTGATTTGAAAGATTTTGTTTTGAATATACAATTTAAGTAAACTTTGATCATTTCTTAGAATGTCAGTTTAGTTAGAAAATAAGTTGGTGTTTAATAAAATACAGAGATAACAAAGGGTTATACTAAACTCTAGTTAACTATTTATATTACGTAGGATGGAACGTAACAATATAAAAAGCATTCATTTTTTGTGTGTTTGATGTTATATTATTATTATGATATTATAATTATTATACCCAAAATTATTTTGTGTAACTTACTTTGTATAAAATTTCTTGTATAAAATATTTTGTGTTAATCTATTTAGACGTGAAATTCTCAAAAATGGTATATTTCATAAAATAATTTTTGATGGATTTATCTTAAATTATTGACATTGATTTACTTTAAATTTCAATTGTATATGGATTAGCATTAATCACGCAAAATTTTGTTTGTTAGCTATACTCATATATGCCTGTGCAATCAATGTAACTCCTTATAACCGGAACTACTATTAAATGGAATTAAACAAATGACCCTACTTACAACATACGACGTTTATCAAAGAAGTGAAGCGGAGATTTATGATGTTTCTTCAAATTACATGTCACAGGAATCCGTTCAGCTATGGTCTGAATTTTCTTTTTTCCTATTTTGTCTTTCGACTTTAACGAATTTTTTCCCTAATCTTTTCATATTTTGATGCAATCATATGTGTTCCTCAAGCATATTGAGCAATTTTTCAACAGCAAAAGCAAAAAAAAATGTTTGAACATTTTTTCAGTTCGACCAAGTATGGGTGTAATATCACCCCCATTTTATTATTATTGTCACTCGGACATTATGTCACTTTAGGTCATATGAGTATATGTAGGATATTAGCTATGCCAGTGCCTAAATTGCTCCGGTTTGAGTTGTTCACTTTTCTACTTATGTCACATGATAAATGACCTTCTTGTCTTTCCAATTCTTATGAATTATGACTTTTATTTTTTCAACTAATGCATGTGCTGCACTGCCATGTTATTGTTTTTGTAAATTTCAGTTTTTATTCCATTTTGCCTTCTATTTTGTGTATATTAGCCACTTTCGCTTTTCATAACTTTAATTTGAGTTTGTTGTTGCAGAACATTGGCAATTCTTTTTAAATACCCTTGAGGCCCTGTTTTCAAACGGAAACAGGAAATTGTCTTCACACTTACTAAGATGCCATCGTAGTGTGAGTACACGCGCCTGTATTGCTGACACACATAGTAGCAGCTAAAGTGTCAACGCATAAACATTGGCGAAATGCTAATTTAACCCTTTTTAGTATTCATAGTTTTATGGTTCATTGTTTCTTATGGAGTTTCTACGACTACTCTACTGTGATCCAAGCCATCCAATCTGATGTGATGTGATGTGTTGTGATAAGATTAATCTTAGCGAATTTCATTTGCATTTCTTTAATACGTTCCATTGGGTATTTAGAAGATACCCGCAAAGATTATGAATTATATTAACATGACTTCTTTGCAATATTTATTCTTGTATTTTATATTAAGACATTTGTCACTACCAGAATGGAAGTTATTTAATTAAATTTTATTTCGAGAAGGGTTGGAAATACGTTACTACGTACTACGTTACTTAACCAAAAAGAACAAAGCAATGAACTTCAGATACATAATTACATATTGACTAGTGAGTATTTTGAGGCAAACACAATCTATTTAATATTTTATTAAAAAAAATTTTCTTACCATACATAGAATAGACCCGATAAAAAAATACATAAGGGACAGAGCCCTGAAGTTATATGCGAAAATTAACAGGCTATCCTACTTACCACTATCTAATCTTAGAGTAATCACTCTCCGCGCGGGGAGGTACGCAGATCTTAGATCAATCACTAACTAATCATGAAGCTTATAGGCAATACATAAATTAGTCAACGAGATGGGTGGGACCCTGTAGTACCCCCAGCTATCAAAGAGTAAAAGTGTCCAGTTGCGCTGACTCGAAAAAAGGATCAACATACATACATAGAATTTTTAAACGCATTTTCAAGTAATGTGTGTAAAAGAAAACTATTAAAAAGATTTTGAATTATTTTATTAGATACAAACAACTCTTGTCGTTTGTACCAACGTCAATTATGAACTTTGAGCGCCTCTTACTAACGCAAATCAACTCCTTAAGTAATCGAAGATAATCTACAAGTAATATGGTCTAATTCAAATGGCAGTGGAAACAAATACATAGTGAGTAACAAACAACAAATATTATTTACTTAGATATAACTCTTATAAAAGTAATCAGGGATGATCAACTCAGTGGTCACTACAACCATATCTACAGTCTGTTAAAAACTATAGAAGTATCCGCCTAATTTTGGAGATGTTTTTGTGTTTTGTTCTAATACAATGCATCTGAAATTTTATCGATTCAAGTTTTCACAAGAAGAATGGCCTCGGTACGAAATGATAATATGATGAAAACTATACGCAATGTTAGAATGACTAGATTCGGACAATGGAACGTGTGCACGTTATATCAAGAACATTTACTCAACTCTCAAATGAATGTGAAAGACTCAAACTAGATCTCCTAGTAGTTAGTGAAGTGATGGAACGGCTGTGTTGAAATCCCTAACAACAAAGGTTGTAAGATACGCCAGTTTGCCGAACGAAAATAACCCGCATATCGGAGGTGTCGGAATTTATCTAAATAAAAACATCTCTAATATCTTGGAAAGCGGTATCCGAAAGACGCGCCAGCAGAGGAATCGAAATATGAAAATGAAATATGATCTTATAGTCTTCTGGAAAGTACACTTCAAAGTGTATGTAAAAAAATTTAATAATTCTAATGGGATACTTTAATGCTCAAATTGGCTCCGTAAATGTTGAATATGAACAAATTGGGTATTCATGCTCTTGGAAACTGCAATGAAAATGGTGAGCTCTTTTTAGATCTATACCTATTTTCCCACGCAAAAGAAAACATAAAATAACATTGCAATCAAGAGATAATGTTACTATCACACAGATTAACCATATCTACGTCTAGCAAGAATGGGCCAGCATTTTACATAACATTCGCAACAAACGTGGTGGTTACTGAGATTCTCCTTCGTCTTCACCAAAACAGAGCAACAAGAACGTTCGTAGAAAAAACTTTGATGTTGAAAATCGAAACAAGAACGTCCGTAGAGAAAACTTTGATGTTGAAAATCTCAAATCGAATAATAAAAAAAACATCCTGTAGGAATAGAATTGTTAATATAACGGCGATGAATTCTGAAAATGCTCATATAATGTGGATAGACATAAAAAAGGTTATCCAATACACATGTACTGAAGTTTAACGGTTCAAGTTTAAAGGATCTTTGAGTGTTGGAGGTAGTTCTAGAAAATATCATTTAACTATGGTATTTAAAAATTGAACTAATTTCTGACGTTGTACCATATAACTCAAATCAAAGCAATAACTAATCAAGTAATTCGAACATTGCGCAAACGATAACATTTGTATCTGCAGTTAAAGATAAAATTATATTAGGAACACACAACTTAATATATGTATATATCACATCACATATGTGTATATATTTATAATCACGCAAAAACAAAAAATAGTGCTTTTATAAAGCATCTTCTCTTTTCTGTTACATCAGGTAACAATAATCAACTTATAACATAATTTATTGGATGATTTATTGGATGAATCTGAATCTGAATCTTTATTGTAAAGGTATGTTATCTTTGGCAACGGTAATATTAACTTGTTCGCCTTGTTTTAAAACTATATGTAGGTATATATGTAGTATCAATAAAATTCAATAATCAAATCACATATCAATTACTCAACATAGCATATATGTACAATCATCAACAGTTTTTTATATATGTATATATTTTTTAATAAACTGAATCATCACAATATGGACGTATCCTGTTTTATTAAAGTCGCGATTAATATTCAAATGACAACTTCAAAATCACACAATACAGCAAAAAATCGGTTATGTTGTTACGAATAACACATATAACTCCTCAATTATATATGTACATAATAGTACATTGTGACCGAAAAGTTTCCGGAAACTCTTAAATAAAACGCAAAATTCTTAATCTTCATCAATATTTATTTTATCTCCTTCAAAATATGCTCCATTAGAAGCGATACACAAATGCCAACGTTTCTTCCAATCATCAAAACATTTTTATAGGCGCTTTCCGGTATGGCTTTGAGTTCCCTCTGCGAATTCTGTTTTACGTCTTCTATGGATTCAAAACGCGTTCCTCTGAGTGGTAATTTGAGGTTGGGAAACAGGAAAAAGTCACACGGTGCAAGATCAGGTGAATACGGTGGCTGTTCGATGGTATTTATTGAATGTTTGGCCTTAAAATCGTTGATAATGTTGAACAAATTGAGGTGAATCGGAACAAGCCGGGCGTTGACACGTCGCATACACAAATTGTCCACCAAAATCAAACGAGCCATCTCACGACCGATGCCTAGCTCTCGTGCTATCTCTCTAACACTCACATGAGGATTTT
>NC_051846.1:55487185-55499927 GCF_002237135.1 Teleopsis dalmanni | reverse complement strand
TCTCGTGCTATTTCTCTAACACTCACATGAGGATTTTGGAACACGATTTCCTTTGCCTTTTCAATGTTTTCGTCGGTGGTAGAGGTCGAAGGTCGTCCAGAACGCGGCATGTATTCGACGGTCGTACGACCGTCCTGAAAGGCTTTGTACCACTCATAAACTTGAGTTTTCGATAAAACTGATTCCCCATAAGCCTTTTGTAGCATTCGCAACGATTCTGCACACGAAATTTTGTTCGAAACACAAAATTTGATGCAAACTCTTTGTTCAATATTTTTTTCCATTGTTTTTTTCGCAACGCACTACTGAGGTGAACTGGTTTCAACAGCTGCCGTAAACGAACTGTCTGACAGATCGCGCTCATTTTTGGCATAGTAATTAAGGACAGTGCTGCCAAACTACATAAACTTAAAATATCGAAAAATATACAGCGCGCGAATCTTAAATGAGAACCTCCGAAAACCTTTCGGTCACAATGTATATATATGAAATATATTAACGTACTTATAAAATTAATTCAATTTTCAAAAATTATATAGCAATTATTAACAATAATAAAGAAATGAAAAGAGAAATTTTTCCAGCATTAATAAGTAACTTAATATGTATGGAGTGTTAGGACCCAGATATGCAAATTTCGTTCCAATGCAAAAGACAAAAAATCAATAAAAAACCAAAAATTCCATGAATTGTACCGACACAGGTGCATTACGCATTTCAATTGGTCACAAAATATTTTGATTTTCGATTTGAAATTGAATAAAAAACCTAAACTACCAAAAAATAATAAAAATAATTATGATAAACAAAGATACAATAAGCTTAAGAAAAAATAAAAATAACCAACATGGCAGTGAAGATGACAATTGAAGTTGAGCCAAGTTAAAGACGTGCTAGAATACTTGCGTACCTGCGTACTTAACCACATAGGTGGGGTAGTACATACTAAACTGAAAACTTCGTTAGTTTGTATATTTGGCAATGGACGTCAACTACTTAATATGGACGAAGTGCAGCGGTCACTTTTTTAATTTATTTTTAATTCTTGATTTTTTCATTTTTCGTTAGCCTAACTCATTATTATCGGATTACAATAGCTAACCGAAGTTTCTGTTTCCAACTATATACTGTATTGTGCGTTTTTATCAGTGATTTACGGTGAATCAATCGCATGCCGCCGCATTAGCATAGCTTAGCAATTCCAGTACAATTAATATATATGTGTGTCGCAGTGAACACTCCTTACATTATCACAATAACTCTCCCACCTATAAAGACAAAGACAACGGAGCGCAACATAAATTTGTAAGACATACAGCAATTTCAACTGTAAGAGACCCACAAAGTAGGTTTCAATTATTTTTTGAAAAGGCTAAGTACTACATATTACCATACAGCATATATAGATGTGTCTCTATATACATATATCTATTATATATACACACATATATGAAATAATTTGTTTATATGAAAACAACAGCCAAATAATGCCAATGCATTTGTGAACATAAATGTGCTCAGATACTTGTATTTCACGTGTGATGTATGAGCATATAATTTTTTGTTATTGTTATGGTCTACTCGGTTTTCTGTGAATATGGTCATTAGGATTTCAGAAACGTTTATTTTTTATTTATTTACATACATATTTTTTATTTAAACAACATTCCCAGCAAACTCTCTCGGAATACTAAATCTGGTTGGCATTAAATTGTGTCTTTTATTTTAATTTTATTTAATATTTTTAGTTTGGCAGCCATTGTTGAATGTTTTTATGTGTGCGTCCCCTACATTATATCCACGCTCAAATAATAAACATAAAATATTTGCGTAAAAAATAAATATATTTGATTTTCGCATAAAAATTGAAATAAAATTTGTAATTTATGTGCTTTTTTAAGTTTACAAATAGGCAATTAAAAAAATCATTAAGTAAATTTTTAAGCTGACCATTTAGTTTTTTCAAATACTGCCATCATCCATCATCAGTGATCTTTTCAAAATATTTCTTTGGTTTTGGTTAATGCCTATATAATATTTTAGACAAACAAGTCTTAAATAATCAATACTACCAATTATTGAACCTTGCCAATTTTCCTCACTATTGAGGACTTTTCGTATAATTCAAGTAGTTTTAATTTCGAACTCTTCATATATACTACTATTAAATAACTTTAATAAAACTCAAATGTAAATAATGTATCATATAACTTAATACTAATTACATTAAATTGTGATTATTTAAAAGAAATTATTTGAATAAGAGTAATATGCGTCTAAAAAAGAAAAAATCTGTTTTCTATCCGAAATAAAGTCTTAGTTATTAGTAACCTTAAACACAAATGCTAAAATGCTTATATTTACAATAAATATAGATTAACCTCATATTGTATGTTTTATGCACGCAAGACAGTAAGAACAGATCATGCTATTAATTTTTAAAAGAATATTTCCAGCATTCATTAAAATCATTATTGACGTTACAGTCAAAATTCTAAAAAACCTTCATAAAAATATTGTTTTTACTCATAGCTAACTTTAGAAAAAATATCACAATGCATACATCAAATTCATATGTGAGATACAGCTAATGTACGAAAAATATTGGCATAATGAGGGGGGATCATAATATAAATTTTTTAAAGAACATTCCCACAAATTCATTAAACTCATCACTGAGTGAAATTCGTCGTAACATTCTTCGCAACACTTAGACATACAAAATATACTTTAAAAGAAGATCTTAACTGCATATTCTGTCCGAAATAAAGTCTTCTTTAAAAGAAAATTATGACACATTCATGAGAATCATATTTAGAATTACAGATAAAATTTAGTCGTGCTAATTCACGCAATATTTTTTCATTAATATCAATTCGATGCAACTTCAATCTAATAACTTATATAAGAAGGATTACTTAACAAACTATGAAGAATATTGCCCGATGATTTTTATTTACTACTGAAGAGCTACCTCAAAGAAAGATACTTCTTTGTGCAATATCAAAACTACATATCCCACATGATAAAACTAGAAGCCAGTGTCTATCAAGAAAATTCCAATTATTGATATAGTACTAATCTGCAAGAAAGCCAAATACCTAGGCATGCATACAGAAGAAAAGGAAGCGTATCGAAAATTTGCAGATCTATATTGGCATTTTGATAAAAAATTCCAATCTTTCAATTGATAACAATCTACAAAATCTACAAAAGAGCTATTGTCCGATTTGGAAATATGGGATTGAAATATGGTGAACCATAAGACAAATATAAAAACTATTCGGAGGCTGCAAAAAAACAATAGAATAAATATTAGATGGTACATCACAAACGATGATATTCACAACGATCTGAAAATCCACACGAAACAATCCAATAAAGAAGTGCTAACCATATATAAAAATTACTGCAGCACACAAATTTGGAAATGAGAAGACTCAAAATGTAGATACTAGATATCTATGATAGTTGTAATAATAAAATATGAATATGAAGAATGAAATAATAAAAAAAAACTTATAGACGGTGTTCATAAAGCAGTTTGCAGAACATAAAACTATTGTTATTAGTGTGATAAGCCATCTTCTTAATTGTAATTTTTTACAATCAATGGTAGTATATTATAACTGTTTCTCTTAGAAATAATAATAGTTTTGTAGTCCCTATGTAATAGGCAACGGAAGTGATAATAACTCAATATTATCAATGGTGACTTGTAGAGCATTGTATAGCTGGTCGAGTTCTTATATGTCATTTCTACAACTATAAAATTAGTAGAAATTTCATAAGAGGTTCACACTTTAAGTATTGATCTAAAGATCAAAAAAATAAAATATAACTTATTCGAAGACTAGCAGTATCCATATGTTAATTTATAGAGCACATGTTAATTTTACTAAAATCACTCAATTAAACTTAAATATTCATTATTTAATATTGCATATCCAAATACTTAGGGAGTTATTTCAGCAAGTTCATATTTTCTCACTTTCAATGAGAATACTATTTCTTGATACCATTTCTAATAGATCCCACTATGCTGGTGCAAGAAATCCAAAACTTTTTTCAATAAATTTTAAATAAGAAACAAAACACCTCTAAAAAACAAACCCCATTTAGAATGATTCTTTTCTTAAAGGTGTTAAATTTTCTATTCATTACATTACATTTTATGCACTTTTCCCAAGGTAAAATAAAATATTTAACATGGCCAAAAATATTATACACATATTAATAAAAAAAAACACGTTCATCCAACAAAAATCGATAATAGTATACTATATATAATGAATATCCCATACCTACAAACAAAAACATATTCCTTTATACGGACTCCGTCTCAGTAGCCGAACTCATTCCCTTCAAGTCTGCACAACAAATTGTAAGAAAGTTTTTCATTTCATAGAGAAAATTTTGCTGTGTTGATGAGGAAATATTAAGTATTAAAATCATAAACTAAATTTTCAATGCATGTCACGTGCGCACAACCAACAGTCCTACCAACCCATGACGCAGTGCATCCATTTTATCAAGCGGGATTTCAATGCATAAACAGCGAAAAAAAAACTATTTGTGAAAAATATTACATGTGCACACGAGTATCTAAATACAAAAACAGAATTCGTCATTAGCTTTCTTAGGTACATATGTCTACAGTACCTGTGTTATTTTTGCTCTTTTTTGCTACTAAGTTTGTCTTGCTTGCCATTAACAAATACGTCACTCACAATTATTATTTTTATTAAATACAATATTTGTATTTAATCTCTACTTATATATAATGATTATTCCATTTATTTTACGACTTAAAGTAAAAAGATATTAAATCTAACTATGTTTCTATTCTGTTCCAAAATTTCTCTTACTTCATAAATTTTTAACCAAAGTTCCAAGTGCTTAAATATTTATGTTACCACTACCGTATGACTGCAATGGAGACCAAGCTCCAAAATCATAAAATAACGAAAAGACAAAAAATAATAAAACAAAAATTGCAAATGCAAACCAAGTTCCCAGAGCTGAGCTATTTCGCATTTGTAATTCACCAAACATTTTTTATTTTATTGCGGTTAGGATGACGCAGTCACTACTTGAAGTCATAGTCGTTATCGTCGTCGCATTGGTGGAATGGCCCATAAATTCCTTTCTATTACTACCAAGTTGTAGGAGGCGCCTTAATCGCTGTCTGAGTGCTTTATTGCTTCTCCCTTCCGTAATCTGCAACCCCCTGAGTCGTCAATTATGCAACGAAATGGTTTATTTGCTCCACTGTTGCTTTCACGCCAGCAAGCACAGTGGCAACAGGCGGAGTGCATATATCTTTTCCAAGATATTAGTTTTCTTTTACCTTAAATTATAATCTCGTGTAATTGATATCTCAAGGAGAAACGAACACATTTCTTTTTGCAAATATAATTCTGAATTTGTACGACAAGTTACTTTAGTTGATTAGAATTATTTAATGTCCTGGATTTGCACAAATAAGAAACAAGTATAACAATGACACAAATCATTTACATACAAGAATAAAAAATTTTTAAATTTTTACTGAATTTATATTTTATTTGACTGAAATATAGATTAATTTTAATAATTCAGATAGGAATATATACTCGTGTCATATTTTTGATTTCCATTTTGTATAGGTTATATACATTTTGTAAAATATGTTTACATATACCTATGCAAAAAATGACTATTCAACTAATATTTTAAAAGGCAAAATAAGATCAAACACAGCTAAAATGCAGGTCTTATGAAATCAACGAATATTTCGAAAGATCACTAATAATGTAATGCACTACTCGAAACAACTGCCGAAAATTCAAATAATTAAAAATTATTTTATTGTTAATATTCACTACTATTCTGAAATACTTTTATTAGTAAAAATTCATATATTATATTAACAATTCATATATAAGTTTATTGTTTTTAAATGTCCTTGTGTAAACACATGTACACATATATATATATATATATTACTTCTATATACTGAAAAGTAGTATTCCACATTATTTTTAAATGTGGTTTGGTTTTAAAGTTCAATAAATTTTAAATATTATCTGCATATACATAACTTAAAGAGAACCCCATAGTATCAAATTATATAGACTCTAAAACCAACTGGTTTTAGAAGCCACTTCTCCAAAAACTCATATTCTAGATCGTAATTCGCTACACTGCATTGTTTGTGCTACTTCTCACTAATATATAGCGAATATATGTAGCGCATTTTTGGTACCATATATGTTGGTGATAACTACCATATCCAAATAAATCACCTGTTTGGAAGTTTTATCACAGCATTTCCATTATTCAATTATTCATCATATCCCAAGGATATAAGACAACAATCCAACGAAAACAAAGAAGTAACAAACAACAGTATCTGCTACTGCTACTGAGACGTTAGAATAATCATGTCTCCGATGAAGCGTTCAGATTAAGGGAACACAAACAAGGCTTCTCTCAATACGGGTTCTGTTACTGTATTTGTTACAAGCCTAATTCTGTCAATTTTTTTCTGATTGGTATTTACGCTGGTATTCAATTTATTTAAACGTTCTTATAAACGGCGCAGAGAGAAAGCAAAGAGAACTGTATTGGAAAATGTTATCATTTTCATCATTTTCATGTTATTAAGAATTATTACGGGAATACTAACCGATCATTGTAAATTGAATAAATACCTAACAAAGTTGGAAATCCAATCCAACTCGGACTGCAGATACTGCCGGGAGAAAGGGAAACCGCATGACATGTGCTAGAGAAATGCCTGGAACTAATGCACAAGTAGAAGAAACACCTAGGTAAGTATTTCAAGGAACATAGAAAATTAAAGTTAGGAAGTGTAGGCTCTATACTGTTTTTTTACCTAAGAAAAACGGACTTAAAAAGACACGCCAATCCAATGAAGGGGCCCAATAGATCTTTTAAGTCGGAGTGCACTATCCCTTGTACAAATAATAATAATATTTACGTTGGTAGGTAAATACAATTTTGTTAGAAGCAAATATGATTCCAACTATAAATTTGAGATAAAACCGTATGCTCCGGGTTATACTAAACTATACTTATGTAGCATGCTTAATCCAAAGTGGACAATACGGAAAGGAAACTATTCGGAAGTCAAATTATAAACAAAAATGAACTTAATCTTAAATATATATACATAAGTACATATGGATGAAAAAATTTTTAACGATTTTAATATTTTACTACTTTACTTGACTTTAATAAATTGATTAAACTATTGCAACTGTATAATTTTTATATATCATGCTTTTCTGTTAGATTTATAAATTGTAACAAAAGTAACATTTGTGCAGCAAGTAGTACGGTCACGTTGTGACCTCAAAAGTTCAACTACTCAAATAAGCGAAAGCATGTGTGGGACGGGACTTGCTTTAAGCCATTAGTAAAGAGCACTTCCATGTGATCTATTAACTAAGCAAATATGTGGGTAAGTATTTTTCTACATTTAACCAAAATTACAAGTTCAATTTAGAATCAAAACACAGCATTAGTGATGCTGATACAAAAACGGAAAAAATGTTGAAATGAATTCGCACAATAAAACCCAAGCAATGCCAGGCAAACCAAAGTAAAGCATATATTATTTATGTATATAATATAAATATTGTATAAATATAAAAAATTAAGTAAAAAGATAAAAATACGTTAACTGAAAGAATGTAAAAGTCACGTTAACCACGTACTACAAAACATTTTGTCAACTTGGCCAGTCAACGTGGTCCAAAAATGATTTTGGCACACCGTAAACAAACAATTCCTTTGGCCTGGCACGATTTCTGATTCGGAAGTTGGCTAGTTGCTGACTTGCTGGATGTCTCAATTTCACAGACTGCGCCAACGATTTTCGGTACCATTTTCGTGTTTAACAACCACTACTCGTAGGCATCATGCATCAAACGGGCGCACTATATGTCTCCCGTGGGAGTCTTTTGTTTTGGTTTTCGATTTGTTTTCGATTCTTCTATTTTCTACTGATTTTTGTCCAACTTTTATTTTTCATTCTCATATTCTTGGACAATATTTGTTTGGCGTTTCTCTGGTAGTTTGTACTTTTATTTTTATGCACGTTTTCACGAGAATTATTTTATTGTGAAGTTGTGACAAGTGGCGCTCCAGTTGCAAATAATTTTATATATTTATTTGTTTGACTACCAATATTTTATAAGTATTACTCGTATATCAGTATTTCTATCTTACAATGTAACTGATAGCTATCTTTTACATAATTAAGTATAAAGACAATAAGAAAGTTTTCCGTTTTAATTTAATAGTTTTTTTGACTGGCAAAAAAACTATTTTTATATACATATAAATTATTTCAAATTAATAAAATATATTTTTAAAAAATATATATTTTTTAATAAACTATTATTCGTTATGCTATCATACATGAAAATGGAAATTCTTAAGATTATACATCAACTTATTTGTCAAAATTAAATAAAATACTTGAACTAAAACAGCTTTTTTCATTATTTAAAGAAAATTTGACGGTAAAGTGTTGTGTGAAAGTGCATTAATTATCTATAATTTCCTTCTACTTTAATATTTTAAAATTATACTAATATTTTTAGTAATAGTAACATTAATTCAAGCTGTTAAATATCGAAGTTAACAAGCTACTTAGCAAGACTAAGCAGGACTTATCAGGACTAGGATCAAACTGTCAAAATTCGTGGTGGGCTAGACAGTTCGCTGGCTGAAGAGTACTCCTGCCAAAAAGTTAAACGTTTCTATAAACCACATAATGCCCAGATTTAACTAGAATAAGGCATTTTGCTAAGGAAAGCTGCGTACAAATGAACTAGATAGTCAAATAAATAAACCGTGCAATTCAGCTTTAAAAATTCGTGATATAATTCTCCTGATCTCGTGAAATCTACCACTCCCTTAATGTGTGGTAGAAAAACGAGGTTGGTATACTACTTAAGTGGAAAAGGAAACCCCGTTACTAAATCAAGCAACCAATATAAATTTATTTTCTTTATAATATCACTAACTAAAGAAATTCATATAGTTTAATATCTCTACAGGAATAAAAGATGGAATGATGCAGTTATGATATCATGTTTTTAGTTTTAGGAATATTAAATTTGTTATATAGGTATGTTGTATCTGAGTCAAGCGACAGAATATTTCATTAGAAAGGTATAAGTGGTTTAGCAAAATAGAACAATAACTTTTTTTTTTAAAATACAAAAATTATATCAATAGTAAAATGGATTATATTTCAAGTACAATGTGATTCTTAGTTTGACCGAAACTAACCAAGAACAACTAAAAATTATTCTACATTAGTAACGATCTGAATCATTTAAAAAAATAAAATAACGTCCATTTCTGCCTGTAAAACAATAGATAACATTCTAGCCAATCAATATTATCTGATATTGTTTCAAAAAGTTTATTCAATATTTAATATATTGATTTAAAAATCTTTATTGTTCCTGCTACTTATTACTTATTAACTGTTCTAAACACAATAATTAATAAAACCGTTACTATTATAACTGATTAGAACTGATTTATAATTCAATCGAATATGTATGTGTAAATAACCAATTATAGATCTTAATGTCATACCAAAATTTTGAAAGAATTGATTTCTGAAGAATTGATTTTGTGCCTTATCAATAAAAATTTTTCAAACCTAGCAATAGCAGTTATACCAAGGTATTATCTTAAAACATAAGACTAAAATATTATCAAGTAAATACAAAACTATCATTCCACCTTAGACAAAATACCTTTCTTAAAAATTTAGCTAACGACGAAAAAGTGATCAACTTTATATGACGACCACACAACTTACATACCTATCTTGTACGATATATAATATTACTATCCTAAAGTGCTTATTTATGCTGCTGCCACATAACATACGACCACACAACTTACATACCTATCTTGTACGATATATAATATTACTATCCTAAAGTGCTTATTTATGCTGCTGCTCGGTGATCTTTTTTGCGATTCAATGATTTTGTTAATTATTTTTAAAGTTTCGAATGTTGCTTAAAATATCTTGAAATTCTTATATGTTCAAAAATGATTCATTCACTTAAATGTATATTACATACTATACATCTGGTATATATGTAATAAGTTAGCAGTAAGAACGTATTTATTTAAGTTTTCTGAAGAAGTTTTTTCCCAATCTGAACTTTTTACTCTATTTATGAGTACAGTTAATTTGATAACTTATTTAAATTTTATTTTTTTAGCACTTAACGTGCTAATTATAATTTCACAAAAAAGTACCAGTAAAATACTGGTTAACTTCTTTCACACAAACAGTTATTATTCAGTTTTGTTCATATTTAACAATAAAGTAAGCAAAACTCAATGTGCTAGCTAAGCCCACCAAAAAATAATAGAACATGAAAAAATAATTTCACAAAAAAAAACTAGCACCAAAAATACTGGTTAACTTCACGCACAAAAACAGTTATTGTTCAGTTTTGCTCATATCTATACAATAAAGTAAGCAAAAGTCAAAGTGCTAGCTAAGCCCACCAAAAAATAATAAAACATGAAAAAATAATTTCACAAATAAGTAGCACCAAACATACGAAAATCGAAAATATGTAAAGCTCTATTGTTCTTAAAATTTTCTAAAGAATATCTCCGTACAAATTTTATATATTAAAAACGTAAAATATATTTTAATAATAAACCGCCACTGTATGGTGCACTCAAACTTTTGTAAGAAGCTTGACTCAACAATCTAACCTTATGCTCATGCCAATCAAATTGGTATGATGATCAAAATAACAAACGGGTTGCTGCTTGTAGTGGTTTTTTTTTTTTTATTTTAGTTGCACTTGCCAATCTTGAATGCTCTTTCCATCAACAAAAGAGAACCAAACGCACACAAATTAACAAATGATGATTATGATGCAACTGTATTTAGGCAAGGTATTTGTTTGATATTTTATCCCTTCACTGCACAAGGTATACAAAGACTTCCTTTCCAAACCTTCAACCGAAGCTTTGTGTGTGCTTAACTCAGGTAACGTGTGAAGCAACTGAGATTTTTGATTGAGAAGATGCTGAGGCGACAAATTGTTATTGTTGCTGCTATACTTTTATTGTTGCGTTTACCTTTGTTGTTGCTGTTATTGTGTTAGACAGTGTTGCCACTGCTTTAAACATGTGCGAATTGGCAATGTTGTTGCTTTCAATTTTGTTGCTGTTTTGGGTCTCGTTTTGATTCAACTTCGTGCTTGCGATTTGTGCAATGTTTTATGGCAGCAGAGTGTGACTTTTTACAATTGTGCTTGTTGTTGCTATGATTATAGCTGTAGTATAGCTGTTGTAGATGCTGTTCAGTTAAGTTCAGTTGATACATTCAGTGAAGCTGTGTATATGTACATATGTATTGGTGCATGTAAATGTGCGAATGTATCATTTTGTTTTGTTGTATTCATATTGAAAAATATTTGTTGGTGCGCCTCTCAGTTGCTCTTTAGGGGAAACTTGCTCCACCAACAACACCAACAAGCATCTTCAAGCACATGCTGCACGATGAATGTAGCAACACCAACAACAACAGTAACATAAATACAACATATAAACGAATCTGCAATAACGACAACGATGATGACGATGGCTATGGCTATCGCTATTAAGCAGAGCAACACGGGCTTACAGCCTGCATGGCTGAGATGAGGCGACCATGTTTCCTGATGCGAGGCGATAGTTTATCGCCAATTTTCATGCCGTGCAGAGGTGAACGCGGAACAAAGACGTGCGAACAATTGTGGAATACGAGACCGTAACAATAACATTAATCACAAAAATATCAACAACAACGGAAAAATATAACGACAACAAAAAAAAAACAACATAAACGCGAAATAATGAAAATCCTTCGGTAATGCCGTCGGTAAAAACGCAGTGATTTGTTGTGATTTCTGAATTGTTCTTTTAATGTTCAAACATGAAATAAATTAAACATAAAAAAATGTTATAAAAATTTTACTATAAATACTAAATTGTCGGTAAATATTAAATTTCGCACCGCAACAAAGCATTTAACAAGGTCAGAGTTAAAGTTAAAAACAAATTGTTGAACGAATTTGTGTTATAACACAACCTATAAGCTTAAAATGTGTTTAATAAAATAAATTTTATAAATTAACTTTGTATATTAATTTAAACTTTTTCCAAAAGTTTCAATATTTGCTTAAAAATTAATAATTAATTATATATTAGTGTGTAAAATTAAATATATTATATTAAATAATGGATCATCATAGCGGTGGTTTTGTAGCTTCGCCTTGGGCGGCGGCAGTTTTGGGCCATCATGCAATGGCTTCCGCCGGTGCGGATGCGGGATTTGCTGCAGCTGCAGCAGCGCATGTCCAAAATGTCGCTGTTGCTGCGCAGCATCACCACTCACATCACCAAATTGCCGCACACCATTCACATCATCATCACCATCCGCACGCGCACCACCCACACTCCCACCATCTTAACCCAACCGGCATGCCAATGGATTTACATGTACCACAGGGATTTCCCTACTACAGGTACGCCAAACATTATTTAAAATAAAAGTAATGGCAAAAAAAATAATAGTACGGTTGAGGGAAATTCTATGTAAACAAAAACTAAGTATCAAAGATTTGAAATGTACCGACGGAAAATTTCTAGTTCCCATGAAATCACAAAAAAATATTTTTAAAAAATACAT
>NC_051846.1:55475168-55487085 GCF_002237135.1 Teleopsis dalmanni | reverse complement strand
AATTATATATATATATATATATATATATATATATATTACATAATTTCACTTCAAATCTATTAAACAGTATCTTTTCTATATACAATTTCAATTCCAAATACAATTTCGAAGGACGTTTACATACTCCTTTTTAAATGTCCTTATTACAAATGAAGTTTAATATAACAATTTGTTTCTAAAAGTTCCTTATCTAATCTAATGACTTTGTTATTAAAAGAAAATTATTATATAAGTTTTATTTTATATTCTTATATATATGGAAATATAGTTAATGGTTATTTTTTTATAAAGTATTGCAATAATTGTAATAAAGAAAATTTCCAGTGCAATGTTTATAGTTTACTTGGATCAAAAGATACATTTCTTAGATACATTGCTGTAGTTGGAACACTGCTTTTAATATAAAAAAATATTTTTTTATTTATCTTCTTCTAGTTTGTTTTATTTGTTACATAAATTTTGTTAGCGTTCATATACCGTTATTGGTAATATATATTTCGAGAGGAGACTCAGCATGATGTAAACAATTTTTTATATTTTCATTTGTGTGTCCCTAAAAAGTAAAAGTGATTTTAGGAAAAAAAACAATAATAGTTTTTTTTCTTTAAAAATATCACAGGTCAAACAGAGAAGCTATTGAATTATTGAGTGACGAAAGTGATTTATTTCAATTAAACCATCGCACACATAAGATAATGGTGGATAGTATCTTCTTTTCTTAGATAGTTTCTTAGTACAAAAATGATTCGGGATATCACAAATAACGGTAATTTGAAGAGTTTTTTCTTTAGTAATCAGACAAGATTAATTTTTAAATGTAATTTAATTTAATAATTTTTGTTTTTAAATAAATGAAAAATAATAAAAATAATTAGGATTTATCAAACTTTATAAGAATATTATTTTATGGATTTCATATGGACTCTGTAGGTAGAACTTTAATATCTCCCGCATCTATGAAATTGTGTAAGGAAGGATCCTGACAAAGAAATTATTAATCCAATGGGACTTGTTCATTGCAAGTGCTCGATGTTGTATTCGACTGTTTCTCTGTTTTTAGAGCTGTTAGCTATCATTTAACATTTGCTTATATATATGAATTAAGTTGATGCCTTCATAATTGATCCAGAATTGAATTTAGTAGTGCAGTTTATGTTCGGTAATTTTTTTTTTTCGAATACGTAGTAAGAGTATTATAAGGAACAAACAGTTCCTTACACACCACACTGACATTACAAACAGTTTTGGTGTTAGTTGGTCTAAAGACTAGTCGGAAGCGTCATCATAATATTGTTTATGGCATACATTTTATAGGTGGTTAAATTTTTAAAATAAATTAAGTCTTTATTTATTATTATGTACATACATATATGAGTTTAATTCAGTACCAAATTTTAAGGTATTTTAATTCATAATTGGTTTGAATTCAATTTATGAGGGCAATTCAATTGCGGTTTGACGTTTTTAATACATGACTTTATTACTTCACAAAATGATGTTGAGAATTTTATTTTTTATATTATATTTAATTTATATATAAAGTATAACTTTTTGTTTATTTCTAGTAGTTATGCTATATTATGAAAAATATATGTCAATGAGTGGCTTAAGCACTCTAAGTTTGAACTGATATATTCTCCCTGAACTACCGTTAACTGTTTCTTTGAAGGAATTTGTATGTTGGGTGACATTTTTAATGTACCACTTTATTGTTTTAGTAAAACATTTTTATTTGTTTTGAAAATAATTCTAAATTTTCTCAATCATAAGAATGTTTAAATCATTTTACACTATATATATAATTACTATATACTTTTAACTCCTAGGAGGAGCATAGGGTCGCACTCTATATGATATCAATAAATTATAAAAATTCTGTTTTTTGTTTATGTTTAAATATGTTTTAATGAAAAAAGAACTTGTGGAAAATGTGTTAACTAACCCAGGTTCGAGAGGTTGTTGTTGTCCATGCATTCCCATACCAGGTTGATGCTGATTTGACATTTTATTATATGGCACAGCGCACAAATCTTGTGTAGGCACCAACCAAGAATGTGTAAATGGACCAGCACCTACACCAGGCATTCCTAATGAGCCCATAGAAGTCATATGGCTGCCTGGATGACCAGGTGTAGGTTGACGCTGATAACCAGCGTAGTCCATTGCAACAGCTTGATAAGGTAACATGTTGATTGCAAATTCAATTTCTAATAGGTTCGATGTTTAACGTTATAAAGAATTTAATTAATTTGTAAGTAATTAATTAATAAATGAATTTTTTTTATTTTCGTAAAATATTTTGGCACATTTTGTTACAACGTTTTATATTTATTTTGACACTTAGAATTTTTTTTTAATGGAATTTTTAGTTGAGCACTTAAACTTATTTCAACTTTTTCGCAAAGCTTTTGTTTATTGAAAGGTCATTGAATCCTTTGATGCATTTGGCACACAACACACGCTTCACACACATTCACAATAGTTGGGGAGCGCCAGCAAATTATGCGTACGTGTGGATTATTCAGTTTATGTATCTTCGTCTAAAATATCTTACACTTGAAATGTGCATGCGTGAAGCAATTTTTAAACTATTTTAAAACACCAAAAAAATATATGTGTGTGAAATCGATAAACGTAGAATGGTGAATGGTGAATTTAAAACGCAAGTGTCCTGCTATGTTGTTTGGAAGACACAACGTAAATTAGCGATTTCAATTGAATCCTTCGGTTAGTACGCGACACTCGTGTACGTCCACTTTGAACGCGCCGTTACGTTACGTTTTTACGTTTCATGCAAAGATTCGCCTTGCATTACGACGTTCTGTTATTAAAGTTAGCAATTTTTTGATTTCATTTTGTAATCACATCAATACGAAGTATTCGGCACGTCTGTGACGAAATCAAGTACAACGCCACGTACATTAACGGTATAGAATCGAACTGTTGAAAATTAGTTCTCTGCACACGGACAAATACAAATGCTCGTAGTGAATACGCTGAGTTTCGTTCACGGTGCGCAAAAAGAATACACAAATTGTACACACCACACTGCTCGTATTAGATGAATAACAAAAACAATAACAAAGACTTGAAGCAACAAACACGGTG
This sequence comes from Teleopsis dalmanni, assembly GCF_002237135.1. Classification (NCBI taxonomy): domain Eukaryota; kingdom Metazoa; phylum Arthropoda; class Insecta; order Diptera; family Diopsidae; genus Teleopsis; species Teleopsis dalmanni. The sequence continues at coordinate 55,483,977 of NC_051846.1, read as the reverse complement.
AAAATGTACGTCCGTAGCTGCCAACGAGTACGTGCAGAATAATTTAGACATGTTCATGTCCACAAACTTAACCAAAGTAAGGCAAAATAGCGGAGCAACGCAGAGTAACGCAGAAACAGGCATAGCAGCGCAACGCAGCGCAGCACAGCACAGCACAGTACGCAGTATACTACAAAAGAGCAGAGCAGAGCAGAGCAAACAAACATGCACACACATAAAATGCTAATGGTATACTCAATGTTTTTGTTGGGGGTGATAATATTTACTTTGTATTTTTTTTGTTTTTTTTTTTTTTTGATTTTTTAATGCCAGGATATAAAAGCAAGTAAAATTCTATTAAGAAAAAAATTAAAAAAAATGAAAAATAAAAAACAACTAAACAAAGACAAAGCTAAGAACGTGCGCTGTGCTGTAGTCACAGCATTTTGACTCCCACACATGCTTTACATATACGTCACACACATGCAAACATACACATGAAGTAACAGCAAGGATTTAGAATATTGTGTGCACCTGACTTTCGACTTGGTCATGTACTTGTCTCACCAGTAGCATTTTAAGCAGCCTCACGCATTCGCTCCAAATTCATTGTTTGTTGCTTCGTTTCGTTTCTCTTCGTTTTGCTGCTGTGTATTGTAAACTCATTGTACTGCACTAGTATTTGGCGTTTTGCTCTCTTGCGAGTATAAATGGGCGGGACGTGACTGCCGTTGGGTTATTATTGTAGTGTGTGTATATATATGCAGAACATTCATCGAATCGGAATCGACATAGCACGCATACATAATGAGTCTGATTTTGTAGTTGCAATGTTGTGTACAGTGAGTATGAGTATTTTTTGCTTTGCTCTGGCATCTGCTTCCTCATTATTTTTTGTTTGTAGTTGAAGTGTACGTGCGAACGGCATTTCCCATAAAACAAGCAACAACAAAATATAGCGAACTGGTTTGGAATGTCTCTTGCTAGTTGTTTGTTGTTTTTAATATTGTCATTTCATTCAGTTTAATGGTATCGTATTTATATTCCCGTTTAGTCTATCCCATTTACACTCAGTGTAAATATGTTTTGAACTTAAATTTACCACGCCTGAACTTTGTAGTTGTACTTTGTATATAAACGTTTTGTTGCTTTGTAGTCTGATTTTTTTAGTTCATAGTCGTGTGCAACAATTAGTTAGCTTCTTTTTACATTTGGGAATTACAAGCAAAAATATGAAATAATTTTTTGTCTCTGTTTTTATTGTTGTGGTTTATCTGTTTATAGCTGCATGTTTACACGTACGAGAGTATTTTGTTGTTGGTGTCATTTTGTTTTATGTGTTGGTATGTGACTGAAATATAAATGGCAAATACTAGGGCGTGAGCTACAGATTTTGTATTTTAACAAGTGAACAGGTACATTTGACAGGTAAAATTTCACAAATATGTATTGTATATAATGCGGTGGGAGTTTTTGGATTATTTTTTAAAAAAAAATAAAGAATATTATTTTATATTAATATAAATATACATATTCGTATTGACCATATATTGTGCTTATTTAACAATCCTTAAATAATTAGCATATGTATATGATTTATGCTGTATATATTTATGTATTTATTTATATAATAATATATTTATATAGTATTAAATTATTCTTTGTCTTTAAAATTGAAGCCAGAAAGTTTAAGCGATTGTAAAATTATAAATTTTAAAAATTATAAATTTAACAATTATAACTTAAAATGCATTAAAAGATATTAAAAAAAATTGAACAAAAAAAAAAATTAGAATAAAAAAATCTTGAACCAAATAAAAAATTGAACAAAAAAAAACATGAGGGGATAAAAAAAATAGAACAAAAACAAATTATTTTATTTTATTTTTTATATTATAAGTAAAAGAATTTTGCTCTTAAATTTTATTTTTTATTATTATTATTATTTATTTTATTTATTAATTTCTTTTAAATAAATTTGTTTTTAATTTATGTATATATGTACATAGCTTTTTGTTTATATAATTGTTCACAATAATTTGTAATAGATCTATAATTTGTTTAATATCTATAGCCTCTATCTACTCTTCCCTACATTGCTTACAGTCACGTTTGTTTCCTCTTTCTAACTTGTGTGCTGATAATAATTAGAAGCTAATTAACTAGTCTTTTTTTGCAGCTTGCCAATAATAGTAATAAAAAATAATAAAACTATCTAAAGGATAAAGTAGAACGTTACTATAGAGACTAGCTTTTATCTACTTTCATTCAGCGTATATAGATCATTATACTTAAAAACAAAAACTAAATAATTAATTATTTCGTTAATTTCATTGACTCTCAGAAACTGAAGTTCTTAGAAAAGCAGGGAAAGTCAGTTTGTTAAAGAAACTATTATATATCTATATGTCTATTATTTTTTGGAAGGATTCATTAAATTAGTGTCTCTTTACCGAAGAAAAAATAAATTAATATTTTTAAGAAATCTACAGTAGTCAATATTTGATGTTTATTTCAAAATCGAGAAATATAATATGATTTTGATACACGAGCCTGGAGATCAGACCAAGAATTATCATTGCCAATAGGTGCTACTATGGACTCAGTAGCAATTGAGATGTATAACTCTCTCTCACGACAGACAAAACTTACGCTTTGATGAGAAATTTCGAAAGACAAGTTCTTTGTAAGGTCTTTGGTGCTCTATTAGTTGGCGACGACCACTGTATTCAAATAAAACATAAGCTGTACGAGCTTTATTATGGCGTTGACATAATTCAGCGAATTAACATTTTGCGGCTTGTAATGTCTAGGTATTTGAAGGGGTTTGTGGGGGGAAGAAGATTAAGAGATAGACCGTAACTCCGAAGTGATGGATTATTATTTATTATTATTATAATACTTGTGCTCGAACATTAGATGTCCGTGACACTTCGTCAATAATTGGGCTATTTTATATTGCTATATTCATAATTACTGAAGAATTTTTTTCACTTCAATTATACCCAAAAAAGCCTTAATATATTGAGTGATATTCAACCACTTTTATAAATGTGGTTTATAAATGGTCAGTTCTTTGTAGGAAATTCTTCTATTCTGTTGAATAGTGTTATTCTAGCTGATTCCATAATGTTACTACAATTGATGGATAGTATTAATGCTAATTTTTAAAAAATATTATTAAACATGTGTTCCCCTGTTATTAATTGTTATATTATTGTTTTCATAGTGTATATATACTCAGTCAAAATACGTATTCTAACTACAAAATATATCCGATATTAATAAAGTAAGTTATTTTTTTTTTTGAGAACTGTTCCTCTACATGTTAGCGTCATGAAAACTAATTTTTTAGTTTTGAAGTTAAATAAAATACAAAAATGTAGGATTTTACCGGATTTTTTTAATAAATTTGTATTTTAAAAGAATATGTAATTCACGGTCAAAGGTTGTCATTTTATGCAAGTTTTAGATATACCCTAGAACTAAGTATAGATCTAAAAGTATACTTTTTAAATAATATTATTCTTTCAAAATCGATAGCCAGTTTATATTTACCATAAAAAGATAAGAGTTCTTACCAAAATTAAAAATACATTCAATTATAAAGATCTGTCTATAACCGAATGTCGGACAGAGAGTTGATTATACTGAAATTTTAAATTTATTTCACATTCTAAATAACTAAAACCATTCTTATTAGTAACGTACTAAGAGCATATGGAGTTCACAATGAAAATGTTTTTTACGGACCCGTACTTATATGAGAAGTAGAATGTATCGTGTATAAGAATTTTGTATTTAAATTTAAACATTGAAATCTATTTCTTACAATCTTACATTGCGCTATAATATAGCGGAGGCTTACTTACATATTAAAGGTGCTATTAGGGCTACCATTTTAACCCTGTCTTTTAATCCTAGTTTTTGAGTTAATATAACACACTTTTCTCGGCACCTCTACGATTAATAATGTTAATAACATAATGAAACTTATTCAGTTTGTGGTTCATTCAAATGTAGTAGTTGCCGCCAACTTGTTAATAATCAAAAATCTCAAAAGAAAATTTCTTATCAATCTTCCTAGTTTTGCTTCATCGTTTTGTGTTTTTGTCCTTGCTTATGTGTATGAAGTTTTAAGAAGGTGAATAAAATAGTCACTCATTGAATGCCATCCCAAAATTGACTTATTGGGTCATATCTGGTGAATACTATGCTTGTCTCATAGTCTTCACCGAGTGTTTGGTCACTCGGACAACTGAATACACTGCATGTCGGCTTTCTAATTATATGAAATCTAGGAATAGTTTTCTTATAAATCGGGGTGTATTCGGTTAACATTTTCTTTCAAACTATACGAAATACTTATAATATAATATTATAATATAATAGTATTTCAAATAAGTGACTTTAAGAAAATGCGAAAAAATTTGGATTTGCCTAATTTTTTTATGGATTTTGGCATAATATTTTGCAATTACGGCTCTTATTAAAACTAACCATAAGTTTGGGTTCTTGTTACTTACAATTATGTTAAGTCCATAGTAAATTAAAAAAGTGTTTCTCATATTTATATTTCCGAAAAATAGTCCAAAGAGTAAATATTGCTGAGTGCGTATGAGTGATAATTGATTAATGTAAGTATTTTGTTTAAAACACTTACATGTTGTTTGTTTTAAAGGACGGTGACTGGAAGACGGTTTCTGATCGTCGGTAAATTTATGGATGAGAAGTATTTGAAATATAATAAACTATTGATATATTGAACATAAAGTTTCATATTATTTTAAAATTTTAGGAGTAATAAGATTTTAGAGATAATAATTTAATTCAATCATTAAACACACCCATTTAAGCACACAGACATATTATCAAACTAAAGCATATTTAATGGACTAAGAATAAATATACTACTCAGATGATTTGTTTTTCAGACGCTTGGAGTTATTTAACTAAACTTTACACTTTAAACTTTATCATTCCATGTAAATATTATTTAAGACTATAAATGTTGTAATTTGTGAGTGAAGTTGTAGCTGGAGACTATAAATTAGAGCATGATGAATTACTTATTAAAGTTTCTCAATTCGTTTCTTTTTGTGTATTTGTTAACAATTTATTCTCTGAATTATATGTGTAGATAATGTTGGAATGACTAATTGATTATTTCATAAATTTTAACAAATAAAAACGAAGACATTGGATAAAAGTAAACTTTGTTTATTGCGGAAAAGAACAAATTAAAGCAGAGCTATAAGTTGATGGGAAAAATATGGAACAAGGTTAAGTGTTTAGCTTATAAGCTTATTAGCTTATACATATATATATATACATATATACATATACATATATATGCATTAAATTTACTAAAAGAAATTGTGAGAACACAAAAAATATGATAACAATAAAGAATCATTTAAACAGCTTTAATAACGGCTAAAATCATCTACGCATATATCAAACAAAGTATGTATAATGGACATAGTTTAGGATCCAGTTCTGTTAATAACTTGTTAGCACACAAATCACATAACATAATATATAAAACGGATTATGATTGCTTTCAAGTTGTATGAACAATGGGGATTAGTAAATATTGTTCTGACAAGTAACGACTCATCTGGCGTGATCGGAGAATCTTATGTGTACCCACTAAAAAGCATTATATCTGCAACTACTACCTATACAAATTGGGTATTTATAAAGTATTTATGTTGTGTTGGTGAAAAGTTAAAGAAACACATACGAACTCAATTTGAAAAATGTATAAAAAAAACTATGCAATGTTTACAGAGAACATAATAGCTATTTTTGGTGTTCCACTGTAATTAAATAAAAGTCTGTTCCCGTAAATAGTTCACGAAGGAGAAATCAGGTTAGGTTAGGCTGGAGTGCCAACTTTGTGCACTACAGGCAACTTAAACTCTAATAATAATCCGCTGTGATTCTATTTTTCCCTCACTTGCAACAAGACAATCAAACAAATATACCTGAGCATAACTAAACAAAATTAGACAGGGAAACCCTTTTATCAAATCTCAATATCGATCTGGTCCAAACTGGACAAAAAACGCACCAGTCATTTGCATCAACTAAGCCACTAAGCCACTTCAACTAAGTTGCGACACTGGATGTACCCTATAATAATTTTTGTCGTAGTTATGGTTCTGTGGCTGAGGGTAAAATTGTATTCTACATCATGTGTCAGTGTTCATCATTGGCTAAAAGAAACGTTAAAACATTCGGGTCTCTTTTCTTCCCGATCTGATAGAACTGTCATTATGCCAAATTAAGGACTTGACCAAGTGTATAGATTTATCAAGTTTGTTCAATTTCACTTAAATGGAAATTATGGCTTCTCGGCGTTGTTCGTACGATGGTCTCTAGTCTACGGATGAAGAACACTAGGCTTCATAAGGGGGAGTTCACTTAGTAATAAGACTATTTTAAATGGTTGATATGATTTAGTAAATGATTTATAGATTTTTAAATTTTTAAGTAAATGTTTTTTTTTTTTTCGAGAATAGCTAATTGAAAAAAAAACTACTGGCACTTCTTGATCTACTATAATGTGATATACGGTACAAAATCAATTATACTACTATTTAAAAAATTCAAAAATAATAAAAAATCCAAATACAAAAACAAGAAACATTTAAATCCTTATGGAATCTTTTAAAATAAATAAATTTTTAAATATTTAAAATATTTAGTAATTGCATTTTTTACTTTTCATGACCTTCAAACGTGCATTAAAATTTATAAATATCTTTTATTGTACGTGTTTATCTGTAATGACATTAAACATTTAACTCATTAAATTTACAAAGCATATATCGAGTATGTGGGAAACCCCTCCGGAAGAAAATTTACTTCCAATTACGTAATGTTGGTTGGCATAAATGTCTGGAGACACGTGATCTTCAGACATGAAAAAAAAATTCAGCTCCTCGCAATGCGAGCAAGAAGAAGAGCAAGCACAGAAATACTAGCAACAACAACAACAACAACAACAATAACACCAGCAGCAGCAGTAGCAGTAGCAGAAGCAACATCAGTTGTGAAGACATGTCGTTACCAATTTCAATTGACTTTACTTTTGCTAGCGCAGTGCTAAGTGTGAATTTTAAAAAGGAAACAAAATCAATTTAGCGGAGGCAATCGAACGCATGGCAGCACACAGACAACGTCGACAACGAACGTGGTCAGGAACCAAATATACCATCAACCAACTAACTAGCCAACCAACTCTTAGCAACGAAGCAACCAACCACTCATTCACTCATTCATTTACTCAAAAAATCGAACGATGGCGGCCAAGTTGAAAAACACGTATTCCAAGCGTCAGACAACATCTAGACGGATTCAATAATAATTCTTTACGTGCGTTTTTTGTAGGTCGGAAATCGAAAGCGTCCATCCGCTTTGGAGACAAAAACAAAACCAAACACAAACACAAATACAAAAACAATAACAATATTATAACTTTAGCAACAACAACAACAACAGCAGCAGCAGCAATAAAAAAAGACAAACAAATAACTATACAAAAAGTATACACAACTACACACATAAACAAGAAATTCACACAAGATTATTGTAAATGTTACCTCGTACGTTGAACGTGTGCGCACCCCTAATTTGAGTGCGTGTATACGACCCACTCGCTCACACTTGAGTACACACACACACACACACACATACGCATGCAATGGAAAACACAAATACAAAGCGCACTATCTACTAATTTAATATTTGTGCTTTATATTTTTGGATTTTCGTAGTTTCTACGTTTGCAAATCACATGAATTTTCTTTATTCAATTTTTATAAAATAAATTCTTATTCATTGTACACACCATCAGCGCATTGTATACGTGAAAGCGGGACAAGCAGTGAAGTAGGTGCCAACAGCAGTACAAAATGACTTCCAGTCAAAAGCTAAATACGGTAGCAGCGAAGCGTTTTAGTTTCACGTAGGAAGGAAAAAAAAACACTACATGAAATGCCTTTCCAATGAATTTTATGAATGAATTGTATAAAATACTTGAAGCAAGTGGCGCCACGGCATGTCCATTCGCATGCTTCATGCCAACGGCAGTGTATATATTGCCAAAGTAGTGACTGAAAGCGGCGCTGCTGACGCTTTAATCATTACAAAACAGTTCATACAAAATATCACGTTCACGTTCTTGAACTATTCCATTCCATCATCAGTGAACAGCAGCAGCAGTAGCAGCAGCAGCAGCAGCAGCAGTGAAACTCATTCCAGTATATCAGCTTATAACAAACATCACATGCCTTGCGGCCACTCTCCACGCTACTGTTGTTGTCGTTGCTTATGCTAAGCAAAAACTACCGCTGTTCTTGTTATTGTTGTTGTAGATTTGGTTGCTGTATCGTGACGTTGCGATATTAAGCGCTGCGATGTGTTGCGATGCGATGCACTGCGTTTTATTTTGTTGCGTTTATCCATTTGTCCATAGCTAACTTTCTTGTCCATCACGTTCTCTCAAACGTACGAGGCATCCATTTTAACTAACTATGTGTGTGATGTGGTTATATGGACGTGCTAGGCGGATAAATGTTTAGGCTCATGGACCATATGAAAATATAAACATAAGCATGGGCCGTATCAATTGAACGCCTGCACAGTGTAAATTTATAATGCAGTTTTCTGATTCGTCCCACACATATGTGAGGGGAAGAACTTTAACACCTTTTCACGATTTTTATAGTAATCACTGTTAGGTGTATATGAGTTTGTGAGGTGAATCCAAGGTGAAGTTGTTAATTTTGATATTTTCAACAGTTTGCACTATAGACATTCA
>NC_051846.1:55432332-55475068 GCF_002237135.1 Teleopsis dalmanni | reverse complement strand
TGCATTAAAACTCCTCGTGATAGCACAACGAACCCACTTCTTGAGACTTCTTCTTCTTGTTCTTCACTTCTTCTTCATGCACATTATACTAGACTATACATTATCTGCTATAGTCTAGTTCAGAATAGTGGTTATTCTAATTAAGATTGTTACAGTTTTCAAACGACTTTGTGTTCTCACAACCGACACAGTCCTTAGCATTTAAGTGAGTTCGTTTTCAATGAAATGTTTCTATCTTTATAAAGTTAAGACTATAGATTAAAATAATATTTTTTAGTATTTCTATAAATTTACAAGTCAATTAAAGAAATTAGTTATTTTTCTTACTAACAAAATATGTTTGCACCGATATTAAAAAAATTTTTTTTTCCAAATTTATAAGCAATAGTTTATAGGGAACTTCGGCTGAACGAGACGATTTTCAATCAAAATTTGTGTACTCAAAATTGCCAGCATGAAAAAGGAAAAAAGTATACTTTGACTAGTTGAGCAAAAGGTCGCGAAATTTGCCGCAATTTTCAAGCCGACAGACAAACTTCCATTAAAAGCCGCATTGGTAGTTTCTGTGGACTTTCTTAAGCTGTCGACGTCCATGTGAATATTGGAGTGGATGTTCGAGTAGATGTAGATTTTGATGACGAAAATACAATTTTAATAATTGGTTTATTCGCGATCGTCTGTCTGGCATCTGGTGAATCCTGTTTGTGTTGGTTGGTATCGTACGTAGTTGGAGACTCTTTAAAGCGAAGCTATGGCTACAAAATAAAACTGCGTACGACTGCGTCACCGTCACCGTATCCGTCTCCGTCTCTGTACAATAATGAAATATAATGTATGAAATCAATATGTGAAGACGCGGATAAGACAAAACAGTTTGTTGCCAATTTTGGACACAAATTTGGCTGCAACAAATTCTTTTTTTAACCATTTTCAATTTGTACTTTTTTTGCATATATCTTTATTTCTTTTTTTTTTCAATTATGAGCATGTGCACATATGTATTTATAAGGACGAATGTGTTCGGTTTGACTGTTTTTAGAAGAATCAACGTCGCTAGCAAAGCATAAAATTATTTGTGTTATATTGATTCCCCAAATGCACTCACCGGATCGAAGTGTGTGTGTTGTTTTTGTAGTAATAATTTAGTAGGTTCCTATTGAATGATGGGAATTTTATGGCACTATAAGTGATTATAGTATGGTATACGGCGTACGGTATACGGTATACGGTTTACGGATACGGTAACTTAAGTTTTTCCTTTTCCCTTTCGATTTTTCGGAATCAATATAATCAATGAATATCATAATTTTCGAGCATAATTTGCAGTTTTAAGATTTTTTATTTCCTCTTTCGAATTTTTTTCACTGAAATAAGGTAAAAAAGCAATAAGCAATTTTGCAAATTGTGGTTATTTGTTTGACATCTTGTGGTTTATTTAATTTTTTTTATTTTTGGTTTGGTAAGTTTATTGTGCACTTTATAAACATAAACATAAACCGTCCTTGAATTATATTTAAGTAAATTTTAGTTAATTTTATAACATTTTCGTTAATAAAAGTTTATTTATACGCATTTATTTTTTCTTTTTGCAGATACCGCGAAGATGCGCTTTGCTGGGGTGACAGGTAAGTTCCATGGATGCCAAACAAAGAAATAAATTGATTTTTTGATTTATGTGGACTCGTACTTGCAATCTGTGCAGTAGAGTTGCTTTGATATTTGCTTGGGTAGCGAGCCCAAATGCGCAACATATTTATCGCTTAATTAAATTTATTAAGCGAATTTATGCGATTTTTTTTCACTTTTGTAGTTTAGTTAGCAACAACAACTTTAATCAGTTTTTCATTAAAAATTATGTTTTCATATTATTATAGGAAATCAATGGAGGAAATTGGTGCTGCACAGTCCTCGGTTAATGCACGGTAAGTGCTAATGTCGCCGCGGTCTCACTGCACTACATTGCAAACATTTTTCTTTTTTTTTTTTGTTTTTTTACTTAAAGTAAATACTTTTTTTTCTCCTCCATTTAACATTTTACTGAATTTGTTAACATAAAATTATTGAATTTTACTAGGAATTACGTCTATAAGACTTTCTTTCTTCTGCCGATCGTCATTACAACGTTTTTGCTTACAATACTGCTACTTGACAATAACTTGACAATGACAATGACAATATATTGACGATAAAAACAACATACAAACAACATTGCATCCTTAACAAATTCCATTACGAGTATTTGTTGTTTACATTTTTTATGGCGAATCGCCGCATAAAAAGTACAAATATTGTACTAATTGGATTTATCTGCTGAGTTCCTACTCAAAGCGTTTAAGCCAACATTGTTGTCACTATTCTTGACAGCCAATACAAAAAAGCGAGAGAATATCATACACGTCGCATTCGATATTATGACAGCTAAGAATAATAACTAACAATAATAACTGGCAATAACATCAATTAAAATTGTATGTTAAACTTCAAATCATTGAAAGAAAAATATTTTCATAGTATTCATATTTTTATAATATCAAAGGTAGAGAGTCAAAATGTCAAACTTAGTAAAAGAACAAGATATAGAAAACTTTCAAAATGTTACTAATAGTATATATTTTGTTTTTATATTATACTTGCTTTTACTTAAAGAGACATACATTTATAAAAGATTTCGTATCTTACAAATGAAGACATTTCCATTACCGGGTGATTAAAATTTTATTAAAAATCGAAATCATTGCAGAATTTTCCTAGAACAGAGATGAAGACGGTACCATGACCACATTGCCAGAATATGATATAATATAGATATCATGCCAAAATTATTCTATACTATTTCATCAGTCGCAATTTATAGTAGACACTTCTATAGAAGTTTCCAGTTATCACCACCAAACAAAGAGTTAACTACTTTAAGGGACTTTGAGGAATGTATAGAATAGGGCTCTAAAACTAAAACTAGGTGGTTTAGTAGAGGTAGTTAAAGAGCTGAGATGAATCGTCTATTCGTAGACCAATGGGCTCAAATACTTGATTGTGCAAATATTTGCTGTGTACAAGACTACCATATAAATAATAATATGTTAATAATAATAATATGTTAATAATAATAATGTGTTAATAATAATATTTCAATTATTTTTCTTATCAAATTGAACGTCAGAGAATTTAATGTATCTGAACGTGATTGTTCTTTGTGTAATCGTCATGAAATAGAAAATATATGTAATATTACCCGATTATTAAAGAACATATGTGTTTTTTTTTTGTGATAAAACACTTCTATCCGAAGAAGAAGTTAAAGTCTTGTTAAATGGTAATAATAGTAACCACCCTCACAAATTTATGAAAAGTGCTTTAAGTTGCAGAAGGTTAATAATATGTAACACTTGTTCTATGCCAATCTGACACACAACAAATATATTATTGTCAATTTAGATTTGAAGTAAAATTCTAAAAAATTTTTGTAGAATTAGAACCAAATTTTCATGAATCAATAATAAATTAAGCATTTCAATTTCTGATTTATTTTATAAAATTATTTTTAATACAAATTTTAGCAACATATATTTCCTATAATCACATAGAAGAATCTCAAAAAGGATATATGCATAACAAATTGAATTAGTGTTAGGTTATTAAAAATCAATAATTTTTATTTTGCTTCCAAAAATCAAGTAAACAAAAATAAATTATTTTTTGCTTGTTCTTTTGAAAATAACTTATAACTTCATAACGAAGTTATGGAAAATCATTTAAAACCTTTAATAATTCATTATAGTTATGTAGATAGATAATTAATTAATAAGGAAATTGGCTCTTATTGGAGTAAAATACCGCGACCATACTAAATCTTTTGTATTACATTTAAATCGCACTACAAAGGAGCCAGTGTTTTGAATAAAGATCCAGAATACCTTACGTTTTAAAATTACTTACTTACTTAACTTACCATAACGACCCATTATCAGATATCGATGTTACGTAACATATCTCTCCAGCCGCCTCTTTTGAGTTCGGTCAAGGTTTCACAATTTTATTATCCTATCGGAAATACAGTCTACCTCTACGTCTTTTGCTTCCTTCTACCGATTCAAATATTTTTTATTGTCATCTACTCTCACGAAATACAGTCTAAATCTACGTCTTTTGCTTCCAACTACCGCTTCAAATATTTTTTATTGTCATCTACTCTCACGACGTGACTAAAATAGCTAAGTCGTTGGACATTAATTCGCTGAATTATATCAATATCGTAATAAAACTCGTACAGTTCGAAGTTCATTCGGATGCGATATAACCGTCATCAACTCGTAGAAGACCGAAGATCTCAAAAAGACGATCTTGATATTAAACGGAAATAAAATCATGGGTCCTTTAAGTGTATGTAGATGTTATGGGTTATACATACCATATAATCGCTATATATTACTTAATATTAAAATTTATATTATTTTTAGATTTGCCTAAAGCACTGAATATATTCAAAATAAATTAAATTTCAAAATATATACAACATTTGAATAAAAATTTAAATTTAAAAAAATAAAACATACAGTCAAATGAATATAACAACAACTGCATTAAAATTAAAATACAATATAAATTATGTAGTCCTGTAATTGATCGCATTTATCAAAAATAATTACACATTTTAAACGTTGAAATAAGTACAATTGCAGTTAAAATCAATTGTAATCGATAAATCGATAAAAATAACAAAATTCAGTAAAATGCATTGCTTAAATTGATTTGTGTAATTAATTAAAAACTGCATAAGGATAGGTTGAAAAAAGAAACAACTTTAAACATTCCTGCAACTGAAATTATTTGAGAAATGCACTTTACTTTTGTGGCATTCACGCATGTATAAGGCAACACATTTTCCAGTGCAGCCAACAGATGTCGCTGTCATTTGCCGCTGATGAAGATGAACATCAACAGTTCGTTAACAACAAATTGTACATGTTGCCCGGAGTAAAATACACAGATTGTTGTTGGACATAGCCGCCGTTGCATGGTCATGGCCACTACGTACACGTACGAGTACAAATGCGCACAAATTCATTTCCCATATTGCCGCCATCAACATCAGCATCAGTTGCAACAGTCGCAGCCGCTGCCGCTGCCACAGCAACAGAACATTTTAGCATCAGAGCGTCGGCACTACTTTTTGTGCCATTCCAGTTAACCAGTTTTTAAAGATGAGAACTACGCGTACTTTGGCCCCATCAAATCTGGCCATAATCATTGCATCCACCATAATTCCAAATGTTCGCTTGTCTTAAGCGTGTCTCAAGCTACGAACGAAAGGTGCAAGAATATTAATTATTAATTCCGATCACAACTTAGAACTCTGTGTCGGCGTAGCTTGCGGCTACGGTCGAGTATGCGAATTATTCGCTAAATGAGAGTTCGCTAAATACGATTTAATCGCAATGATTTTTACTCATAAGTATTTTTATTATTTTTTAATACGAAATTATGATCAAACGGTGCATAAATGGTAACAAATTTTTTAATTGTTATAATTTTAATAATAAAATAATGATTATAATTAAAATTTAATTCTTTGAATGATTTTACCATTTGCGCTGAAATTTGGATTGCTAGAAAAGCCATAAAAAAGATTTAATGTAAAAAAAACTGGTCCTGCATTTGTCGTTCTGAGCAAACACAGCACTACACTGTGTAGTATACTTGCAGAAGATGAACTCATAGTTCTTCTTCGTTAGTTACTAAAATTATTCTATTCGAATTGTATCTGATTTTACGCTCTTTTCTAATGAAAAAATCTTAGGATATACACCAACAAAGCCAATAATTACACTAGTTTACAGCCAAAAATTTCCAAAGACGAGACTCATATTTTCTATAGGGAAATTTTCCGTAGAACTCGAAAATCATAACGATTTTTTTTTCCTATGTACCGTTTTCGTTATTTTGACTTTTCTCAAAACATCACCCTGCATATTCCCCCATAGCTTTTTTTCTGAAGTTATCTCGGTAGTATATTATATATCAAATTAAAGGTGAAACTTATACCAATATTTTGAGTTACATAACGTTAATGTAACTTACTTAGTTTAGCTGCTATAGCTAGAAATGTGCAGATGAAAAATGTTTTTTTTACGCTTTTTTCAACTTTTTCGATTTTCAAGGTTATGGGACTCCCACAAATATATTAAAAAAAAATTTTTTTTTTAATTAATGTTACAGACTGTTTTAGTACAAATATTTTGAGTGGCTTAACATAAAAATCGAATAAAAATTTCAGAAGTTATTTGCCATTTTCCAAAGTTGCCCAAAATAGTGGGTTTTATTAAGAAGTCAGAAAAATCATTTTTTCGAATTTATTTTGTAAAATTTAGAGTGCAAATCAAAACTGTATTATGCAAAATTGCACAAATTTTATTTAAAAAATTAAAATTAATATTATTTAATATTAATATATTGCATTTTATATAAAAGTTTGACGTCGAACGTGGAACTGCATTATTGAAAGTTAATTTATATATTATAGTGAGGTATATATGTACTTTGAGCAAACTTCTTATAGTGTGTAGGATTTGTTTCTCTTATAATTGTCCAACAATAATCTCCTAACATGCCTGCGTCCCAATACCCTTGATATCTTTTTTCCATTGCAGAGATATTCTGATGAAACCTTTCACCTTGTTCATCACATTCTGCACCGAGATTTGAAGGAAAAAAGTCCACACGAGAGTGCACGAAATGCATTTTTAGAGAAATAGTTGCGCCAAGAACTTTGTTATTTTCAATTAAAGATGAAATAATTTCTCTATAAAGTGAATCTCTTTCGTTATCCAAGAAGCCGATAACCATTTGCTTAAACGAAGTCCATGCTTTCAACTCTTCTTTATTTAACACATTATTAAATTTTTCATCCCTCATCAGTTTTTTGATTTGTGGTCCAACAAAGATTCCTTCTTTAATTTTGGCAAAAGAAATGCCGGGAAAAAAATGTGTAAAATATTCGGACACAGGGGTTTCGTTTTTTTACAGAGCCTTAACAAAATTTTTCATTAGGCCAAGTTTTATATGCAAAGGTGGCAAAACTTTCTGACACGGTTCAATAAGAGCTTTATTTGCGATATTTTGAATTCCTATTATGAGATCTTCGTTTTTTGGCCAAGATGAACGTAGGAAATGATCCTTTGTTGCTCTGTACTTTAGTCAAAAAATCAACCTTTAGATTGGCGCATAGCTTCCAATTGAATTCGTTATATTGAATTAACTTTAAAACTTTCGCAACTTCATCATAGGTTTCCTTTACCCCAACGGCATGCGCTAATGGTATAGTGAGAAGTTCATTGCCGTTGTGAACAACAGCAGATCTTAAACTAAATTTTGAACTATCTGTAAAAGACACCATTCGCTAGGATTACACCTTATTTGCAATTTCTTGAAAAGACCTTTAATATCACTGCAATAAACAGTTTGATGGAATTTTTTGAGAAAAAATGAATAAGCATTGCTTCTGTTGCGATATTCAGTTACTCTTGTGGATTCACTTAAGCAGTTATACTGTTGGAGACGTGAAGACGTGAGGCTCACTATGAGCTTTTGATAAATGTAAGTCTCTAGTTAAATCGTTTAATTCAATTTGTGATATAAAATGATTTGCGGTTTCACTCGTAGAACTCTCAAATGAAACTTTATTTTCATGTTCACTATTGTTGTCTTGCATATTTGGTGGAGTTGGTTGAGCAGTCGCATTGCTTCGTGAAACTGGCTTAATTACTGATACTATTTCTGGATACTTCAGAAATCTTATTTTCTTTGGCGACGTCATACATTTAAGATTTATGATGCAGAAATAACACTGAGAATGGTTTACAACCTCTTTCCAAAATATTTGTACACAAAAGTTCAAATATTGTTTTCTTCCAGTAAACCACCTTTTAAGTGTAATCCTGCAGGTTAGACACACTCCATTAGAAGTCCCCGGTTTATCTTGCTTAGCCATAGCAAATCCCAAAAAGAATCGTATGGTATCATATAATACCAATTAGTAGTTTAATAAACTAACGTTCGACGTCAAACTTTTATATAAAATGCAATATATTAATATTAAATAATATTAATTTTAATTTTTTAAATAAAATTTGTGCAATTTTGCATAATACAGTTTTGATTTGCACTCTAAATTTTACAAAATAAATTCGAAAAAATGATTTTTCTGACTTCTTAATAAAACCCACTATTTTGGGCAACTTTGGAAAATGGCGAATAATTTCTGAAATTTTTATTCGATTTTTATGTTAAGCCACTCAAAATATTTGTACTAAAACAGTCTTTAACATTAATTAAAAAAAAAATTTTTTTTTAATATATTTGTGGGAGTCCCATCACCTTGAAAATCGAAAAAGTTGAAAAAAGCGTAAAAAAAACATTTTTCATCTGCACATTTCTAGCTATAGCAGCTAAACTAAGTAAGTTACATTAACGTTATGTAACTCAAAATATTGGTATAAGTTTCACCTTTAATTTGGTATATAATATACTACCGAGATAACTTCAGAAAAAAAGCTATGGGGGAATATGCCGGGTGATGTTTTGAGAAAAGTCAAAATAACGGTTTTTTGCAAATATCTCGAAAACGGTACATAGGAAAAAAAAATCGTTATGATTTTCGAGTTCTACGGAAAATTTCCCTATAGGAAATATAAGTCTCGTCTTTGGAAAACAAAACTTTTAATTATTTGTAAACTAGTGTTATCATTCCCATACAGAACTAATTATATCAACATTTTTCTGAATACAAAGCTTATAATACCAATGTTAAGGAAAATCTTTCTTCTACGAGTACCAGAATATAAATGATATATAATTTTTTATTTCAAATTATGCATTATAAATAAATTTAAATATAGTCCGCATCATATTTACATCAAAGATTTTCTTTAACATTTATTAATGTTAAAGAAAGTAAAAGAATATTAACATTATTTTTCTTACTTCAATTAAGCTTCGTATTCGGATAAATAAGAAGATAATTTAAATTTATTAGTGAACAATAATTAAAAAAAATTATTAAAATATCACATAACCAGGGAATTTACTTTAGTAATATCTGTAGGTTTCACATGCTAAAAACTTACTATGCAGAAACAAAAGAAATATCTAAGTATCGTAAATTGAATGAAAAAATAAAACTTGGTAAAGTAAATTCAATACTAAAATATAAAATAACACAGAAGATAGTCTACGAAGTAAACTGAATTATCTGTTAATTATATATATTACATAAGTTAAGAACTGTGATATTTTTTTATTTAATCATAAGTTTATTTTTTATATAATATAAGTTATTACATAAAAATATAAATTTAAAAACACGACTCAAAGCCGTTACTAATACAAACATTCTATACTAAAATATATTTAGAAAATTAGATTCAAAATAATACTTCTAATTGACAAATAGAGCGCAATTGATTTATAGATCACAATGCGAAAATCCCTAACTCATCAGTTCAAATTAAATATTGTTAAACAGTGAAAAATGTATGTTAATTTTTTTTAAAAAGAGTTAGTTCCTTTGAAACTGATTATAGAAAAGCAATACTTTTTTTAAATATTGTATTAGGGATCTTATGCTTGTGCTGTCATTTGCAGCACTTTTTTCAACGTCCTATAACGCGGTTAATATTAAAACTCCTTTTTTATATATGATTTTATGTTTTTGTTGAACCAAGGAATTATATCATGAGCTATTGCTACGGAATAGTTCAGAAAGAAATTTCATGCTTTTTCCAACAAAAGTGTTGACTATATTTTTATAAAGCCATCATTGGACTTAAACCATATGATCAGTTTATTGTAGGATATACTGCCAAAAAAATGGATTGAGAATGGGGCTTACTTGTAATTGAAATCTGATTTGGTCAATAAGGATCACAAAAATTTCTTTGCAGTAACTTTTAAATAAAAATTTATTAAAAAAAGACTGATGATTTGGAATCAATATTCTTATTATTACACTTCATATGTAAATTCTAGAAGCTTTTTACACCTCAATATATGGTATTCTGTTTATTTATAAAATTATTAATAATACATTATTTAAACAAAATTATAATTAAAAATTTAAAACCTCAAACAATCATAGTCCTCTTTCACAGACAACAACCCTTATTTCCCGATTATTTATGTAACTATTCAATTTTTGTTAACACTTTCCTGTTTTGAAATCAAGTTAAATGCTTACAAACTCAATATTTATACAAAATACAATATTTATAAAAAATATTAAAAAATTCTTATGAATTTAGAGAATCAAAAATATTCAGGAAAAAAATCTTTTCTCCAAAGAGGAAGCAATAAAACTTCAGCACTCACAGGTCTGACAACTCAGACAAACCCCTAGCCATAAAACAATACAGTAGACAGGAGAAAGTAATAAAAGTGACAGAGGTGATAAAATTACAGGATAACATTATTTTTGGTACCACATCTAACAAACTAAAGTAAGCAATAGAAACGCTCTTATAATCTAATCAAAACACGAAATCAGTTGATAAGCCTACAACTTGGCCTGTATGCAGTATGCAGCATTTCTTCCACACATTCGCAGAGAAGACTTGTTACTCTTATGAGCTGCCATAAGAATTAATTTTGGCTCAAGTATCATTATGGACAAAACTGTTAGTTACACAATTTTGATAATCAAAATGTGCCATGGTTCATAACTATTCCAAAATATTTTTATGGTTAATAATGTATGTAGTTGGTTTCAATATTAATAGTTTTTGTATAGCACCAGAACGAGAGAGGAAAAAAAATTGTAACAATGTGGAAAAATGCTAAAGAAAATAAAGCAATAAAAATGGAAAGGAACAAAAACTGTTACCAAAAATAAAATTATATTTATCGATCGTTATCATTGGGGCGTGTGATACACACAAATCTACATTTTACCTAAATACGCAGTACAAGACATTCGTATTTACTGAATACGAGCGAGTCTTACCAAATCTGTTCAACTTCACGCAAAACCGTTTAGTCTTCTGTGTTTTTGGGCTGTCTTGGGCCAACCATAATTTTTAGTGATGATGAACTGTATGACATTTTTCCGCTTTAAGCTGCCACTGATCATCACCAGAGAAAAACAAACAAAAACACTTGGCAAAGGATCGTAAATTTTATTTATATCAAAACTTTTTTTCATTTTTTTAATGGTGTTTTTATTTTTTATTTTTTTTTCATTTCGTAACATAAGTAAAAAATGTAAGAAAATAAACAGACGAAAGTAGCAGATATTCTTCTTGGGTTTGTATCTTTTTTCCATTGAACCACTGAGAACGGCTGACGACGTTGTCAACGAATCTTTATTAAATTCACTTGAATTGAGTTTGATTTCATTCTGATTTTTGTGGTTTTATTATTTGGGGCTTTATCGTTTTTATGATTTCAGCTACTACATAAAATGTTGTAATATGTTTATAAGCATTTCAGCTCTTCTTTTTTTTTTTTGAAGTTAAGACTTAAAGTCGTTTCATTATATTGTCTTCTTCATGTAATTGGAAGTTTTAATGTAATTTGAGCCGTTCTCTTACCAGAAATGAAGTTGCTTACGCTTTTGATTTATTAGCACTTTTTGGTTATGGCTTTAAGTTTTTATGTTTCAATTATATTACTTTCTTAGCCTTTTATTATTTCATAATTTAAATATAAAATTTTTAAAAAATAATAAACAATATAAACAAAAAAATTAAATAAACAAAATGAAAAAAAATTAGACTTAATTTTGCCGATTTCTTGCAATAGTGGTGCTATGGTCTATCGATAGTCTTGAATATTTTGCTACTTTTTATGGTTTTTTCATATGAGGGCCACTATTTATATTTTGAGCATAATAATCAAAAACACTAACTTGTCGTTGAAAATTGCTTTATTGTTTCTCGAAATATTCTCCTTTATAAATAATACACTTTTGCATGCGTTCGAACCAAAATATGGCTTTTGAAAGCAACAACGTTTGACAAAAATTGTTATCCACGCAATTTATTATTGACATTCGGGAACATTGAGTCATTGGGTGCCAAATCAGTATTCATCAGTACAGCGGCTGATCCATCAATTCGATTTTTTGAAAGTTCAAATAATCAGTGGATAGACGAGATGTGTAAGCACTCGCATTGTTTTGATGGAATATGATCCAACTTGTGAACTTGATCTCGACTTGAGAATGATGCACTTGTTTGTTTTCCGTATTTCATTGAACACTTCCGGTAAACAAATAGTTATATACTATTTGGAATTGATCGTTTTACGTTCCTGTATTGGTATACTCGTAGTTGCCACATGACCAGTTTTCCCGAAAAAACAAGCGACTATTTGTTTTGAAGTGCTTCGAGCGCGAACAACTTTTATTGCATTTGATTCATCTTGAAACACCCATACAGTCAACTGCTGTTTACATTCCGGCTCACACGCATATACTCATTTCCTTAATCCGTTACCTGCTACAATCATATATACGTCTTTGGAAGTAGCGCCCTTTGTTTCGTGAGCATCTATGTGCTAGTGTGTAATCCAACGAAAACAAACCTTTCTGCCTAGGTTTCCTTCAATCTCACAGTATGTCGCATGACGATCTTGCATTATCAGTTTTTGCATCAATGTTTTCTGGCACAACAACCGATTTTGGACGATGAGCAGACAATGAGTCTGCTTGCAAAAAAAAGTTTTGGAAAATTTATACTCTAAGATAGAGTTTTTACAATATTTTTGTAAAACCCAAATAACTGAACGAAATCTCTTATTGTATTGCCATAAATCTTTCTACTGATTAAAAACTTTTTGGATCATTTACTCAAACTACATTTGTTTTCTACCGAATTGCAATCTTAGACCCCTAAAAAAATACTATATTTTTCATAAAAATAAACACAATTTAAAAATCTTGTAAAAAATAAATTTTATGTATTTTTGATTTATCTCTTAAAATTAGTGTTTTTTCACATTTTTAATGCAATTTTTATTTTTCGGGTTCTTTCACGATTTGCTTTCTTGTAATGTGAAAAATATGTTGACATATTTGATGCTCATAGTTAGCACTATAGTTTTATTTTTTTTTTTACCACTTACTTAGGACCAGTTTTATAATGCACATTAAAGGAACTCTTATGCTAAGTATGATATAAGTTTCTTCAGTCCTTAACTGTTATGGGTTTAGAAACCGTCAATGGAAAGGTTCAAGAGAAGAATATCATATGGACTGCTACATTTATTAGTTCAAAATAGAAATTTTATAATATTTATTAGATCAAGAATTATGAACCGTGCGGCAACATGACTGAAAAGTGGACTGCAATTTTTCAACCAAAGAAATTGAATGATTAATTGATTTTATAATTAAATTTATATATATAATTCAAAATAAAAAACCAATGATTAATTTCATAATCACTTTCACAAAACAGACAGACACCATTGTGATAAGTTTTAAATTTATCAACTTTCTAAGAAAAAAAATTTTTTTTGATTTATATACAAATTTTCTCTACACTATTTTTTTTAAAGATCACCCAACACTTAAAGCTCACCTAAAATTCAGTGGTTAGACTGTAAATATCAAATCGATCCCTAAGTGTGCATTGTAAAACTTACTCTTACATATATAAGTTAAGTTGACCATTGACTGCTTGCAGTTATGCAGTGACAGCGATATAAGTTTGCGCGGTTCGAAAGTTTTCAGGGGGGAGGCGAGAAACAGATTTTATTGCCATACTTGCATAATACATATTAAACATATTAGAAAATGTTTGAAAAAGTTGCATACTTTAAAAAAATATAAAAATTTAATCATTATTTTATTCTATTACCATAAATATGTACTTAAATAAAAATATTTTGTTTTCTATACATGATTTAAAAATGTTTAGTACACAGTTTCTCTTGGTATGACAAGTTGTTTGGACCTGGTGAGAAGTAAACTTAAAATACTTCCGGATCGTTAAGGGTTAAATCATACCATGCCAAAAAACCGAGTAATTGAGTATTTACCTAGTAATTGAGTATTTACTTATAGGGCCTTGTTAGACATGATTTATGGTATTAATAAAATTTCATTAAAAATCAATTAATATACATTGAAATTGCAAAGTTCTAGAAATTTCATTGATTTTACTTAATTACTTTTGCAAAAATTAATATATAAGATAAATTAAAATTTTATTTGCACTATTTTTGACATATCACAAAATCAAGAATAAAAAGTAAATAATAAAAGTTTATGAACTAATTTAAGCTGTAAGTAATCGAAGTATTGTTTTGAATGTCTATAGTGCAAACTGTTGAAAATATCAAAATTAACAACTTCACCTTGGATTCACCTCACAAACTCATATACACCTAACAGTGATTACTATAAAAATCGTGAAAAGGTGTTAAAGTTCTTCCCCTCACATATGTGTGGGACGAATCAGAAAACTGCATTATAAATTTACACTGTGCAGGCGTTCAATTGATACGGCCCATGCTTATGTTTATATTTTCATATGGTCCATGAGCCTAAACATTTATCCGCCTAGCACGTCCATATAACCACATCACACACATAGTTAGTTAAAATGGATGCCTCGTACGTTTGAGAGAACGTGATGGACAAGAAAGTTAGCTATGGACAAATGGATAAACGCAACAAAATAAAACGCAGTGCATCGCATCGCAACACATCGCAGCGCTTAATATCGCAACGTCACGATACAGCAACCAAATCTACAACAACAATAACAAGAACAGCGGTAGTTTTTGCTTAGCATAAGCAACGACAACAACAGTAGCGTGGAGAGTGGCCGCAAGGCATGTGATGTTTGTTATAAGCTGATATACTGGAATGAGTTTCACTGCTGCTGCTGCTGCTGCTGCTACTGCTGCTGCTGTTCACTGATGATGGAATGGAATAGTTCAAGAACGTGAACGTGATATTTTGTATGAACTGTTTTGTAATGATTAAAGCGTCAGCAGCGCCGCTTTCAGTCACTACTTTGGCAATATATACACTGCCGTTGGCATGAAGCATGCGAATGGACATGCCGTGGCGCCACTTGCTTCAAGTATTTTATACAATTCATTCATAAAATTCATTGGGAAGGCATTTCATGTAGTGTTTTTTTTCCTTCCTACGTGAAGCTAAAACGCTTCGCTGCTACCGTATTTAGCTTTTGACTGGAAGTCATTTTGTACTGCTGTTGGCACCTACTTCACTGCTTGTCCCGCTTTCACGTATACAATGCGCTGATGGTGTGTACAATGAATAAGAATTTATTTTATAAAAATTGAATAAAGAAAATTCATGTGATTTGCAAACGTAGAAACTACGAAAATCCAAAAATATAAAGCACAAATATTAAATTAGTAGATAGTGCGCTTTGTATTTGTGTTTTCCATTGCATGCGTATGTGTGTGTGTGTGTGTGTGTACTCAAGTGTGAGCGAGTGGGTCGTATACACGCACTCAAATTAGGGGTGCGCACACGTTCAACGTACGAGGTAACATTTACAATAATCTTGTGTGAATTTCTTGTTTATGTGTGTAGTTGTGTATACTTTTTGTATAGTTATTTGTTTGTCTTTTTTTATTGCTGCTGCTGCTGTTGTTGTTGTTGTTGCTAAAGTTATAATATTGTTATTGTTTTTGTATTTGTGTTTGTGTTTGGTTTTGTTTTTGTCTCCAAAGCGGATGGACGCTTTCGATTTCCGACCTACAAAAAACGCACGTAAAGAATTATTATTGAATCCGTCTAGATGTTGTCTGACGCTTGGAATACGTGTTTTTCAACTTGGCCGCCATCGTTCGATTTTTTGAGTAAATGAATGAGTGAATGAGTGGTTGGTTGCTTCGTTGCTAAGAGTTGGTTGGCTAGTTAGTTGGTTGATGGTATATTTGGTTCCTGACCACGTTCGTTGTCGACGTTGTCTGTGTGCTGCCATGCGTTCGATTGCCTCCGCTAAATTGATTTTGTTTCCTTTTTAAAATTCACACTTAGCACTACCGCTAGCAAAAGTAAAGTCAATTGAAATTGGTAACGACATGTCTTCACAACTGATGTTGCTTCTGCTACTGCTACTGCTGCTGCTGGTGTTATTGTTGTTGTTGTTGTTGTTGTTGCTACTAGTATTTCTGTGCTTGCTCTTCTTCTTGCTCGCATTGCGAGGAGCTGAATTTTTTTTTCATGTCTGAAGATCACGTGTCTCCAGACATTTATGCCAACCAACATTACGTAATTGCAAGTAAATTTTCTTCCGGAGGGGTTTCCCACATACTCGATATATGCTTTGTAAATTTAATGAGTTAAATGTTTAATGTCATTACAGATAAACACGTACAATAAAAGATATTTATAAATTTTAATGCACGTTTGAAGGTCATGAAAAGTAAAAAATGCAATTACTAAGTATTTTAAATATTTTTAAAGATTCCATAAGGATTTAAATGTTTCTTGGTTTTGTATTTGGGTTTTTTATTATTTTTGAATTTTTCAACAATATAAAATCTAAATAGTAGTATAATTGATTTTGTACCGTATATCACATTATCAAGAAAAGCCGTATATCACATAGATCAAGAAGTGCAAATATTCTTTTTTTCAATTAGGTATTCTCCAAAAAAAAAAAACATTTACTCAAGAATTTAAAAATCTACAAATCATTTAATAATCATATAGACCATTTAAAATAGTTTTAAAACTAAATGAAGCCTACTGAAGCCTAGTGTTCTTCATCCGTAGACTAGAGACCATCGTACGAACAACGCCGAGAAGCCATAATTTCCATTTAAGTGAAATTGAACAAACTTGATAAATCTATACACTTGGTCAAGTCCTTAATTTGGCATAATGACAGTTCTATCAGATCGGGAAGAAAAGAGACCCGAATGTTTTAACGTTTCTTTTAGCCAATGATGAACACTGACACATGATGTAGAATACAATTTTACCCTCAGCCACAGAACCATAACTACGACAAAAATTATTATAGGGTACATCCAGTGTCGCAACTTAGTTGAAGTGGCTTAGTGGCTTAGTTGATGCAAATGACTGGTGCGTTTTTTGCCAGTTTGGACCAGATCGATATTGAGATTTGATAAAAGGGTTTCCCTGTCTAATTTTGTTTAGTTATGCTCAGGTATATTTGTTTGATTGTCTTGTTGCAAGTGAGGGAAAAATAGAATCACAGCGGATTATTATTTGAGTTTAAGTTGGCTGTAGTGCACAAAGTTGGCACTCCAGCCTAACCTAACCTGATCTAAGTGAACATACTTTCTCCTTCGTGAACTATTTACGGGAACAGACTTTTATTTAATTACAGTGGAACACCAAAAATAGCTATTATGTTCTCTGTAAACATTGCATAGTTTTTTTTATACATTTTTCAAATTGAGTTCGTAACACATAACTTTAACTTTTCACCAACACAACATAAATACTTTATAAATACCCAATTTGTATAGGTAGTAGTTGCAGATATAATGCTTTTTAGTGGGTACACATAAGATTCTCCGATCACGCCAGATGAGTCGTTACTTGTCAGAACAATATTTACTAATCCCCATTGTTCATACAACTTGAAAGCAATCATAATCCGTTTTATATATTATGTTATGTGATTTGTGTGCTAACAAGCTATTAACAGAACTGGATCCTAAACTATATCCATTATACATACTTTGTTTGATATATGCGTAGATGATTTTAGCCGTTATTAAAGCTGTTTGAGTGTTTCTTTATTGTTATCATATTTTTTGTGTTCTCACAACTTCTTTTAGTATTTAATGCATATATATATATGTATATACATATATATATATAAGCTAATAAGCTTATAAGCTAATCACTTAACCTTGTTCCATATTTTTCCCATCAACTAATAGCTCTGCTTTAATTTGTTCTTTTCCGCAATAAACAAAGTTTACTTTTATCCAATGTCTCCGTTTTTATTTGTTAAAATTTATGAAATAATCAATTAGTCATTCCAACATTATCTATACATATAATTTAGAGAATAAATTGTTAACAAATACACAAAAAGAAACGAATTGAGAAACTTTAATAAGTAATTCATCATGCTCTAAATTATAGTCTCCAGCTGCGACTTCACTCACAAATTACAATATTTATAGTCTTGAATAATATTTACATGGAATGATAAAGTTTAAAGTGTAAAGTTTAATTAAATAACTAAAAGCATCTGAAAAACAAATCATCTGAGTAGTATATTTATTCTTAGTCCATTAAATATGCTTTAGTTTGATAATATGTCTGTATGCTTAAATGGGTGTGTTTAATGATTCAATTAAATTATTATCTCTAAAATCTTATTACTCCTAAAATTTTAAAATAATATGAAACTTTATTTTCAATATATCAATAGTTTATTATATTTCAAATACTTCTCGTCCATAAATTTTCCGACGATCAGAAACCGTCTTCCAGTCACCGTCCTTTAAAACAAACAACATGTTAGTGTTTTAAACAAAATACATGCATTTATCAATTATCACTCATACGCACTAAGCAATGTTTATACTTTGGACTATTTTTCGGAAATATAAATTTGCGGGATACCTTTTTTTACTATGGACTTACCATAATTGTAAGTAACAAGAACCCAAGAACCGTGTGGTCTAGTTTGAATAAGAGCCATAACTGCAAAATACTATGCCAAAATAAAAAAATAATGCAAATCCAAATTTTTTTTCATTTTCTTAAAGTCACTTATTTAAAATATCATCCGATATACAATAGAGAATATTGTATTATAAGTATTTGGTATAGTTTGAAAGAAAATCTTAACCGCATACACCCAGATTTATAGGAAAACTATTTGTAGATTTCGTATAATTAGAAAGCCGACATGCAGTATATTCATTTGTCCGACTGACCAAACACTCGATGAATACTATGAGACAAGCATAATATTCACCAGATGTGACCCAATAGGTCAATTTTGGGATGGCATTTAATGAGTTTTATTATATTGTATTCACTTTCACAAAACTTCATACATATAAGCAAGGACAAAAACACAAATCGTTGAGACAAAACTAGGAAGATTGATAAGAAATTTTCATTTTTTTTTGAGATTTTTGATTATTCACAAGTTGACGACAACTACTACATTTGAATGAACCACAAACTGAATAAGTTTCATTATGTTATTAACATTATTAATCGTAGAGGTGCCGAGAAAAGTATGTTGTATTAACCCAAAAACTTTAAACAGGCTTAAAATGGTAGCCCTAACAGCACCTTTAATATGTAAGTAAGCCCTCGCTATATTATGGCGCAATGGAAGACTGTAAGAAATAGATTTCAATGTTTAAATTTAAATACAAAATGCTTATACACGATACATTCTACCTCTCATATAAGTACGGGCCCATAAAAAACATTTTCATTGTGAACTCCATATGCTCTTAGTACGCTACAAATAGAAATGGTTTTAGTTATTTAAAATATGAAATAAATTCAAAATTTCAGTATAATCAACTCTCTGTCCGAAATTTGGTTATAGACAGATCTTTATAATTGAATGTATTTTTAATTTTGGTAAGAACTTTTATCTTTTTATGGTAAATATAAAATGGCTATCGATTTTGAAAGAATAATGTTATTTAAAAAGTATACTTTTAGATCTATAGTTAGTTTTAAGGTATATCTAAAACTTTCATAAAATGACAACCTTTGACCGTGAATTACACATCCTTTTAAAATATAAATTCTGTTAAAAATCCGGGCAAATCCTAAATTTTTGTATTTTATTTAACTTGATAACTAAAAAACTAGTTTTCATGACGCTAACATGTAGAGGAACAGTTCTAAAATAAAAAAATGACTTACTATATTGATATCGGATATATTTTGTAGTTGGAATACGTATTTTGACTGAGTAAATATACACTATGAAAACAATAATATAACAATTAATAACAGAGGAACACATGTTTAATAATATTTTTTATAAAATTAGCATTAATACTGTCCATCAATTATAGTAACATTATGGAATCAGCTAGAATAATGTCCTGTTACTATACTACAGAATAGAAGAATTTCCCACAAAGAATTGACACATTTATAAAAGTGGTTGAATATCACTCAATATATTAAGGCTTCTCTAGGTATAATTGAAGTGAAAAAAATTTTTCAGTAATTACGAATATAGCAATATAAAATAGCTCAATTATTGACGAAGTGTCACGGACATCTAATGTTCGAGCACAAGTATTATAATAATAATAAATAATAATCCATCACTTCGGAGTTACGGTCTATCTCTTAATCTTCTTCCCCCCACAAACCCCTTCAAATACCTAGACATTACAAGCCGCAAAATGTTAATTCGCTGAATTATGTCAACGCCATAATAAAGCTCGTACAGCTTATGTTTCATTTGAATACGGTGGTCGTCGCCAACTAATAGAGCACCAAAGACATTACAAAAACCTTGTCTTTCGAAAACTTTTCCCTGAGCTGATCAATCTATGAAATCGTCCACGCTTCTGCGTCTTACAGAAGCACAGGTGAGACGATGTCTCATCAAAGCGTAAGTTTTATCTGTCGAGAGAGATAGTTATACATCTCAATTGCTACTGAGTCCATAGTAGCACCTATTGGCAATGATAATTCTTGGTCTGATCTCCAGGCTCGTATATCAAAATCATATTATATTTCTCGATTGTGAAATAAACACCAAATATTGACTAATGTAGATTCCTTAAAAATATTAAATTATTTTTTCTTCGGTAAAGAGACACTAATTTAATGAATCCTTCCAAAAAATAATAGACATATAGATATATAATAGTTTCTTCAACAAACTGACTTTCCCTGCTTTTCTAAGAACTTTAGTTTCTGAGAGTCAATGAAATTAACGAAATAAATAATTATTTAGTTTTTGTTTTTAAGTAGTAGTAGTAGTATTCTTTTTTATTAAATATAGGTTATATTTACATTTACAAAATTAACATTTTCAATAATTTATAATATATAAAACATAAATATTATAAATAATTATAAGAAAAATAATAAGAAAAACCTAACTTCATTTACATAGTATCTAATTTATCCTTATACGATTATGGCATTCGCCGTCAATCGGGGGTTTGGATTTGGTTTTTTGTTTTTTTTTTTTTTTTTTTTTCTTTTAAGTTTTTATTGTTTTTAAGTATAATGATCTATATACGCTGAATGAAAGTAGATAAAAGCTAGTCTCTATAGTAACGTTCTACTTTATCCTTTAGATAGTTTTATTATTTTGTTATTACTATTATTGGTAAGCTGCAAAAGACTAGTTAATTCGCTTCTAATTATTATCAGCACACAAGTTAGAAAGAGGAAACAAACGTGACAGTAAGCAATGTAGAGAAGAGTAGATAGAGGCTATAGATATTGAACAAATTATAGATCTATTACAATTTATTGTGAACAATTATATAAACAAAAAGCTATGTACATATATACATAAATTAAAAACAAATTTATTTAAAAGAAATTATTAAATAAAATAAATAATAATAATAATAATAAATAAAATTTAAGAGCAAAATTCTTTTACTTATAATATAAAAAATAAAATAAAATAATTTGTTTTTGTTCTATATTTTTTTTATCCCCTCATGTTTTTTTTTGTTCAATTTTTTTTTTGGTTCAGGATTTTTTTATTCTAATTTTTTTTTTTGTTCAATTTTTTTTAATATCTTTTAATACGTTTTAAGTTATAATTGTAAAATTTATAATTTTACAATCGCTTAAACTTTCTGGCTTCAATTTTAAAGACAAAGAATAATTTAATACTATATAAATATATTATTAGATAAATGTGTACATAAATATATACATAAATATATACAGCATAAATCATATACATATGCTAATTATTTAAGGATTGTTAAATAAGCACAATATATGGTCAATAAGAATATATATATTTATATTAATATAAAATAATATTCTTTATTTTTTTTTTTAAATAATCCAAAAACTCCCACCGCATTATATACAATACATATTTGTGAAATTTTACCTGTCAAATGTACCTGTTCACTTGTTAAAATACAAAATCTGTAGCTCACGCCCTAGTATTTGCCATTTATATTTCAGTCACATACCAACACATAAAACAAAATGACACCAACAACAAAATACTCTCGTACGTGTAAACATGCAGCTATAAACAGATAAACCACAACAATAAAAACAGAGACAAAAAATTATTTCATATTTTTGCTTGTAATTCCCAAATGTAAAAAGAAGCTAACTAATTGTTGCACACGACTATGAACTAAAAAAATCAGACTACAAAGCAACAAAACGTTTATATACAAAGTACAACTACAAAGTTCAGGCGTGGTAAATTTAAGTTCAAAACATATTTACACTGAGTGTAAATGGGATAGACTAAACGGGAATATAAATACGATACCATTAAACTGAATGAAATGACAATATTAAAAACAACAAACAACTAGCAAGAGACATTCCAAACCAGTTCGCTATATTTTGTTGTTGCTTGTTTTATGGGAAATGCCGTTCGCACGTACACTTCAACTACAAACAAAAAATAATGAGGAAGCAGATGCCAGAGCAAAGCAAAAAATACTCATACTCACTGTACACAACATTGCAACTACAAAATCAGACTCATTATGTATGCGTGCTATGTCGATTCCGATTCGATGAATGTTCTGCATATATATACACACACTACAATAATAACCCAACGGCAGTCACGTCCCGCCCATTTATACTCGCAAGAGAGCAAAACGCCAAATACTAGTGCAGTACAATGAGTTTACAATACACAGCAGCAAAACGAAGAGAAACGAAACGAAGCAACAAACAATGAATTTGGAGCGAATGCGTGAGGCTGCTTAAAATGCTACTGGTGAGACAAGTACATGACCAAGTCGAAAGTCAGGTGCACACAATATTCTAAATCCTTGCTGTTACTTCATGTGTATGTTTGCATGTGTGTGACGTATATGTAAAGCATGTGTGGGAGTCAAAATGCTGTGACTACAGCACAGCGCACGTTCTTAGCTTTGTCTTTGTTTAGTTGTTTTTTATTTTTCATTTTTTTTAATTTTTTTCTTAATAGAATTTTACTTGCTTTTATATCCTGGCATTAAAAAATCAAAAAAAAAAAAAAACAAAAAAAATACAAAGTAAATATTATCACCCCCAACAAAAACATTGAGTAT
Organism: Teleopsis dalmanni; assembly: GCF_002237135.1. Classification (NCBI taxonomy): domain Eukaryota; kingdom Metazoa; phylum Arthropoda; class Insecta; order Diptera; family Diopsidae; genus Teleopsis; species Teleopsis dalmanni. Next base: position 55,451,839 of record NC_051846.1, on the reverse strand, counting down.
ACCATTAGCATTTTATGTGTGTGCATGTTTGTTTGCTCTGCTCTGCTCTGCTCTTTTGTAGTATACTGCGTACTGTGCTGTGCTGTGCTGCGCTGCGTTGCGCTGCTATGCCTGTTTCTGCGTTACTCTGCGTTGCTCCGCTATTTTGCCTTACTTTGGTTAAGTTTGTGGACATGAACATGTCTAAATTATTCTGCACGTACTCGTTGGCAGCTACGGACGTACATTTTCACCGTGTTTGTTGCTTCAAGTCTTTGTTATTGTTTTTGTTATTCATCTAATACGAGCAGTGTGGTGTGTACAATTTGTGTATTCTTTTTGCGCACCGTGAACGAAACTCAGCGTATTCACTGCGAGCATTTGTATTTGTCCGTGTGCAGAGAACTAATTTTCAACAGTTCGATTCTATACCGTTAATGTACGTGGCGTTGTACTTGATTTCGTCACAGACGTGCCGAATACTTCGTATTGATGTGATTACAAAATGAAATCAAAAAATTGCTAACTTTAATAACAGAACGTCGTAATGCAAGGCGAATCTTTGCATGAAACGTAAAAACGTAACGTAACGGCGCGTTCAAAGTGGACGTACACGAGTGTCGCGTACTAACCGAAGGATTCAATTGAAATCGCTAATTTACGTTGTGTCTTCCAAACAACATAGCAGGACACTTGCGTTTTAAATTCACCATTCACCATTCTACGTTTATCGATTTCACACACATATATTTTTTTGGTGTTTTAAAATAGTTTAAAAATTGCTTCACGCATGCACATTTCAAGTGTAAGATATTTTAGACGAAGATACATAAACTGAATAATCCACACGTACGCATAATTTGCTGGCGCTCCCCAACTATTGTGAATGTGTGTGAAGCGTGTGTTGTGTGCCAAATGCATCAAAGGATTCAATGACCTTTCAATAAACAAAAGCTTTGCGAAAAAGTTGAAATAAGTTTAAGTGCTCAACTAAAAATTCCATTAAAAAAAAATTCTAAGTGTCAAAATAAATATAAAACGTTGTAACAAAATGTGCCAAAATATTTTACGAAAATAAAAAAAATTCATTTATTAATTAATTACTTACAAATTAATTAAATTCTTTATAACGTTAAACATCGAACCTATTAGAAATTGAATTTGCAATCAACATGTTACCTTATCAAGCTGTTGCAATGGACTACGCTGGTTATCAGCGTCAACCTACACCTGGTCATCCAGGCAGCCATATGACTTCTATGGGCTCATTAGGAATGCCTGGTGTAGGTGCTGGTCCATTTACACATTCTTGGTTGGTGCCTACACAAGATTTGTGCGCTGTGCCATATAATAAAATGTCAAATCAGCATCAACCTGGTATGGGAATGCATGGACAACAACAACCTCTCGAACCTGGGTTAGTTAACACATTTTCCACAAGTTCTTTTTTCATTAAAACATATTTAAACATAAACAAAAAACAGAATTTTTATAATTTATTGATATCATATAGAGTGCGACCCTATGCTCCTCCTAGGAGTTAAAAGTATATAGTAATTATATATATAGTGTAAAATGATTTAAACATTCTTATGATTGAGAAAATTTAGAATTATTTTCAAAACAAATAAAAATGTTTTACTAAAACAATAAAGTGGTACATTAAAAATGTCACCCAACATACAAATTCCTTCAAAGAAACAGTTAACGGTAGTTCAGGGAGAATATATCAGTTCAAACTTAGAGTGCTTAAGCCACTCATTGACATATATTTTTCATAATATAGCATAACTACTAGAAATAAACAAAAAGTTATACTTTATATATAAATTAAATATAATATAAAAAATAAAATTCTCAACATCATTTTGTGAAGTAATAAAGTCATGTATTAAAAACGTCAAACCGCAATTGAATTGCCCTCATAAATTGAATTCAAACCAATTATGAATTAAAATACCTTAAAATTTGGTACTGAATTAAACTCATATATGTATGTACATAATAATAAATAAAGACTTAATTTATTTTAAAAATTTAACCACCTATAAAATGTATGCCATAAACAATATTATGATGACGCTTCCGACTAGTCTTTAGACCAACTAACACCAAAACTGTTTGTAATGTCAGTGTGGTGTGTAAGGAACTGTTTGTTCCTTATAATACTCTTACTACGTATTCGAAAAAAAAAAATTACCGAACATAAACTGCACTACTAAATTCAATTCTGGATCAATTATGAAGGCATCAACTTAATTCATATATATAAGCAAATGTTAAATGATAGCTAACAGCTCTAAAAACAGAGAAACAGTCGAATACAACATCGAGCACTTGCAATGAACAAGTCCCATTGGATTAATAATTTCTTTGTCAGGATCCTTCCTTACACAATTTCATAGATGCGGGAGATATTAAAGTTCTACCTACAGAGTCCATATGAAATCCATAAAATAATATTCTTATAAAGTTTGATAAATCCTAATTATTTTTATTATTTTTCATTTATTTAAAAACAAAAATTATTAAATTAAATTACATTTAAAAATTAATCTTGTCTGATTACTAAAGAAAAAACTCTTCAAATTACCGTTATTTGTGATATCCCGAATCATTTTTGTACTAAGAAACTATCTAAGAAAAGAAGATACTATCCACCATTATCTTATGTGTGCGATGGTTTAATTGAAATAAATCACTTTCGTCACTCAATAATTCAATAGCTTCTCTGTTTGACCTGTGATATTTTTAAAGAAAAAAAACTATTATTGTTTTTTTTCCTAAAATCACTTTTACTTTTTAGGGACACACAAATGAAAATATAAAAAATTGTTTACATCATGCTGAGTCTCCTCTCGAAATATATATTACCAATAACGGTATATGAACGCTAACAAAATTTATGTAACAAATAAAACAAACTAGAAGAAGATAAATAAAAAAATATTTTTTTATATTAAAAGCAGTGTTCCAACTACAGCAATGTATCTAAGAAATGTATCTTTTGATCCAAGTAAACTATAAACATTGCACTGGAAATTTTCTTTATTACAATTATTGCAATACTTTATAAAAAAATAACCATTAACTATATTTCCATATATATAAGAATATAAAATAAAACTTATATAATAATTTTCTTTTAATAACAAAGTCATTAGATTAGATAAGGAACTTTTAGAAACAAATTGTTATATTAAACTTCATTTGTAATAAGGACATTTAAAAAGGAGTATGTAAACGTCCTTCGAAATTGTATTTGGAATTGAAATTGTATATAGAAAAGATACTGTTTAATAGATTTGAAGTGAAATTATGTAATATATATATATATATATATATATATATATATAATTACATATATCTTACATATTTGTAGATATATATAAGTTCCTTTATTATTGATAAATTTAAAACTTAGTTATAATAATTAATATATTTTTTATAGTGTAGCTAATTTTTCAAAGTTATTTTGACTTCCTCAGGGCGGATTGGTTAATAAGCTAAGAAGTCAAAGAACTTCGAAACCTCAGCGACTCTAAAAAAAATATTAAACATTATAACTTCATGTGTTAATTTTAAATATTTTGTTCACTAAAGCCTATGTATATAATAATATAATAATAACAAAAATATTCACTTACCTTTAAATAATACAGTAGCATTGTTAAAATCTGTAATAATAAATGAACAACATTAAAAATTAATTATTAATAATAGAAAGTTGGGTCAATTGCTTTAAAAAGAAAGTTAATTAAATAAGTATTTGAATACTAAAAATAAAAAACAAAAATACCTTAAATAGAAACACACATAAAACATAAAAAGCGAATAAAGTATAATAATAATAATAAATATTAATATAAATATAATAAATAGTAGTATAATAATAATAAATAGTAATATGTACAATAAAAAAATAGTGATATAATAATAATTAATAGTAATATAATAATAATCAAAAAGTAATATAATAATAAATAGTAATATAATAATAATAAATAGTGATGTGTATGATAATAAATAGAAATATAATAATAATAAATAGTAATATAATAACAATAAATAGTAATATAATAACAATAAATAGTAATATAATAATAATAAATAGTATTATAATAAAAATACAGTAATATAATAATAATAGGTAGTAATATAATAATAATAAATAGTAATATAATAATAATAAATATGTAGTACAGAATGAAAAAAAAATGTTAAACCTGAAAATTTAAATAAAAAATTTTTATTAATATATAAATTTATAGTGTAATTATAAAAAATAAAGATTTTGATGATGGATTTTGGTGGATGTCAAAATTTTTAAATAATTTATATATAAATAAAAAAAACTTTATTAACTTCATTATAATACTAAAATAAGTTTCTCACGACTGAATTCCATAGGTTCATATAGGCCTCTTATTTTTTTATCCAAACTAGTCTCAAGAATTCACTCATTTTGCTTGCATATATGTACGCAAAATAATTATTTTATCATGATATAGACAGTTATGACAGAAGTGACTATTTTACTTAATAGAAACTATTTTATTTGATAGAGAGGTCTCGAAAAGTAATGAATTACAACAACAAACGTTTTTTTATATTAATTTAATTAAATAGAGACTAGTACTTGGTACTTGCAGTCTCAAAAAATTATTTACGAATAATTAAATATAAGAAATAATTCCAAGACCAATGATTATGGATATTTGGCAATACTTAAAATAGCTGTATGATTAGCAAAAAATCGTATTAATTTCGCTATTAAATATTATCTTTCTCTTTTCTGTAAAAGAAAAGTTTGAAAATTTTTTGAATAAAATCTTCTAGTAATTATGAAAATGTCTTCAAAGTTCAAAACGAAATAAAGTATAGTTATAGTGAAAAGTATTAAGTAAATTATCACTACCATCGAACATTAACCGATAATTTCAGTAAAGAACTTTTTTTTAGATTATCAATTAAAATCGTATCCTAAGTCCTTTTAGAAACGTAAGCTGCTTTTACACTTCATTGCAATTTATTTGCGAATATCCTTTTCTCAGTGTACTACCGTAACTCCGCTTATCTCGATTTTATATTAAAATTTTAGTAAATAAAAAAATGTCTCAATGATTTTAATGTCTTGATCCACTTTAAAATCTTAACATCAACGCAAATATTTTGATTTCCATTAAGTAACATGAAAAGTTCATTGCTCCATATACCTAAAAGGATTAAGCAGGATTATCTTATACCGCAAAGGCAGTAAATATTTTCAGTTTGTTTGTATGTTTAGTACTCTTCTATGTTATTACGCAAATAATTACACCCCAGGTATTCTCGAAGTAATATACTGGGTACAAATGGCTTCTAATACTCGAATGAATGCAATGTCACAGTGTGACTTTATATTCTCATCCCTCTTTTGGAATTCAAAAGATGTAAGAAATGTGCAAAGTTTTTTTTGCCATTTAATTTTTCTTTATTTTCAGGGTTACAAATGAACATTAAGCAATTTAATACTAATTATGAGTTATAGATAATTTTATTAGCAATCTGTTACTAGTCAAAAGGAATGTGAGGTACAATAGATACGCTTAATAGGAAAACTTCAGGAGTTTTTTTAGAAATTAAATAATATATTCTTAATAGATTTTAAGTTTTTTATATCTTTTAAATGTGATATATATATATCTTTAAATATCTTTTATTTTAATAAATATCTTATAGAATATGAATAATCAAGTTAGTCTCACAATATCGAGGACTTTTAAAACCCTTCTTGTGAAAACACTCATGCAGCACAATTTTGCGGATGTTAAAGCCTATTTTTACGGGTGCTGAGACGTGGACATGTAAATATTATGTTGAAACAAATTGAAACTTGACACTTTGAAACTAAATCCAAGCACAAAGAACTATACTGAGTTTTAATATACTTTATTGAGTATAAGTATTATATTAATAATATTAATATAGATGTTCAGTGATTTAACTATGGTCTCTTGAATCTATAACTTTAAAAAGTTTTAATAAAAATTCCAATTTATATTATTTATCCGATTTTTACTATTATTATTTACTACTTCAACACTATTATGACATTTAAAAAACTTTACTACTTATTTTCTAACAAAATCATTTATCAATACAAAGGACTATTAAATTATAACAATGTGTATGTTATAAAAGTAACACCCGTGAACCCTAATACAGCCCCTTTTTTTAACATTAGCTCGAACAGTTTTTTATAAAGAATATTTGATAAATGATTTGCACTTTTTTTGCAAATATTTTTTCATTTCCGTAAGGCAAATTCAACTCACTTTGCAGATAATTCGCTTAATTTTAAAGCTTGTCAAACATGATTGTTCCTTTTTTATTTGAGATATCAACACCTCTCCCATATTTGTTACCTTTAGTATTATATATTTAATTTTACCGATGACGACATAATGTAAATGTAATTGATTTCTGTCGCTAGTAGCTTGAAAATTGAACAAAGATTGATTGATTTTCAAGAATTACAAAACAATATCTTGAAGGGAAAACTTCCAATTTGTTTCGTTACAAATTTGTCAATTTTCTTTTATATAAAATAAATGTTGCATTACTAATTGGTCTACAAATTATTAGCAATTAATTTTGTGTCATATTGCCATTGATAATAAATTATTTCTTAACACGAAAGAATACTAAATTGAAAGATAATTTAAGAGGTGTTGTGGATTTTCACAATGTAAATAAATCCGATAAAATCATTTTATACGTCCATAAGTTTTTATATCTAATATACAATATTGCTTTAGTGATTATTACTAAATGTATTGACTGACATCTGCAATCTATTGCAGAATAGCATTCAAGATTTGTTAATTTTTTTTTACATCCAATTGCTGACATATATTTTCCGTAAATTTATTTCATCAATCCTTTACCTGTTTACTTCTTCTGTTCTATTATTTTCTAGAATGTTACTAACGAAGAGTTGGAGCTTTGTGAGCTCTTTCGTCATCTTTTAACATATACAACCAATTTTAGAAACTGCTTCTTTCACTTATATTCAAGTGAAAGAGATCCAAAGAGATACCTCTTTTCATCAACTAATCAAACGCATATTTGTAGGTGTGATAATTTTTTAATACCATTCCAAAAAACGTTCGTATTGTTTTCCCTTCTAAAACTGCTGGTTCTAGTTTTGACAGTCTTTAACTTTCATTAGTATATGTTACATTAAGTATATGTTACAATAGGTAACATATACTAGGCAGCTTTTTATTGTTTTATTGCAGAGGGAAAGGCTTCTAAAAAAAACTACTCCGCACTACGAGGACAGACTACCTATAGAGTCACCTGTAAACCTTATAAGCTTGTAATTTTATTAAGAATCCTGTAAAATAATGTAGCTCCAATAATTTTATTCCTTTACCTTCAAACACGATTAGTTCTATTTCTGTTAATCTACCATATAATTTTCACATCAATATACAATATTATAAAATATCTTATTAGAGCTTCAAACAATTTTATAATAATTGATACTGAAGAGAGTGTATCTAAAAAATCCGTTGTGCACTACGATTACCGGTGATTTTTTTGTAAACCCTGTACACTTTATTTGCTTGTTATTGTATTAAAGACCCTATAAAATATAAAAGGCTTAATAATTCTTTCCAACAGCATTAACAATAAACCGCATAGTTTGTTTTTAAAAACAAGTATTGCTACCAATTTATAATGTTCTCATCTATATATTATAACAGACGTTCTTAAAATTTTGAGGAAGTCATATTAGATTCATTGATTGTAAGGAAGAATAAAAAGACCAATGTGTATTGCGAATACATGTAGGTTTATTGTGTTTAACACAAACATTTTGTTAGAACATTTAGTGATTAAATAATCCGTTATCTCTGCATCGTTAGAGAGATATATATATTAATGTGATTCAGAGATTTTTAATTTAGCAATTCACATATACTTTAAAAAATTTCGTCCTATACTGTTATATTACATTTAACACTATCTTACATATCCACAAAGATCTTCTTTCTTTTAAATGACCAACTGTGGATAAGTTATTTGCTAATTATTTATTCTTATTAAAGACAATATCAATAGTTGATATTGAATATGATAAGTGTAATCAGTCGGTTGGATTCTCCGACTTAATTCGGACTACGTTCCGACGTAATTAGCATAGCACTCCTTTGCAAACGTGTCTGTTGCGCCTGGATAATGTACCGGATCCAGAAATAAGTGTGTAAAACATATCATCTTTAATTAGTCATTTTTAATTCCTCATTCTTTGTTATTTGAAGGAGAAGACTGTGCGTTTTACATTAGATAGGATACAATTATGAACCCATATATGACTGACTTCTATGTTAAACATGTGTGTGTAGTAAATTAAAGATTAATGTGATATATTTTCTACTTGTTTCTATTGCAACGGATTGATTATTATGTTGAAGCTGTTTTGAGCCAATGCACTTAAGCACTTTTACTCTTTCTTAACTCAAGGTATTTTCAAAACCCCTCTTTACACCTTGACTAGATTATTGTTTATCACGGATTGATTGCAGTTATTATTTGAGTTTATAATAACTCTATATTTCTTAATGATTCAAATTGATTTAAAATATTTACTAAATATGTTAACCTAATTCTTAATACTAAAAATTTAAATTTTCACTATAATTTAAAGCAATTATTAAATTGAGTTCACTATTTAAATGAAATTAACACGCTTTTGAAAAGGTAGGAATTTTAAAATTTTGCACGTACTTTGTAAAATTCGGTTAATGAAACATTATTTTGCAATCTGAGCTAAAGACAAAATATTAATAAATTTCATAAATGTCTGAAGAACTTTTGGCCCGTGGCAAACACATGACTGTAAATGCTTTATAGCTTTTAGTTAATTACCAAAAAATATTTTTATAATTTTTTAACAAGAAATTTCAACAAGATAAGCATCTGTTAACAGTTCGAGAAAGAGTTTTGAACCGAAATAAAAAAATGTCAACAAAATCTTTTATAAAGCAAGAAACAACTTCATATAAATATTATGACAGATTTTTACAAGTAAACATAAAAGTAAATTTTGAAGACAACATAATGAACGACCTAAAACAACAACAATAGGTAAAAAAGAACAAAAGCAGAAGTAAAAATTATGATCATTTTAAATGAAGTTTTTCTTATGAAACTATCTATCTTATGGATACATAAGCAGAACGATAATAGTTGTTGTTTTTATTGTTGTTCTGCTTGATGCTAAACTTGATGTGGGCTTCAGATATAATCCGAACATTTTTACGCTTTAAGACAAAATCTAAAGCCGACAACAGAGACTTCGCTTTGAGTTTAAAGTACGTACACTCACTCAATGGTAAAATAAAGAAGTCAAAAAATGTAACTAAAGAAAGATATTGCGGATAAAGCTCAGCTTAGAGCAAATATGCTTTTATGAATGAAAACTAAGCGGCACTAAAAGTATAAAGAGCTGCATGTAAATGAGCTCAACTTAGACTGAGACTACCAACTTTATACCAATAAAGATCAGCGGTGCTTTTATAGGAAGATAAAAATGTATCTGAGTTGCGGTTATATATTAATACATATATGAGAATATATTTATAAAATAAAAAGAAGTATCTGTGTTAAAAGTAAATTTTAAACTAATAATGTATGTATATATATAAACTAAGTAAAGTTTTAACAACTACAAATAAATAAAGTGTAAGCATAAATTTACTTAACTATATAAAGAAAACATTTATCAAGTCAAATTGTATGAGTATAAATAAAATTGTGTTTGTATTCAACAAAGAATAGCAATTTTTCTATCTTAGAATTTAAAGTAGACAAATAAAGTTGTGAGAAAATATTTTTTCATATTTTTTTTTTTATTCTTAAACATTTTTCACACTTGCACATTTTTTAGTTTTTAAGCGTTTAACAAATTGAATATTTTTTAGTAGATAATGCCACGAAAAAATCTATAACAATCCTAAGAGATACACCACTGTCTTAGACAAAAGGCGCTGAAACTGTTATAAATTGCAGGCAATTATTCATGTTTTTAGAAGAATATACAACATGCAAGATACAACACATTTCAATCTGTAATTGCTGTTGACATCTATTCATCAGCAACAATTTTAAGAGTCACACGACGAAAGGTTGCCTGCGAAGGTGCATTGCATCACTCATTCTCACATGGATAGCATTTTGAAATATTTTTGTCTTTCTAAATGACAGCTGCGTCGAGCTGCTCTAAAACACCTTTTTAACTTGTTTTTTATATTTTTCATAAAAAAGTCTTTGAAGAAGACTTTCAGTTGAGAATTTAATGAAATGTACTATAGTTTATAAACAGGATTATTTTTATGAAGTCTAATGTTATAGAAATTGGAACTAATATTTAATCATTTTTGTATTCTCAATATAATGACAGGATTATTTTTTATTCAATCTAATGATATTGTAAATGGAGCCCATTATTCAATGAATTAGATCATCCTAATATTATAGCATACTTTCATTAATGATTAGTTAATCTAAAATTGTTGATGTAGCTGATGTATTAAATGAAGTAAGTAATACAGAGTGGAAAAAAAAGAATTTAACAACGTTAATATTTTTTTTTTGAAAGTAATTCCTCTTGTGACAGAAACAAACTATTAAAAGTTAGAAAGATTCGAATAGAAATAAAAAGAGAATAACAAAAATTTAACAACACTCTACAGATGGTTTTTAAAATAATGTTATATAGTGTTCTTTCTATACTTTTTATTTCTATATATAAAATTGTTTGCTAATATATTCATATTATTATATATCAATTATTGCAAATTGAGCTAACGGCGCGGCTATATTAGTAACTGTTGTAAGTTTTTAGCTTAAAGTAAAAAAAAATAGAAGTACATAGTATTTATATATAGATATATATAAATAAAAGAACTTATTATACTCACTATGGCTACCTACTGAAGGCTAGGCTATAATTGTTTTAAGTATAGTCCAAAAGGGATATTATTAATCATAGTGATTTTAAATAAATAAATATATAATGAGACTTACAAATAAATACATTTGTTAGAACTATTATACCCCAGTACAATTAGTATGAAATGACGTTTAACCAAATCTAAAATTAAAAGTATTATTTATATAAATAATACTTATTTAAAAAATGAACATAGTTAATCTCAAAGAATTTTTATAACATAACTTATTATAAATAATGAAAATGACGTAATTCATTATAAATTTAATGAATAAAAATTCATTATTAATAATGAATTAATACAAGTATTTTTTAAAGAAGTCTAACAAATATTTTTTATTGATGTTTATAGACTTTACTTAATTTCAACAAAGTTGCCAGTCTGCCTTATTTTTTCTTATGGATCCTTATGGATTATTTTCTTATGTAGCATAGACTAAGGCCGCATAGACGATTTTCTTGACTGATTTCCGAAAACTGCAACCCCAAAAATTTATTGTACTTTCATTTAATTAATTCGTTGCCAATTGACTGTTTATTCATTTTAACCCAAAAAAGTTTATTGATAATAACTACAGGCTACTAAATACTAAATATCCGTCACAATCATCTATAAGTAATTCAGTCATACAGCAGACGGATATTGACACAAACATTGAAAATTTTGCTTTTCGTTTTAGAATACATGTTTCAAATCTTTCTTAAGTTAGTAGATACTTCTAAGGTATTTAAACTAGTTGACATCTTACATCTATTCCACAAATTGTTCCATATGAGTTAAAACATAAATAAACCAAGTACTATGTCCACAAATTGAATCACAATTTTTTAGAACACTATATTTTCTTTTAATGTGTCCAAATTCGATATATCAAATCATCGATATAGACGACTTAAGTATGCATTATAGCTCTGATTTAGTTGACAAAAGCATCACATGCTGCACAAATACGAACGTCAAAAATCTTTATTTATTCATGAAGAACAACTTTCTTAAGTACACATACACCCTAGTACATTCTAGTGCTGACCTTGGTCTGAAAAATACTTTATATCGAGAAATTGTGCATGTTAGTGTCTAGTGAACTTGAAAATTCGGTCTAAATGAGGTGTCGTTGGTTATATCTAAGTGATTGGTATTTAAGGAGTACTTAGCATAACAGTGGAGACTCTTATTAAAACTTCAAGTTTCCCACCAAAATATTTAGTTGTCTACAGATTCAGAGCACTGTTTCAAAATTTTTCGCAGCAGTTATTTGCATTGATCTTGACACTACGATTTTAAAACAACAACATGTATCGGCTATGGATTACCATGGCCGACTAAATTATAACAAACGGTTTTAGTTTAGTTCTTGTGGGCATCTTAACTTCAACCGTTCTCCAATTTATAGAGCGTGTGAAAATTTTATTAAATCAAAACAGCTTTGTAATAAAAATAAGAATTGTTGCAAAAATTTTAAATGTTCATTTTTAAAGTATTAACAAATTGAGATATTCTCTCTATTATCGAATTATTATTATTTATTATATACGAAAAATTAAAAATAAGAAGTCTTTATTTACGAATAATTAAAAATAAGAAGTCTATATCTATATGGTCAGCCAAAAATTCAATTAATTAAAATAATATAAAACGAAGTTTTGTTGTTGTAGTTCACTACTTGTCGAAACCTTTTTATAAATCTGGTATACCATCACGATAACCTATAACCTATCACAGTAATCGTATCCAGACTACTGAATAACACAGATATATTTTTGTTTAAATGTGATTTTTGTTTAAATGTGATTTTAAGGAAAGGTGATTAAAACAAACTGATGTTTGCAATATTTGTACAAGGATACGTACTAACAGATACGCGTGGCCATTATCTGTACTCTACACTAAATACTGATCTATACTGATATAAGGACACTCATTTCATCGTTATGGCTGAAATTAGATAGGAATTTATAGATTTTATCAAACTGTTTTATCCAGTATACTATTTTTAGTCTACAAATGGATACTATGAATAGATAGTTATATTTTAACACTAAATAACAAGGTCAATATCACATTTTAGTCACAAATAAATAGTTAGGATTTATTCACTTATGACCATTTCAAAATATAAACCTATTAGTATTCAAGATTAGTTCCCTAAACACAGATACAGATTATAAATTATATCTCATATCTCGCAATCATTATACATATATAGACTACTATTTTTATTTTTGTAATATTTAAGTGACTTTAATTTTAAGTATTTATTTATTTAATTTAAGTATTTTAAGTGATTTTAAGTATTAAAGCTTATTTTACTAAGCACAGAAACAGATTTAAATTATATCTCATATCTCGCAATCTATATATTTAAATGACTTTAATTATTAATTAAATATATTTTATTTATAGTATTTTAGAGCTACGCAAAGAGAAATCACGGGATGCAGCGCGTTCGCGTCGTGGAAAGGAAAATTATGAATTCTATGAACTGGCGAAAATGTTACCATTACCTGCAGCAATAACAAGCCAACTGGATAAGGCTTCCATAATAAGACTGACAATAAGCTATTTAAAATTAAGAGACTTCTCTGGGCATGGCGATCCACCATGGACACGTGAAGCCTCCAGCAGCAGCAAATTAAAAAGTAAGTTCAATTGTGAATTAATTCAATATAATTTTATTGCTTAAATTATTAGTAAAAAAAATTAGAAAGTAGTGGTGAAAATTCAACAAGCAATAATAATAATAATAAAACGAAAATTTATAGCCAAAGTGAAAGTAGGTTAACAAATTATTAATATAAATTAATTTCAATTACAAACGTTCTTTAAATAAAAATTGAAACTTATGACTAAAATTATTAAAAAAAAATTAGTAAAAAAAATTTTACTTGGAAGTTTTTGTGAAGACAAGTTTGATTAAAACTATTTTTTTATTTTGTTTTTTTTGTTTGTTTTTTTATTTTTGTGCAGGAAATGCTTTATTTTTAGTTATGATTATTTTACTGTACGATTAGTAATACTCCAATATAGAAATGTACTGAACCCTAAAAATGGCACCAACTCCGTTTATAGAAACCCGTGAAGATAAATAAAATGCACACGCCATTCAAAAAGATTAAAAAAATTAAAAGAAAAGAAATTATTTTCAAAATAGACAGACAAAATATGTCTTGAAAAATAAAAACAAAAATAAAACAATAAACGATAATAAATAATTTACATATGAAGTCGTGGCGGCCATTTTTAAAAAATGGCTGTACTCACTTCCCAACGAAAAAGATACCAAGCGATAATATATAAAAAATACAAATGCGTATAAAGTACACACGATATAAAAAATTAAAAAAAAAAACGGTTTTAAAAAAATCCATTTGCGAAGTAAGTAGCGAAGAAAAGGAAATTATATAAATAAAACAAAATACTTTATACTTTTGTGTATATTTATTTCTTTGATTAATTTCGTTGATTTATTTATGAAAAGAGTATAAATAGGTATATACATATATATATATATTTTCGTCAATGGCCGAGGTTGTGCACTGAATTTTAATTAAATACGTCAGTATGTAAAAATTATTTTTAAGTTCGATTAAATTCCAATTTAAATGTTTTAATTCAATTGATTTTGAAAAAAATCCATTGAAAATAACAAAAATTTAAATATTCAAAGTTAAACACAAATAATAGAAAAATTCCTAAAATCATTAAATAAATAAAATGATTAAATTAAAATTATTTTGAGTTCATTACTAATATTCAATCCATTCTCTGCAGGTTACTGAAATGTATTTCCAGAAATTTCTAATACTTTTTTAAGGTATGCCCATCCAGACACGGTACGGTACATATAACCGTAATCGTACCGCAATCGTGTGGTAGACTAGATAAAACAAATATTAATATTAATATGAATATGTACCGATATTTAATTAACATTTGATTACAAAAACATGTAAAACTAAATATCTTATCATATTAATACCAGAACTTTTAAGATATATGTACTTCATATATAAAAAATGTGTAATTATACTACAAATAGATAAAAGGAAATTTTCTATTTGAACCCTTTTGATAATTATTTACTTGAAAAGATGTTTTAAAAAAAAAAATGCTAAAATGAAGCACAAAAACATTGACAGTACCATACCCTGTCTCATCTTGATTATTATCTTGATAATCTTAGTGTGTTATTTTAATTATATTATTCCAGCAGATTCACGATTATATCGTATGAAATTTTACCGTACTATCCAGTACCGTATATATTCGGATGTACCTTTATACGAGTATTGTGAAGTTTGCTTCAGAAATTATTTTTCGTACAAATATTTTTCGAAAAGTTTTATGCTCAACAGAACGTTGTACGTTTTAATTTTGATATTAAAAATATATGTACAGACAATTTCTAAACAAAAATTTATGTGAAATTAATTTATATTATTTTCCATTAATAATTCTCTACTTTTTAGTGTTGTTCTATCACGAATTAGTTTGCTTTCTTTTTTTAATCGTACTACATGGCACTTTAACATTTGTTAATTTTAATGTACATATGCTTTAAAACATCAAATAAAAAATAATAAAAAAAAAAATAAGCCAATAAGAACTTATTTTGTCATCCACAAAATGCAATAAAAGTATGCCTATGCTTAATATAACCGTCCATATATTTTTCGTAGTCTGATTGAAATATGATTTCCAAATCCTTTAGCATATTTTTTTTTACAACAATCGATTTTAAACGCCTATATAAAACTAACCCTATTATGGTTAATGTACTCACGAAAATAGAAAAAAGTTATATACGGATATTTCAAATGAGTGAGATGCTTAGTCAATCACAATTATTGAGTTTGTTGTCAAAAACTATTGCTTACCTATAGTTTTGTCCTCACAGAATAACTAGAAATGGAACTGTAAGAACAGCTAAGTAACACACTATGTAACAGATCAAGCCCAAGTCTCGTATGGTAACTTAAAACAGTGGAACTAAAAATTGTGTGAAAAGTCTAATGCGAAGCTTCCGTCATTCATTTCAAACATTGAAAGACTTCTTGGTCAGAAATAAGTCAAATATAATTTATTTCATAAAATTAGTCCTTGGCAATACTCAAAATACCTGTATGGTCAGCCAAAAATTTAATTAATTAAAATAATATAAAAAAACAATTTTTGTTGTTGTAGTTCACTACTTTTCGAAAAACTCTTTATTAAATTAATTAGAAATCCAATAATACCAAAAATGTCAACCGATTATAAACTGTACCGATTTCCAACATGAATCACTGATTTTTTAATCTAACAGACTTACCTCAATGAACCGAAACATTATGGCTCTACAATTTTACTGGTGTAGTGGCAATATAAACCTGTGTTTAAACAGGACCAATGGTTTATAGTACTAAACTAATAAAACAACCCACTTCAAAGATGTAAGCAATTAATAGTCATTATATGTAGGTTATCACGTTTCCTGTGACACAAACATCTCAACAAACTTAATATACACTTTCTCATTGTACTTATATATTTAAAGGATGTAAAATATAATACAATAATTAAATGAGAAATGTTAGATTCATTCATTTTAATGAATAAGTAAGATTTAATTTCCTTCGATTTATTACAAATCTATTCTTACATTAAAACACTTAACAAATTCTTAACTCTTTCTAGAATCTTTTCTTATTTAATCACATTTTTATTATATGTGTCACTTGACAGTATTTAATTAATTCAATATAACTTTTAATTGATTTCTATTACCTACTTTGCATACAAAAATATATAAAAGTATATATGACTATACGAGAATGGCTCGCAAAAGGCCATGTCGTATTTTATTATATATATTATAAATTATTTGATGGGAATTTTTCGTAAGTAACTGAAGGTTGAAATTTAGTTAAATTTTCAATTGTCTACTAAAGCTTATTTATTTTATAGTCGTTAGCAATTAAAAAAAATAAATTGCCTTGAATTTTAATTATGTCTAATTTTATATTTTATTTGGCAACAGCATTGATATCATAATAATTGTCAATTTATAAAAATTTATGAATGTACTAAACTCTTAAATGAAAAAACTAGAATTTATTCATCCATGTGCCAACAAATAACCCACTATATTTATTGATTTTATGTGACTTTTAAGATAATGGATATCAAATCAGTTATTAGAAATAATTATTATAAATGTCGTGTGCATACCTAAATAAAATGATTTAGAGAATCGTTTCTTTTTCTTTTTCTTTATACATGTATAGTATATATATTTTTGAAATCATTAAGACTTTATAATGAACAACGACTTAAGCATTATAAGCAATAATCTTGAGATACACTATTACATATTTGAAGGAGTTTTGAAAGATTTTAGATGTAATCTTAAACCTTGCTGTTTTTAAAATGTTTCCATAATGTCCACGTGACTGAAATCAAATTTATCAATATATAATAATATTATTAGAGACCGGGTTGAATATTGGTTATTGTATTGAATGTTATTATTTGTCTCCAAAGCATTTTCCAATCTTTTCCCTACATATTCTTAACGAACATATTATAAGTTTTTTGTATATATGTATACCTTTATATGACTTAATTTTAAATTTAGCCATACATATAATGTCATGACCTGGCCTATAAAATTTATTACTTTCACTTGGAGAAATACTCCTAAATTAAATTGTATTAAATTATTATTATTGATAAACCGAAAAACAATTTTATATTTAAAAGTTTAACTTTTAACAGCAGGACACGTGAACATAAGATCGGCCGAATATTCACTCAACATTTTACCTCTAGCTCAAAAAGTACCCGGATTTTGTAAATAAAACACAAATTTAAATTTTATTCTGAATTTATTTTATCTCCTTCAAAATATGCTCCTTCTGAAGCGATACACATATGCCAACGCTTTACTCAATCTTCCACACACTTTTCGTAGGCCAGTGCAGGTATGGCTTTTAGTTCCTTCGGCGAATTCTCTTCTTCCGATTCAATCGACTCAAAACGCTTACCACGAGAGGGCAATTTTTCGGGAACAGGAAAAAGTCGCACGGTGCCAGATCTGGCGAGTATGGTGCCTGAGCGATGACAGTGGTGCCGTGTTTATGTCAAAAAATCGCGTACAACAAGAATTTTCCATAGTAAAAATCGCTAAATGCACTTGAGATAGTCTCACATTAACAGCTGCTGTAATACTTTTTTACTGCCGGATACTCTTTGAGCAGAAGGTATATAGTGTCAAGTATTAGCTTCTAAGTCAATTGAATTAAATTTAAAATAAATATCTATTTTCAAATGAAAATTAAATATTTGTCAACATAAATGAAATCGGATAATTCAGA
Organism: Teleopsis dalmanni; assembly: GCF_002237135.1. Taxonomy (NCBI): domain Eukaryota; kingdom Metazoa; phylum Arthropoda; class Insecta; order Diptera; family Diopsidae; genus Teleopsis; species Teleopsis dalmanni. The sequence goes on along the minus strand of NC_051846.1, from coordinate 55,433,499 downwards.
CAATAAATTGAAATAAAATATGCAAAAATAATTCTTAAGGGTGTTTCTGAGATCCATTCATTCATATGTATATCTAATCAAAAAAATTTGGACTAAATTGCCATCTATTAATCATAAATTTTGCTCTTATAAAAGCACATAACTGCTACTTGAATTTGTGCTGATAATTATCTCAGGAACCTATATTTTGCAAACAATTTTAAAAACAACAAATTTTTTATGGAATTGAAAATATTCGTCATAATATCATTGCATTTCCACATAAACAAAATCCCGAGTGTTAACTTGCATCCACCAAACAGACATGTAGTACCCATTTATTACACCACATAGTCCTAGTAAAAACCCCAATTAAAATAACAGCACTCTTTAAACCATTATGCTGATATCACAATATGTTAGTAACTTCCTTAAAGCAACATAAGGATTATATAAGATATATTCCAATTGATACAGATAGCTGACAGTGCTGATATCTGATCTTAATAGTTGTCATCACTATTAATGACAACGTGAAATCGTTTATTGAGATTTTCTAAAAATACAATAATTTATGTGTAAAGCATGTTTTAATAATATTTCTTATTTCTTAAAGGATTTGCAGTATTAGAAATAATACACTATTCCTAAGTTCGTGATATAAATCCTTATCTAAATTTATTTAAAAAAAACAAAAATACATTTTTATAAGAAGTTTCCAAAATAAGTATTTTATATGCAAGCCGAAGGTAAAATGTTTGAAATATTCGTAAAAAACCGATTTCGATTTATCAAATTTTTAAATTATTTATAACAATTTATTTGTCATCACGGTCTTTAATGTTGAATTAATGTTTTTAAACTTGAAAAAAAAAAACTAAAATACAATGAAATTTTGAAAACGTTTTATGCAAATTTCCAAAAAGTCATGCATCGCCAGACATGTCACACTATTGTCACTTTAAAGACATTCTTGGTTAACAATAACAGCACTAACAACAAGAATCTGAAAGACCCTCATACGAAATACCGAATGCACATAACCGACCAACAACAGAAGGTAACCAAGGCAAGGCGTTAAGTTAAATAGCAAAAAAGAAAAAATCAACTCAATAGGGTGGAAGGAATGACATGAGCACTTAAAAAATAAATAAAAATAAGCTTATAATAAGCAATGAGCACTCATGT
>NC_051846.1:55421968-55432232 GCF_002237135.1 Teleopsis dalmanni | reverse complement strand
AGGGACACACAAATGAAAATATAAAAAATTGTTTACATCATGCTGAGTCTCCTCTCGAAATATATATTACCAATAACGGTATATGAACGCTAACAAAATTTATGTAACAAATAAAACAAACTAGAAGAAGATAAATAAAAAAATATTTTTTTATATTAAAAGCAGTGTTCCAACTACAGCAATGTATCTAAGAAATGTATCTTTTGATCCAAGTAAACTATAAACATTGCACTGGAAATTTTCTTTATTACAATTATTGCAATACTTTATAAAAAAATAACCATTAACTATATTTCCATATATATAAGAATATAAAATAAAACTTATATAATAATTTTCTTTTAATAACAAAGTCATTAGATTAGATAAGGAACTTTTAGAAACAAATTGTTATATTAAACTTCATTTGTAATAAGGACATTTAAAAAGGAGTATGTAAACGTCCTTCGAAATTGTATTTGGAATTGAAATTGTATATAGAAAAGATACTGTTTAATAGATTTGAAGTGAAATTATGTAATATATATATATATATATATATATATATATATAATTACATATATCTTACATATTTGTAGATATAATATAAGTTCCTTTATATTGATAATTAAAACTTAGTTATAATAATTAATATATTTTTTATAGTGTAGCTAATTTTTCAAAGTTATTTTGACTTCCTCAGGGCGGATTGGTTAATAAGCTAAGAAGTCAAAGAACTTCGAAACCTCAGCGACTCTAAAAAAAATATTAAACATTATAACTTCATGTGTTAATTTTAAATATTTTGTTCACTAAAGCCTATGTATATAATAATATAATAATAACAAAAATATTCACTTACCTTTAAATAATACAGTAGCATTGTTAAAATCTGTAATAATAAATGAACAACATTAAAAATTAATTATTAATAATAGAAAGTTGGGTCAATTGCTTTAAAAAGAAAGTTAATTAAATAAGTATTTGAATACTAAAAATAAAAAACAAAAATACCTTAAATAGAAACACACATAAAACATAAAAAGCGAATAAAGTATAATAATAATAATAAATATTAATATAAATATAATAAATAGTAGTATAATAATAATAAATAGTAATATGTACAATAAAAAAATAGTGATATAATAATAATTAATAGTAATATAATAATAATCAAAAAGTAATATAATAATAAATAGTAATATAATAATAATAAATAGTGATGTGTATGATAATAAATAGAAATATAATAATAATAAATAGTAATATAATAACAATAAATAGTAATATAATAACAATAAATAGTAATATAATAATAATAAATAGTATTATAATAAAAATACAGTAATATAATAATAATAGGTAGTAATATAATAATAATAAATAGTAATATAATAATAATAAATATGTAGTACAGAATGAAAAAAAAATGTTAAACCTGAAAATTTAAATAAAAAATTTTTATTAATATATAAATTTATAGTGTAATTATAAAAAATAAAGATTTTGATGATGGATTTTGGTGGATGTCAAAATTTTTAAATAATTTATATATAAATAAAAAAAACTTTATTAACTTCATTATAATACTAAAATAAGTTTCTCACGACTGAATTCCATAGGTTCATATAGGCCTCTTATTTTTTTATCCAAACTAGTCTCAAGAATTCACTCATTTTGCTTGCATATATGTACGCAAAATAATTATTTTATCATGATATAGACAGTTATGACAGAAGTGACTATTTTACTTAATAGAAACTATTTTATTTGATAGAGAGGTCTCGAAAAGTAATGAATTACAACAACAAACGTTTTTTTATATTAATTTAATTAAATAGAGACTAGTACTTGGTACTTGCAGTCTCAAAAAATTATTTACGAATAATTAAATATAAGAAATAATTCCAAGACCAATGATTATGGATATTTGGCAATACTTAAAATAGCTGTATGATTAGCAAAAAATCGTATTAATTTCGCTATTAAATATTATCTTTCTCTTTTCTGTAAAAGAAAAGTTTGAAAATTTTTTGAATAAAATCTTCTAGTAATTATGAAAATGTCTTCAAAGTTCAAAACGAAATAAAGTATAGTTATAGTGAAAAGTATTAAGTAAATTATCACTACCATCGAACATTAACCGATAATTTCAGTAAAGAACTTTTTTTTAGATTATCAATTAAAATCGTATCCTAAGTCCTTTTAGAAACGTAAGCTGCTTTTACACTTCATTGCAATTTATTTGCGAATATCCTTTTCTCAGTGTACTACCGTAACTCCGCTTATCTCGATTTTATATTAAAATTTTAGTAAATAAAAAAATGTCTCAATGATTTTAATGTCTTGATCCACTTTAAAATCTTAACATCAACGCAAATATTTTGATTTCCATTAAGTAACATGAAAAGTTCATTGCTCCATATACCTAAAAGGATTAAGCAGGATTATCTTATACCGCAAAGGCAGTAAATATTTTCAGTTTGTTTGTATGTTTAGTACTCTTCTATGTTATTACGCAAATAATTACACCCCAGGTATTCTCGAAGTAATATACTGGGTACAAATGGCTTCTAATACTCGAATGAATGCAATGTCACAGTGTGACTTTATATTCTCATCCCTCTTTTGGAATTCAAAAGATGTAAGAAATGTGCAAAGTTTTTTTTGCCATTTAATTTTTCTTTATTTTCAGGGTTACAAATGAACATTAAGCAATTTAATACTAATTATGAGTTATAGATAATTTTATTAGCAATCTGTTACTAGTCAAAAGGAATGTGAGGTACAATAGATACGCTTAATAGGAAAACTTCAGGAGTTTTTTTAGAAATTAAATAATATATTCTTAATAGATTTTAAGTTTTTTATATCTTTTAAATGTGATATATATATATCTTTAAATATCTTTTATTTTAATAAATATCTTATAGAATATGAATAATCAAGTTAGTCTCACAATATCGAGGACTTTTAAAACCCTTCTTGTGAAAACACTCATGCAGCACAATTTTGCGGATGTTAAAGCCTATTTTTACGGGTGCTGAGACGTGGACATGTAAATATTATGTTGAAACAAATTGAAACTTGACACTTTGAAACTAAATCCAAGCACAAAGAACTATACTGAGTTTTAATATACTTTATTGAGTATAAGTATTATATTAATAATATTAATATAGATGTTCAGTGATTTAACTATGGTCTCTTGAATCTATAACTTTAAAAAGTTTTAATAAAAATTCCAATTTATATTATTTATCCGATTTTTACTATTATTATTTACTACTTCAACACTATTATGACATTTAAAAAACTTTACTACTTATTTTCTAACAAAATCATTTATCAATACAAAGGACTATTAAATTATAACAATGTGTATGTTATAAAAGTAACACCCGTGAACCCTAATACAGCCCCTTTTTTTAACATTAGCTCGAACAGTTTTTTATAAAGAATATTTGATAAATGATTTGCACTTTTTTTGCAAATATTTTTTCATTTCCGTAAGGCAAATTCAACTCACTTTGCAGATAATTCGCTTAATTTTAAAGCTTGTCAAACATGATTGTTCCTTTTTTATTTGAGATATCAACACCTCTCCCATATTTGTTACCTTTAGTATTATATATTTAATTTTACCGATGACGACATAATGTAAATGTAATTGATTTCTGTCGCTAGTAGCTTGAAAATTGAACAAAGATTGATTGATTTTCAAGAATTACAAAACAATATCTTGAAGGGAAAACTTCCAATTTGTTTCGTTACAAATTTGTCAATTTTCTTTTATATAAAATAAATGTTGCATTACTAATTGGTCTACAAATTATTAGCAATTAATTTTGTGTCATATTGCCATTGATAATAAATTATTTCTTAACACGAAAGAATACTAAATTGAAAGATAATTTAAGAGGTGTTGTGGATTTTCACAATGTAAATAAATCCGATAAAATCATTTTATACGTCCATAAGTTTTTATATCTAATATACAATATTGCTTTAGTGATTATTACTAAATGTATTGACTGACATCTGCAATCTATTGCAGAATAGCATTCAAGATTTGTTAATTTTTTTTTACATCCAATTGCTGACATATATTTTCCGTAAATTTATTTCATCAATCCTTTACCTGTTTACTTCTTCTGTTCTATTATTTTCTAGAATGTTACTAACGAAGAGTTGGAGCTTTGTGAGCTCTTTCGTCATCTTTTAACATATACAACCAATTTTAGAAACTGCTTCTTTCACTTATATTCAAGTGAAAGAGATCCAAAGAGATACCTCTTTTCATCAACTAATCAAACGCATATTTGTAGGTGTGATAATTTTTTAATACCATTCCAAAAAACGTTCGTATTGTTTTCCCTTCTAAAACTGCTGGTTCTAGTTTTGACAGTCTTTAACTTTCATTAGTATATGTTACATTAAGTATATGTTACAATAGGTAACATATACTAGGCAGCTTTTTATTGTTTTATTGCAGAGGGAAAGGCTTCTAAAAAAAACTACTCCGCACTACGAGGACAGACTACCTATAGAGTCACCTGTAAACCTTATAAGCTTGTAATTTTATTAAGAATCCTGTAAAATAATGTAGCTCCAATAATTTTATTCCTTTACCTTCAAACACGATTAGTTCTATTTCTGTTAATCTACCATATAATTTTCACATCAATATACAATATTATAAAATATCTTATTAGAGCTTCAAACAATTTTATAATAATTGATACTGAAGAGAGTGTATCTAAAAAATCCGTTGTGCACTACGATTACCGGTGATTTTTTTGTAAACCCTGTACACTTTATTTGCTTGTTATTGTATTAAAGACCCTATAAAATATAAAAGGCTTAATAATTCTTTCCAACAGCATTAACAATAAACCGCATAGTTTGTTTTTAAAAACAAGTATTGCTACCAATTTATAATGTTCTCATCTATATATTATAACAGACGTTCTTAAAATTTTGAGGAAGTCATATTAGATTCATTGATTGTAAGGAAGAATAAAAAGACCAATGTGTATTGCGAATACATGTAGGTTTATTGTGTTTAACACAAACATTTTGTTAGAACATTTAGTGATTAAATAATCCGTTATCTCTGCATCGTTAGAGAGATATATATATTAATGTGATTCAGAGATTTTTAATTTAGCAATTCACATATACTTTAAAAAATTTCGTCCTATACTGTTATATTACATTTAACACTATCTTACATATCCACAAAGATCTTCTTTCTTTTAAATGACCAACTGTGGATAAGTTATTTGCTAATTATTTATTCTTATTAAAGACAATATCAATAGTTGATATTGAATATGATAAGTGTAATCAGTCGGTTGGATTCTCCGACTTAATTCGGACTACGTTCCGACGTAATTAGCATAGCACTCCTTTGCAAACGTGTCTGTTGCGCCTGGATAATGTACCGGATCCAGAAATAAGTGTGTAAAACATATCATCTTTAATTAGTCATTTTTAATTCCTCATTCTTTGTTATTTGAAGGAGAAGACTGTGCGTTTTACATTAGATAGGATACAATTATGAACCCATATATGACTGACTTCTATGTTAAACATGTGTGTGTAGTAAATTAAAGATTAATGTGATATATTTTCTACTTGTTTCTATTGCAACGGATTGATTATTATGTTGAAGCTGTTTTGAGCCAATGCACTTAAGCACTTTTACTCTTTCTTAACTCAAGGTATTTTCAAAACCCCTCTTTACACCTTGACTAGATTATTGTTTATCACGGATTGATTGCAGTTATTATTTGAGTTTATAATAACTCTATATTTCTTAATGATTCAAATTGATTTAAAATATTTACTAAATATGTTAACCTAATTCTTAATACTAAAAATTTAAATTTTCACTATAATTTAAAGCAATTATTAAATTGAGTTCACTATTTAAATGAAATTAACACGCTTTTGAAAAGGTAGGAATTTTAAAATTTTGCACGTACTTTGTAAAATTCGGTTAATGAAACATTATTTTGCAATCTGAGCTAAAGACAAAATATTAATAAATTTCATAAATGTCTGAAGAACTTTTGGCCCGTGGCAAACACATGACTGTAAATGCTTTATAGCTTTTAGTTAATTACCAAAAAATATTTTTATAATTTTTTAACAAGAAATTTCAACAAGATAAGCATCTGTTAACAGTTCGAGAAAGAGTTTTGAACCGAAATAAAAAAATGTCAACAAAATCTTTTATAAAGCAAGAAACAACTTCATATAAATATTATGACAGATTTTTACAAGTAAACATAAAAGTAAATTTTGAAGACAACATAATGAACGACCTAAAACAACAACAATAGGTAAAAAAGAACAAAAGCAGAAGTAAAAATTATGATCATTTTAAATGAAGTTTTTCTTATGAAACTATCTATCTTATGGATACATAAGCAGAACGATAATAGTTGTTGTTTTTATTGTTGTTCTGCTTGATGCTAAACTTGATGTGGGCTTCAGATATAATCCGAACATTTTTACGCTTTAAGACAAAATCTAAAGCCGACAACAGAGACTTCGCTTTGAGTTTAAAGTACGTACACTCACTCAATGGTAAAATAAAGAAGTCAAAAAATGTAACTAAAGAAAGATATTGCGGATAAAGCTCAGCTTAGAGCAAATATGCTTTTATGAATGAAAACTAAGCGGCACTAAAAGTATAAAGAGCTGCATGTAAATGAGCTCAACTTAGACTGAGACTACCAACTTTATACCAATAAAGATCAGCGGTGCTTTTATAGGAAGATAAAAATGTATCTGAGTTGCGGTTATATATTAATACATATATGAGAATATATTTATAAAATAAAAAGAAGTATCTGTGTTAAAAGTAAATTTTAAACTAATAATGTATGTATATATATAAACTAAGTAAAGTTTTAACAACTACAAATAAATAAAGTGTAAGCATAAATTTACTTAACTATATAAAGAAAACATTTATCAAGTCAAATTGTATGAGTATAAATAAAATTGTGTTTGTATTCAACAAAGAATAGCAATTTTTCTATCTTAGAATTTAAAGTAGACAAATAAAGTTGTGAGAAAATATTTTTTTATATTTTTTTTTTTATTCTTAAGCATTTTTCACACTTGCACATTTTTTAGTTTTTAAGCGTTTAACAAATTGAATATTTTTTAGTAGATAATGCCAAGAAAAAATCTATAACAATCCTAAGAGATACAGCACCATCGTAGACAAAAGGCGCTGAAACTGTTATAAATTGCTGGCAATTATTCATGTTTTTAGAAGAATATACAACATGCAAGATACAACACATTTCAATCTGTAATTGCTGTTGACATCTATTCATCAGTAACAATTTTAAGAGTCACACGACGAAAGGTTGCCTGCGAAGGTGCATTGCATTACTCATTCTCACATGGATAGCATTTTGAAATATTTTTGTCTTTTTAAATGACAGCTGCGTCGAGCTGCTCTAAAACACCTTTTTAACTTGTTTTTTATATTTTTCATAAAAAAGTCTTTGAAGAAGACTTTCAGTTGAGAATTTAATGAAATGTACTATAGTTTATAAACAGGATTATTTGATATGAAGTCTAATGTTATAGAAATGGGAAGTAATACTTAATAATTTATGTATTCTCAATATAATGACAGAAGTATTCAATAAATAAATAGAGCCCATTATTCAATGAATTAGATCATCCTAATATTATAGTATAATTTCATTAATGATTAGTTAATCTGAAATTGTTGATGTAGCTGATGTATTAAATGGAGTAAGTAATACAGATTGGAAAAAAAACAATTTAACAACGTTAATATTTTTTTTTTAAAGTAATTCCTCTTGTGACAGAAAGAAACTATTAAAAGTTAGAAAGATTCGAATAGAAATAAAAAGAGAATAACAAAAATTTAACAACACTCTACAGATGGTTTTTAAAATAATGTTATATAGTGTTCTTTCTACACTTTTTATTTCTATATATAAAATTTTTTGCTAATATATTCATATTATTATATATCATTATTGCAAATTGAGCTAACGGCGCGGCTATATTAGTAACTGTTGTAAGTTTTTAGCTTAAAGTAAAAAAAAATAGAAGTACATAGTATTTATATATAGATATATATAAATAAAAGAAGTTATTATACTCACTATGGCTACCTACTGAAGGCTATAATTGTTTTAAGTATAGTTCAAAAGGGATATTATTAATATTAATATTATTAAAAATACATTTGTTAGAACTATTATATATTATTATACGAAAACTAAAGTTATATTATTTACAAGTACCATTTGATAGAAATGACGTTTAACAAAATCTAAAATTAAAAGTATTATTTATACAAATACTTATTTAAAAAATGAACATAGTTAATCTCAAAGAATTTTTTTAACATAGCATTATAAATAATGAAAATGACGTAATTCATCATTATAAATATAATGAATAAAAATTCATTATTAATAATGAATTACTACAACTATTTTTTATTGATGTTTATAGACTTTACTTAATTTCAACAAAGTTGCCAGTCTGCCTTATTTTTTCTTATGGATCCTTATGGATTATTTTCATATGTAGCATCGACTAAGGCCGCATAGATGATTTTCTTGCCTGATTTGTGAAAACTGCAACCCCAAAAATTTATTGTACTTTCATTTAATTAATTCGTTGCCAATTGACTGTTTTTATTCATTTTAACCCAAAAAAGTTTATTGATAATAACTACAGTCTACTAAATACTAAATATCCGTCGCAATCATCTATAAGTATTTCAGTCATACAGCAGACGGTTATTGACACAAACATTGAAAATTTTGCTTTTCGTTTTAGAATACATGTTTCAAATCCTTCTTAAGTTAGTATACTTCTAAGGTATTTAAACTAGTTGACATCTTACACCTATTCCACAAATTGTTCCATATGGATTAAAACATAAATAAACCAAGTACTACGTTCACAAATTGAACCACAATTTTTTAGAACACTATATTTTCTTTTAATGTGTTCAAATTCGCATCAAATCATCGATATAGACGACTTAAGTATGCATTATAGCTCTGATTTAGTCGACAAAAGCATCTCATGCTGCACAAATACGAACGTCAAAAATCTTTATTTATTCATGAAGAACAACTTTCTTAAGTACACATACACCCTAGTACATTCTAGTGCTGACCTTGGTCTGAAAAATACTTTATATCGAGAAATTGTGCATGTTAGTGTCTAGTGAACTTGAAAGTTCGGTCTAAATGAGGTGTCGTTGGTTATATCTAAGTGATTGGTATTTAAGGAGTACTTAGCATAACAGTGGAGACTCTTATTAAAACTTCAAGTTTCCCACCAAAATATTTAGTTGTCTACAGATCCAGAGCACTATCTGAAAATTTTTCGCAGCAGTTATTTGCATTGATCTTGACACTTCGATTTTAAAACAATAACATGTATCGGCTATAGATTATAAGAAACGGTTTTACTTTAGTTCTTGTGGCCATCTTAATTTCAACCGTTCTCCAATTTCTAGAGCGTGTGAAAATTTAATTAAATCAAAACAGCTTTGTAATAAAAATAAGAATTGTTGCAAAAATTTTAAATGTTCATTTTTAAAGTATGTATTAACAAATTGAGATATTCTCTCTATTATCGAATTATTATTATTTATTATATACGAAAATTAAAAATAAGAAGTCTTTATTTACGAATAATTAAAAATAAGAAGTCTATATCTAAATGGTCAGCCAAAAATTCAATTAATTAAAATAATATAAAACGAAGTTTTGTTGTTGTAGTTCACTACTTGTCGAAACCTTTTTATAAATCTGGTATACCATCACGATAACCTATAACCTATCACAGTAATCGTATCCAGACTACTGAATAACACAGATATATTTTTGTTTAAATAACCTATTAAGGAAAGGTGATTAGAACAAACTGATGTTTGCAATATTTGTACAAGGATACATACTAACAGATACGCGCATGGCCATTATCTGTACTCTACATTAAATACTGATATATACTGATATAAGGACACTTATTTCATCGTTATGGTATAATTACATAGAAATTTATAGATTTTATGAAACTGTTTTATCCAGTATACTATTTTTAGTCTACATACTTTGAATAGATAGTCATATTTTAACACCAAATAGCAAGGTCAATATCACATTTTTAGTCACAAATAAATAGTTAGGATTTATTCACTTATGACCATTTCAAAATATAAACCTATCAGTATTCAAGCTTAGTTCCCTAA
>NC_051846.1:55412162-55421868 GCF_002237135.1 Teleopsis dalmanni | reverse complement strand
TAACTAAGGTCGGTTTTATAAAAACTGTAATATTTTTAAAAATACTATAATACAATATATATATATTTTTTTTTTTATTTATATATATATTTATTTACATTTGTATTTATTTTTCAACAATATTACGGCTTTTATAAACCGATCTTAATTAACACCGTTTCATTCAACAGTTGCAGCTTCTTAACTTAGCAAGAGACTAATTTAGAGTAAACTAAAGAGGAAAACATAATAATAGGAACGCAGCGAGTAACATCCATGGAAATGCTAGACTATCGATAGTCTACAATAGTTTGTCATAGCAATGCTTCACAAAAAAAAGCGCACTTTTGGGATTTGTAGTTTGCCACGACTTAAACTAAATTTTAAATTCTAATTCTAAAAACATCACGGGGATAAACATTTCCAAATTACATTACTTTTAAATAGTAATGATGAAATATTTCTGTGTACCCACTACTTCAGTCAAGTTCGAGTGCATAATCAGTAAAGCTAACGACAAATAATTTCAGAACGCCGGATTTTGACTGAGAGAAAAAACATCAATATGTTATTTACCAATAAAAATTTTTGGCTACTAAAATCGCATGGTTAGTCCTTTTTTTTGTAACCATATCATCTATTGTAATTTAATCTATTGTGAACGAAGTAATCTATTGGAAGTACATACGAAATTTCAAATTAACTGTCAACGAATGATTTCGTTAGTTCTTCGTATTTGTTCGTAACAAATACGTTATTTTTCTATTTATTATTTTACTACTAAAAAGCATGAAAATTCAAATATTATTCACAATCATGTAAAAAAAATATTCCTACCAATAATTACAAAGAATTATTATTTGCTTACAAAATTTTAACTTCAAATTTTATCACGAATTTTGCATATATAAACCTAACAAAATTTCTATTTTGCCCAGAGTTGACATCGCAAGTAATCCTTATTTTATTTGCACTTTTCCGACATGCTTACAAAATAAAAGGACTATTGTGGAAAAAAGGATTTGAAATTCATGATTTTTATTTTATTTTATTTAAGTAAAATATTATCTCCAAAAATGAAATAAAATGTTAATTAAATTTTAGTTGAAATTCAAAATAAAAACAAGATTTTTTTAATTGAATAATAATTTTTATTGAAATGAACATACTATCGAAAACTATCGATAGTTTTCCACCTCTAGTATGTATTGAGATTGTAAATAATAAATACCAGTAATTTATAAATTATAAAGTTATTCTTCTTATCAATTACATTTAAAAACTTTTTATATATATAACATAATACTTCCTATTTAATTTTTAAATACCATAGGAACTATAATACCAAAGAAAGGAATTGTGAATACATTATAGAGTAAGAATATTATAGAGAACATTTATTTACCAATTTGAAATTGCTCTTAAAAAACTTTAAAAAAATGCTATTATAAGCATAATTGTGCTTTGTACTAGTTTTTTAATTTGTGAAAATTGTATATATAGAGTAATACTAATAATTAACTGTTGAAAAGTATTTAATATATGTGGATTATATGAAGTACTATCATACCTAATTACGCCAACAGACTGAAGATTGTATAAACATTTAATTTATATCAGCGAAGGTGATATGTAATACTAGAGCAAATTACTAGAAGCTAAAAAATTTTATTTATATAATTCGTGATACAAAGATTGCTATTTATTTCTAGTAGGGCATCACAATAGACAAGCATATATCACCTAAACCCAATCTACCATTCATTTAAAGAAAATAGGAAATATATATTGCTCGAGGTGTTAACTATATTTGAATTTATTAAGTTATTTTTAAGTTTGATCACGTATAATATATAAATATTATACATATAAATATATATATTGATCACATATAATATATAAATATTATATGTGATCAGCAATAAATTCTTTTGAGTTATAATTTATTGTATATATCACATATTTAGTTTTTTCTTGCTGGCATTGTAGTTTGTGTTTCTTTCTCTTGACTTGAAATTGCTATACTGTTAAAATTTTTTTTTACTTTTATTTGTGTAATTTAATATTTTTTAAGATAATACGCTTGAAAGCTCGAAATATTATATTAGAAAACACGAAGTGGACCAACTGCCGATTTTAATTGTCATTGCAAGTTGTTTGTGTTACCAATGTAAAAATTATATATACTAGTTGCTGTCAGATGGCGTGTATAGATTCTTGTAAGCAAAGAAGATAAAGAAAAGAAACTGAGAGATACTCGAAAAATTGTGTATAAATTTTTCTGGATTATTCAAAAAATATTCAAAAATTTTGTGTAATGAGGTGAAAATATTACGCAGTACAATAACAAAAAGCCTAATGCTACATAATGGCGCGTGAATATTTTCCCCACCCGGACCCTGATACTTTGCCCACCCGGTCCCTACTCACCACGATATTTGCTAAAGTAAGAGAGGTTTCTGAGAAATTTCGTTGTTTGTTTTGGTTTTTTGACATTAAAAATCCGTTACGAGAAAATGCGCCAAAGTTGCAATTAAGTGCACAAATACCACATTACTGAAAGAAAAATAAGGCGGAATTTGTTTTCAATTATAAAAGCATTAAAAAAAGGTAATTATTCCAGAAAAATATACGAATTATTAGTTAATTAAAATTTATTTACAGATGAAACGGAAGTGCGTATTTGGATGTTTAAATTTCAAACATCTCTATATTTTTTTCCAAAGGATTATCAAAGGTATATTATTAATTAAAAATAACGCAATTTATTGTTGTAGAATAAATTAAATATATAAATGTATTAACACATTAGAAACTTAGATGTGTGCGTAATTAGTGTATATAATAAACTACGAATTAAGTTGTGCTTTTATTTATAATTTAGTACTTTGAAAGTGATTAGAAAATTATTTTTTCCATGATATACTAATAATTATAAAAAAGGAAAAATCCTGAAGTGAAATTAATATTATTAGTTATACTTTGGTTGAGTGTTGTTATTATATATATATATATTACTACATATATTGAAAAATTAGAATCACAATTTTCGGATCAAAATTTGAAACTTTTTTATCTTTTTTCATTAAAATAAGAATTTACTTCATTTTAAAATATTTCAATCGAGATAATAAAGTGTCGAATTTTAAATATAAACAATTATGCTTTCAACACTTATAAACAGCAAAAGTGTTCATATTCTTTAAGTGATTTTTAGCTTAAACGTAAAACATTTTAGTTTTAATTTTATAATTTATTAAATTTATTTATAATTTATCTTTAATTTAATAGTTCCTTATTATTTTTGGTTTAATATTAAATATTTTTAAAATAGTAATATTATTTTGTATATATTAAGTTATTCTTAATTGCATTCACATAAAATTGTATATTTGTTAAATAAAACATTTTGGTGGAGAGGCCTATTGGGGAACCGAACACCTAAAACTCGGTAACGCACCAGCAAGCATACCTCTTAGGTGGTGCGGAAAATGCTTATATATTTAATATTTCTTCTAACACTATACGATTAAATTGATCCTTATTCTTTACAATGTTGTTATTAACTAGTTAAGAATTTCTTGAATTTCATATACAAAAAACATTTCACCTTCCTGAAAGGATTGCTTAAAACTACAAAAAATATGTAATAGTAAACAGTATATACATTTGTACGATTTTCTATATTGAAAAAATTTGATGCACAAGCAAAAATTGTATTACAATATACCAAACTTTTTTTGAATTTTAAAAAATTATATTAATATTAATCTTTTTAAAACAAAATATTAAAACAATGCAACCTAATACTCGAAATGTATGAACACATACTAACTTTTCTATTAGATGGTCAGCATATATATAAATATAGTACGTATATGTGCAACATGATTAAAACAACTTTTATTTTAATAAATACGATACAATTTTTTTAACTTTATTAAAACAATTTCATGACTAATTATATATACATATTTACATATATCAATAATAGCTACTTTATATTTACTATTGATTTTAGTTTACCAATTCTTCATTTATATTTGATTTATATAGCGCATTTAAAACTTTTATGTAAATTGAAGTAAAACTGATATAAAAAATCATGCCTATATTTACTTATTATAATCGTATTAATATATACAATGGATTTTCCAAGAACAATAATTTATACTATTTCTTCTAATTAGAAGAAATGGCTACATGCTAATATGCAACCACAAATGTAGTAAATATTTAAGTTATAAGCCACACTGTTTTTAATATTTGACAATTCTGGTATGGTAAATAAGTAAAAGAGATTTTCTTTGCGATATTACACAAAGAGGCACCATTATTCAAAATTTCCTCTCAGTTTCTTTTCTTTATCTTCTTTGCTTGTAAGCGTCATCAATTTACGATAGTTTCTTGGTAATTGCAACAAAAATAAAAATGCACAATGTTTGTTGTAATTAAGCCAGAAATTCAAATAAGTGTTTATATGGATAGTTGCAATATCGTTTCAATCAGAAGGGATATTGCAGATCTTTCCAAAACCACAACAGGAATGGGATAAATAAATGGGTGCACCGTTAGATAAATATATTTAAGTTGAGTAAGATTATATTGAAATTAAATTTCAAATAGCAAATAAAGATTTGTTAATTTCGTTTCATGCATTTATTGAACAATATAATATATTAAATCTCTTAAAATATATATTTAAGTAATAATAATTATACTTTATTTTGGTAAAAACAATGAAATTTATCGGTTTGGTATAGATTTAGTTTCATGAAAACATGAAGTTTTAACCAAAAAGATAAAACAATATTCTCCAAAAATAAACAACTGACAAAATTGATGCGTTGACTATAACTTTTATTTGTGATTACTACCGTTTTAGGCAAAGAAGATATGTGATTTATTGCTAAAATGTGGCTTTAACGAAAATATCATTGAATAACTTCAATATTCATATCAATTGAATAAATTTATTATTCTATTCATATATATGTAAAAATAAGTTAATTAATACAAATATATAATTTTATAAAGTTTTTGTTCATAAATTACTTATTTACTAGATTTAAATGCAAATGTAAGTTAAGCTCAATTTCTTAGACTTTCAATGCACAGTACTTAATATTGATCTTAAGCGCTCGAATTCGGCCTCTAAAGTCATACTTAAAATTCACGCAAATGTCAAATCGGCACATAAGTACATTGTACGTCATCTTTAAAATTCACCATATTATTTAAATCACAACGCGTACTGTTTTTTCAAGAAAAAAGTATTTAGGGTTTTAGGTTATTTTTATTTTTAAATATTTTTGATATATGAGTTATTATTTTTAATATTTCATATTAATAATTAATGTTATTATAATTTTCATAATCATGAATAAAATAATATTTTATAAGAAATATATATACAGTTAATAGTTAATAAGTTGCTTCAAATATTTTTAATATTTTATATTACATATAGAAAATCTTAAGATAATATTCTACGATATATTAATTTTGTATAAATTTTAAAATATTATTTATGCAAATGGCAACCCTGTGTACTAAACTCTGTCATTCAAGATCAGTTTTAATGCGTCTCGTCACAGAGAACCGTTACTTATATTAGTATTATTTTGTTAAGCGGTTAAAAGTTTGTATTAAATATTTACTTCTAAATAAAATAATTTATAATTGTGTTGTTTATAAAAGAAATTGCAAATTATTAAGCTATTTTTTAATTTGAAATTATTTCCTATAAGTTCCATATAAAAAGAAGTGATTAATAAAGATGTGCTGTGCGACTGCGGTATTCTAACGGGGTTTCAATTTTCATTCATTAATTTGTCGCGATTTAATGAATTATTTGTTTTTGTATTAATTTTAAAAATTACGTGAAAAATGTTTTTTTTTATAATTGTTCAATTAAGTGCACCCATTTTTGTGTTATAGAAAATCATAAAAGTTTTATATTTTGAGAATGAATGCGTATATGTACACTTATATGTACATATGTATATATTCATGTAGAGCTTTGATTCGTAATGCAGGTGGTAAGTCTGATATATGTACATACATACAGTAATTGTCTTTCAAATTTAATTTTAGATTTCATTAAAATAAATATTTATATCGAATATAAATGTAAAGAACTATATTTTTTATTAATGTATAAATAAAATATAAATAAAATAGAAAAAAAAATTTTAATATATATACTGCAATTCAGTGCATTAGGTTTATAAGTTCTTACGATTACATAAATTCTTTACATTGATTATAAGAAAATTACTAACAAAATATATTTAGTATAATTTGAGTTGTTTACTTTAATATAACGGATCGTGTCGAAAAAACAAACATTTTTTTTTGTATTTATTTATTTACAATCTGTCCATAAGTAGACAATGAGTAAATTTAATAGCATCTATAAAATTACAGAAATAAAAAGCTTCCAATGAAACTTATTATTATATACTACACACATTGTACGCTATTTATCTATATTACTTATCCCGTAGATCAATTATATGTATATTTCTTTAAAGTCCTTTTTATTGTTAAACTAGTATTTATAAAATTTAAAGCCATGTTATGGTTATGATTCCTATAGACCTAAGTGGATTCCTTGGGATCGCCAGTATAATCTCTTGTTATGGTTATACAGTCTATTAATATGTCTCTATTGCTGTAGGCACTTATTACGCCCTTTACATATTCATGAATGAATATAAAAACAAAAGTTTGAGGTTTGCATGTAGAAATGAATAAATGCAAATGTTTTTGGTTATTGTGCACGAACCATAAATAAAATCAGTCCTAACCATTGGTAGCCACAATGGTTCAATTGAATAAACTTTTGCAACGGGAAACGACAAACAAATTCAGTGACAAGAAAATCTTTCTTTGGTGATTTTATTTTTCGCGGGTGGAATATCTATGTATAAAACATTATCAACTTAACAGAATGGATTTAAATCGGAAAAATGATTTTAGTTAAATCGGTTAAAAATAATTTTAGTTTGCATTGAAGGGTTTAAATATATTGAGGCTTTTAATTGTTAATTGTCGTATGTGAAATCGTTTTATGAAATGACAATTATATTCGAAATAAGCAGCCATATAATCGGATAGAAGAACTATCATCAGAATGAGGTTGATATCTTACGACTATACTTAAAAAGTAAATGAAGAAATAGGTGTCAGCAATAACCCTCTTATTATTAAACATTTTATCTATAATAGTGTACCCATATTTAAAAAAATTTAAACTGCAAAAATATGAGTTCTTAATGTTGACCGCAAATAAATACGATTTGGATTTTATTATAAGCTCATGCAGACAAAAAAAAAATAATATATATGTATATATATTATATATTTTATAATATATATGTATATATATTATATTTTTTATATAATATATATGTATATATAATATATTTTTTATAATATATATGTATATACATATATTATATTTTTTATAATGATACAAGAAAAGAAGAACATCATTTAAATCGCTTTAATAGCTGCAAAGATAGTGTGATGGTATGAGTGGTATTTTCTAAAGTACGTTTTTCCAAATATCTAAATCAACTTTATGGATTTGTCAGCACAATAAAAATCGTATAAAAATTTTTCGAAATACTATGAACTTTTTCGACGGTCGATCGTTCGACTTGTTTTAGTGATCTTAAGTGTTTATTTTACGCACAGTTGTATCTAGTCTCAATCCATTTCATAATTTTTTGTTCTATGAACATTCAGTTTCCTATGGACATATATAAGAAAAGGATTATTAGTTATCAAATATACTGTTTTTACTTTTTATATCATTTCACTATGTAACGTAAAATCTTACTATTATTTGTGCATTTATTTGATATGGATAATTTTTTTAAAATTTGGACTACTTCCCTTTTATTAAATAAAAAAACACGTATTTGGGAAAATATTGTTTTTTCCGAAAGATACGAATTGTTTTTACAATTTGCATTGCTGGCTTAAGTTTGAATAGCAACATTTCAGGCTGTGTTAATTGTAGAACGTTTTAAAATGATCCATATATGTAAGCCATCATATGCTTTTAATAAGAAAGAATTACATCAAATGGTGCCTTTCAATTAAATCGTCGGAGTAGTAGGTTCCTCATGGTCCTTCAATTTTCTACTTCACTAACTATTGAGGTGTCGAGGACTCAGTGAATATCGGAATTACGAAAATACTTAGAAAAATTTGATTTTTAAGGATTATGTTATATTATATTGATATCGCATATGGTGGCGTAGCCCTAAATGTATACACCATAAGACCATATTTGGATGCCAGCTTTAATTTCGTTCACGTTATTTTCTTGTTTTATGCGAAAATATATATAAGTTAAATATGACTTTATATGGGTATTGGAGTGTATTGAAGTGGAAGATAAGATTTTAGTTATAATATGCTATTTCTGAAGAGACTCTTTTCAGTTAACACGAAAAAGTTAAAAATGTGTCTTAATGTGTCACATCAAGATCAAATACTCAATGTGTCAAGATCAAATACTCAATTAGATGCCTTCATAATAGCATAGATATACTGTACACGTTTTCTGGCTATATAAGTGTATGAGCAGATAATATTGACAGATGTTTTACTCTACATTTCAAAGAATCTGCAAGTGTCTGTGTTTTTTAAGTTCATTTTTAAAAAGTCGTAGGTAACAGTTGCCTGTTATTGTTAGGTTTTAGATCATCTAAAGGGTTGAAGTTGATCCAAATCTTCTCAAACTGTTTACGTTTGATGTATATGAAGTTTGAAAAGTGGACATCTCGCACGGTTCATTTGAAAGGAATTATGGTATTATCTTCAGCAAACATGTTAGCTATATTTAACAAGAAGATACATCACAAGGTTTCTATAAAAATATTTATAATACTTTTCTTCGCAAATATGTTAGCTATATAGTTGTCGTTAAAGTTCTTAGGTACTCAGACGAGCTTTACTTTGTTAACAACAAAACGATCCAATCTTAGTGATATTTAACTTTAATATACAATATTTTAATAGTTAAAAAAAATATCTTCGTGCGCAAGTGACGTTAACTTCTTTTTTAATAACTAGAAGTAATCAAAATCACTATATCAGTCAGACCCACAGAGCTTGAAAACAAAAATGTCAAAACTAAATACATAAGCATTACTGCAGCTATGGCTAATTTGTTAGTATAACTGATTATTCTTTTAAAATGATTCAAGAATTTAAAATTGTAGGTAGAATGCTTTATTTATAAAATGATATGTGCTTGATCTTCAGTTCACTATTTCGCTAATAGCGGATGGGAAGTTTACCACGCCCACTGACTATCATCGCTCAATACAGAATAGAGGGCTTGAAATACGAATCACTTCATTTAAAAGTACCAGAAATTGCCTTGATTCAGTTTTGACTTGAAAATACCACTGGTTTTCTTTAGCAAGAAATTCTTAAGTGGCAGAAAGGTGGGAACATATCAAAGCATCCAATGGACAATATTCTTAATGAAATGTTCCTTCGATAATTTATTAAAAAAAATAATTTTTTCAATAATAAAATTGCGTTTAATTTGTCTCTCCAGATATTAAGAGACTTATAACAGATATAAATATATCTGTAGATATATAAATATATCTATTTACATCTTCTTATTTATAGTAGTCGTATAAAATACTGATAAGATATTGTCTCCATGACAATTTATTTTTTTTCAAAACTTAGA
>NC_051846.1:55400473-55412062 GCF_002237135.1 Teleopsis dalmanni | reverse complement strand
AAAACTAAATACATAAGCACTACGGCAGCTATAGCTTATTCGTTAGTATAACTGATCATTCTTTTAAAATGATTCAAGAATTTAAAATTGTAGGTAGAATGCTTTATTTATAAAATGATATGTGCTTGATCTTCAGTTCACTATTTCGCTAGTAGCGAATGGGAAGTTTACCACGCCCACTGACTATCATCGCTCAATACAGAATAGAGGGCTTGAAATACGAATCACTTCATTTAAAAGTACCAGAAATTGCCTTGATTCAGTTTTGACTTGAAAATACCACTGGTTTTCTTTAGCAAGGAATTCTTAAGTGGCAGAAAGATGGGAACATATCAAAGCATCCAATGGACAATATTCTTAATGAAATGTTCCTTCGATAATTTATTAAAAAAAATAATTTTTTCAATAATAAAATTGCGATTAAATTTGTCTCTCCAGATATTAAGAGACTTATAACAGATATAAATATATCTGTAGATATATAAATATATCTATTTACATCTTCTTATTTATAGTAGTCTTATAAAATACTGATAAGATATTGTTTTTAGGACATTTTTAGAACTTAGACACGGTCGCATCACATTTTTTAATATTTGGGAAACATACAACTTTCTAATTCTATATGTTTGAACCTTTTTTATCCACTATGTACATAATGAAAAACTCACAAATATTAAAAAAAACTTTTGAATTTTTAGAATACAATTTATTTAATTTTTTATTTTTTTATAATAAAATTATTATTGTGAACTTTTTAACCGTAGTGCTTAAATTTAATAATTTTTTTTTTAAATTTTTATTCGCAATTATTTATTTTTTATTGTTTAGGCAATAATGAAACTATTATTTTGATTTATTTATGTATATAACAATTTGATTTAAATATATATATAACTAAAGACAAAAATATTTAACTACTAAGAGAAATAAAAGTTTGTATTTACAAAAAAAAATCTTAATTTAAAATCGTTTTTCTTGTATGTTTTGAACAAATTATATTGCAGAAAATTAATAAAACTAATCTTTTAAAGGAAGCAGCTGATATGTTGTAAAAATATTTTTTTTTATAAAATACATTAATATACTATACATAAATATTATTAACTGTAGCAGCAATAAGTTAAATTCTTTTTCAGAATTTTCTTTTTCGTATATAATTTTTGTTATATTTTATATTTATTACTTTTATTAGTTAATTTATTTAAGTATTGATAAACGTATTGGCACACTATCTAAGTCTTATGCATGTACTAAATTATGTATATATAATATGTACTCGTATATATATTTAAATATAAAATGTTTATAGTTGCATTTGTTTTGCTATATCTTAAATTACAAAAGGAAAATGAGTATTTCTATATAGAGTAAAATTTATTAAATTTAAATTGAATTAAGTTTGTTTGAGTATTTTTAATATTAAATTTACAAAAAGCACTTAAAATTATTTAACAACATTAAATGTTTTAACATAATTAATTACTATAATTTTAAATTTTACATTTCAAAATTGTAATTTTAAAATATAATTTTATTATATATAAATGGATTACTAGTTAATTAATTGAATTATATGTGTTTAATTCTTTGCATGAAAATAACCCTCATAATTATTTAATATTTACATAAAGTTTATTATTTAATTTACAAAAACAAAAAAAAAAGAAAAATTACGCATATTACATAAAATTGACAAATGTCAAATGTCAAATTAAACAACATTATTAGTGCCGCCATTAATTGACAATTTGACAGATGTCCGCATACGAACACTTATGTACATTCACACAAATCGACACAAACACACACGCGCAAATTCACATGTACACGTAAATCGACGATAACTTTACTGTAATTGGATTAAACGCCTTCCTGTCTACAATTATTTGTGAAAGCCCACAACTCCCCGTATCGATAGGACAGACAACAGTAATACTAGAGGTAATAGTAACAGCAACAGGCGAAGTTGGCATAAATTGCAAGGAACACAGTATTAATCGCATTTGATTTGTGTCTGCGCTCTAATGTCTTAATAAATGACAAACTTTCTCTCTTTTCTCCCTACCGCTTCATTGGTACATGGCACATTCATAATTTGCTCGTCTAGAAAATTACACCATTCCATTTTGTGGTTCATCAGAGTTAATGGCAGACGATTCTGTTGTTGTGTAGTTGGGCGGGGGGGCAAAGAATTTGTTGCTTGTATTCTATGTGTGCATAATGAAGCAGAAGATGTCATTTGTAATCCTTGGCATCCGTTTTGGCATTTCTTTTCTTCTTGTCATTAACTTTTAATGAGAATTTGTTCAGCTTTCCGCTATGCTCAGTACAATTCCACTGTTTTTATATATTTTTATTGTCTTTACTGGCGAATTAATGCAATGATGTTCTGTTAATATAGGGATTAGTCTGTATCATTTTCGCTTTTATGAGAAATTTATTCTAATGCTGTTATTGAGTGTTGGAAAGGTCCTAGGAGAGCACCGTGGTACTAATAGAATAAATTAAAGCAAAGGTTTTCATTTTCTTTTTTGGTGTTGAGTTTTTTTTTCTCTACGTATGCTCTATCTCGTCACTGGGATAACTACTTACACTATTCGCATTATTGTTTCTTTTACTGTCCTACTTCAGTCTTTTGAACTCAGTTGCTTTTCCTTGCATTGAAGAACATTCTAGCCACTTTTCCGAGAGCACCAACTATATCCCAGCTTTCTCTAGATGGTAGCTGTGGTTGTTGTAGTTGCATATGTTGCATATGTTGCTGTTGTTCTTGATGTTGATGGTGTTGCATTTGTTGGTGATTATGTTGCTGTTGATTATGATGTTGGCAGTCTTGTAGGTCGACCTATGAAGGCGTGGAGTACCAACCGCTTGCCGGTGCACCCTTGTGATATAAGTGGAAGCTTGAGTGTGGCGCAAAGTATTGTGGTTGATCTAAATTGCTATAGGTAACTCCACCATCAGTTGTGGTGCTTGTATGTGGGTGATGCATTGCTGTGTATGCTTGTGGTTTGACTGGTAACGCAGGTGTTACATTGCCATCATTACTGGTTGGTGTGCTATACTGTGCACGTAGCGGATCGACAAAATCATAGCCATTAGATGTATGTGTGGGAAGTTTGCTAACATTAAGCGCATTACTAGAGTCGCGTGGTGATACGGAACTTGGTGGTGTCATGGCATTATGATAATCTATTGAACTATGGTAACCACCGTAGGTAGATACCAAATTCGTAAAAGCATCTGTTGAGCTTTTTTGTGTATGTGAATGTAACTGTAGGTATTGGTTATCATATGATGATTCACTACCTGGTGGCGTGGGTAATGGTCCTGTTTGTTGATCACCATAAAAGACGCCGGTGGGTGCACGTATGACACTTTCACGTTTAGCGTAAATTTGACGTAGTAGTGCAGTTGCAGGCATGGGCACTGGTTGCTGATAGTGTGGGGTTCCGATCCATTGTATAGTACTACTTTTCTCATTCTGCTGTTGCTGTTGATGTTGCTGCTGTTGCTGTTGTTGTTGTTTTAGCAAAGCATCTGCACTAAAATCGGTGGTTGTTGGCATATTCGTATTACCGTTCGGTGAGGGTAAATGCTTTGACATAGCATTTTCTAAATCTTTGACGGAAGTTTCAGCATGCTGTTGTTGTTGTACTGCGATTTGTTGTTGTTGTTGTGATTCATCCACAATTGATGGCAAACGACTGCGTGGCGTATCACGTTCGAGTGCTACCACTTTTGTCATCGGTTCCGTGGCATTTGCGTTTACTGCAACAACCGCATGGTCACCGGTTTCATCGGCTTGTATGGCGGTTTTACTCTTTCGCTTACGTTTTGTTGTTGTAGGTACAGCAACTTGTGATGTTACAGTGGTGGGTAAAACATTGGTGTTAGCATCGACTTCTACCCCTAAACCATTGGAATTATCTTTTATTAAATTCAAATTATTCGGGTTAGGATTTGAGTTTGAATTTGCATTTCGGCCACGTGTACGTTGTTGATGTCCATCTCCATCTGCTTTCAGTGTAGAGTTCTTGCCATCACCACTCAAGCTTGGATGGCCTTCTGCTGTAGGATCACCACCGGGTGAACCAGAACTTTTGTCATTTCCCAATTCCTCATGTTTAATGCAGTCAACACTGGGTTCTAATTGACAACAGTCAAGTATGAGATTTTCATTTTCACGATTGCTAAAATTTTTAAAAAAAATTTGTTTATTTAAATTTCAGTTCGCGCAGTTAAATAATTGTTTTTTACCTTATAACATAATTAACACATATAATGTTCTGTTCATCTGCATTTTTTGTGCTGCAAACTACTGTAGCACAACTTTGTAGCCACGTATAGCCACCATTTTTGTTCATCATACGATAGTAGCCAGTAAGTACTTGACCCTTTTCAATTACTGTAAAATAAGAAACAATGAAAATTGGTTCCATGATTTCGGATTTAATAAGTTAACTTACAGTCCATATGGCTCTTCCTTAAACGATTAGCATCCTCGGCATGACACAGCGAGTACAAACTTTTGTTAACTAAATCTTCGGGATTATAATCCAGTAAGTCTGATACTCTGGAAAGACACATAATTGGGTAGATAGTTAGAATTATTCAGTTTTTAAGTTGTTTTATAATAGATTATTAATAATATTTAATTACATAACGCATAATTTAATTATTGGTTTCGATAGTACGGAAATTTTTTGAATCATTGTGCTATCTTGATTTAACTTAACACAAGAAACAATAACGTAACACCGATGTTTTTCTGCCGTATAGTGTATTATCTTACGGTCATCGCTCAAACTGAAATAGAGATCATTCAAAGAACGGCCTGTCTAATTTCAAAATCCTTATTACTTATTTTTTAAAATTAGCTATTAGAATTCAAAAATGAACACCACGTCCAAAATATTTTTATTAAAGTTCAAAATAAGATAAGTTTAATAAGTCCAAACTCGTTGTTAATATTTATTATTTTAGATTGAGGAATTTAATGAGAGAATAGTTAAAGCAAAACACTCCAGACATTTAACTTCAATATAACATGTACTCAGATGGCTTCAAAGTAGTTGCCAAGGTTTAGTTTAGAGTTTTTGCGGACTAAATATACTGAAGAAATTTGACATAATAGTAGCCTTTGAAAGTGTGTTTCCCAACTCTCAAAGTTGCTCTTGTCATACTATTAAAAAGTCACTCTTCAGATCTCTGAACAAGGTTAATATACCTAACAGTCTAACCATTCTGTGTTGGATTTGCCCAACACAGTAGATAAACTGGCATGCGGTTGTAATATAATTACATAATTAAGGATAATTAGTTGCCAAAACATTTTGCTCACAAGAGTCCCGTTTGGGAATGAAAACGGCATGATATAAGCGCGTTAAAATACTTATAGTAATTGTTAGATTCGCTCCTGTTTGAGAACTATATCTATATGACTATATATTATAGTTTACTACAATGTATTATATATTCATATAACTTACTTTGGTTCACAATGTGCTATTCGGAAATCGAAATTAATTCTCGTTACGAACATGTCGCATTCCAATCTAATTTCATGCACAGACGGCGGCGGCAGTGCAATGGCCAGCGCCACCATACCAAGTAGGGGCGGTTGGGATTTCCTCGTATGCGAAAACGTATATTGCGGACGTAATTTACATAGTAGCAGAACAACCTGAAAATTTAATCAATATGTAATTATAGATGAGTTGAATATGATTTCAATAGACATGAATGATATAAACATATTTCAAGAAATTTGAAATTTGATTTAATTTAATTGAATTAATTTTAAATCAATTATAGTATACATTTGTTAAAAAAATTTAATAATAGTTAATAGTGTATTGAAAAATTGCTTAAGTATACTAATTTTAATATAATATAGTTATAAATTAATTCTATACATTTGTAAATTCATTCTACTAAGAATCAATTCGGATCAAATCTCTTTCAAGAAGTTTTTATGAATATTTAAGGATAATTAAAATTTAGTGTTAATGTAAGTTTATCATAATCGGTTTTGAATCGGAAGCTTCGTCTGTTTTTTGTAATTAGTCCGAATCAATTTGGCTTAGCAAGTACTACTGGTTTTTAAACCAAATCTGTTGTTCAGAATATCGAACCTTAGCGTATTATAGTTATAGCATAAAAAAATTCACTCTGATATTAACAGTAATTTTATAGAACCTTATATCGGAAAGTAGAATACGATTTGTAAGTGGGAGTTCAAGACTCGATTAAAGACACAGTTACTAAGAAGTTGTAAGAAGTATGCGACTCTTGTAAATTCTTTGCTAGTATTGCCTTATTTAATTAAAAGCTTTGTCAATACAGTTTTCTAATACTTTATTTAATTCATTTATATTTAATCATTTATATTTATATTTAGATATATAATTTATTTAAATGTCAAATTATTTAATTTAATTTTATCGATCAGCTACAAAGAATTAGTAATGTGTTTTTCTGTTTTAACAAGAGTTCAGATTTTGATTTAATCATTGCATTGAAAAACTAGTGATATATATATATATATCGATATTATAAATAAAAGTTTTAATCTTTTCGAATAAAGACTATCATATGTTTATAATCTTAATGTATTTTATTCAATCGGATTCCTTTGTATTAAAGATAAATTTTATTATTGCTCGGAAAAGAATAACATATAGCATGTTTGGTAGATAAAGGCGAATTTTTTTTTATTTCAGAAGGAAATAGAAAAAGACATAAAATCGGTAGAAGTTTGAAAGTATTGATTCTATTAATAATTTCGATTCCTTACTTGATACTGTTTACTTTTAAAATGAAGCAGATGGTGTTATAAAAACACTTCTCTCATTTTAAATAAAGTACCAAGGGGTTATATAAAACTAAAGACTAATAAAATTAATATTCACTAAGAACATGAAGCAGAAGATATATGGTAGAATGACCCCAAATTAGTTTTGCTGTGCCTGACGACACCAACAGTTAACTTGCATTCGAAATGTGCTAATAGACCTAAATGAATCTTTACAATCACAGTAACAAACATGGTTTAAAATAAAGAATAAAGGATTATAAAAGTAAAAACTAGTTCGGATAGTAAGATGATATTTTCATTTAAGAATGAATATTTGCTAAAAATAAAGTATAAGAAAATTATCTTAAAGTAAATGCTTTTATACAAATTCTCAGAAATATTTAGATATTGAATTTTGTACACTTGTTTTTGTTGTATAAAAACACATCTTCATGCGTGGAATATATAAAGACTTAAGTTTATTTATTTTAGCTGTATTTAAAAATCGAAGAATATAACATTCTTAATGCTTATACAAAAGCTATTTTCTCATTTTTATTCCATGTTTTAAGTGCAGTTGGCTGGCACTTATTTAACATAAAAGTATTATTTATAATCTTTGTGAAATTATTTTAAGTCGTATTCACTTTATGTATATATATCTAGTTCTAATAACTGGCACATTTTTTTCACTTCTTAGTACTTTTATCTAGCACTTTGTCTTTTGTTAATTTTTATATATTTAAGTGGAGTATAGTGTGTAATTTTCAATACATGACTTAAATGCTTTAGAAAATTAGATTGATAAGTTTTTGTTCACTGTTCACATCTACGGACCTATTCTGTGCACTTTATAAACTTGTCAAACATTGACACTTGTCAAAATTGACTGTTGTAAAGATTTTGGTATTCTGTGACATAAATAAAAAGCTCTTTTCCTTGTTAGTTGTCAATACTATAAATGCTGTTGACACCTATAAAAATATGTTTTTTTTAAGCATTTTTTATTTTTTGCATGCATGACAAATATTCTTTACTAAAATATACGGTCTTTACAAGCATATTTTTTATTGTTATTTGAATGCATGAAAAATGCTTTTGGCAACTTAAAATATGTGCTCTTTAGAAGCATTTTTTACGAACAGTTTTCTATACAAAACACTTTACACCATAGTGTGGTGAGTAGCACTAAGTACTTGAGCTTTGAAATTTGTCAAGATGTGTCCAGAATACCAAAAAGGTTTCTGCTTTATAAAAATCAAAAATTTTATTAAAGAATTTGACAAATCTGTCAAGTGCACAGAATAGGTCCGTTAAAGTATTATATATTCGAGCATTAATTATTTTATACATAATTTATATGTATAATATATAATAATTTATATTTAAATCAATAAAATAATAAACTAATTATTGTAATTTATTATTGTAATTAACTAATTATTGTGGTGTAAATGTTTTAGTAAAGAAATGTAATTATTATACTGGATTTACACGAGAGTTTTATTTGTAATTTTAGCTGTCAATTGTTGTTGCTTTCAATGATTTTGACAGTTAAAATTACAAACAAAACTCTCGTGTGAATCCAATATTATTAAGTAAAAAAAAACTGTTTCATGTTTTATTAAAATATCTGTCATTTTACTTCTGAGTAATATTATAATAAGTTGTTTATGCAGATAAGAAATTTCATTTTTTTGGGTATTATTTATTATAAATATGAATAATATAAAAATACATATATTCGATACTGATCAATAAAATCAGTCTTCAGTATACATAAATATTGAACAAAAAAATTATTTTCTAACGCGTTTATTTTAAAAAATTTTAATAGAAATTTAAAAAAAAAATGTTAGTAAAAATTTTACTCAAAATTTATTTAATTATAGTTGTTAATTTTTCTTTTTTGCAAAATTATTATTTTATTAAAAACGAAAAATAATTTTATTAATTTCTTAAATTTTTTTGTTTGTAGTTTTGTACTGATTTTAATTGATACGTACCGAATAATTGGTGCCCGTCGTTTTACCATTTTTACCACCATTGACCAAAACATCGTTAGCCTGTAGATAAGTAGGGGATGGGATGGTAATACATACTTAAGTTTAATTGTTTATAACTTTTTTATGTGTAAATAATGCAAGACTAATACTACTTACACTAGAACTAATAAAAAAAAAATTAAATGAAATATAAGCTCAAAAATATTAGTCTACCAAAAAGAATAATAAAAATTCTAACTACTTCTAATAATGGAATGTCGTATAATGATAGTTAGTTTCGGTATTATAACTAAAAAATAATGTAGTTTTAAAGCTGATCTATTTATTTATATAAATTGTATTAGGTATATAATAAACACTTACCCTGTAACCGGAAGATTTGAAATGGCAGCCTCGTTTTGTTAGTGTCGACTTCATTCGTATACAAAATGAACGTTCGTAGCCCTTGTAACCGCTTGTAGATGAAACAGTCATTTGTGAGGAAACTAAAAAAATTATATTAATATAATTAATAGAGTATGTATAACAAGCATTTATGATGAAAAGTATAGATTATAGAATAATTATTGATCTTCTAATTGGACATTATCCGTTAAAAATACATGGTCACAAGGTATTTTGGCTGGGGATAGAAATACTATGTCACTGAGTTGTCAAAAATATTTGTTACAAATTGGAGGTCAAATCGAAATAGTAGTTCATCAGGTTTCAGATTTAAACGAAAAGAGAATGTTTTTGTCTAAAATCTGCTACAGAATACAAAAAGCAATATAGGCTTTCGATAACATATTTGAATAACAATAGAAAATATGGAATATTGGTTATGGTGATTAGTTTTTAATCAGTTTAATCTATTTATGTCTTATTGTCTTACTATTGAAAAATCAATATATGGACTGGATCTTTTATAAAGGATATTATAAAAGATAATGTTATTACTAATGCTTAATATTAACAGAATATATTATACGTTTTCTAGCAACTTGTAGAACTATGGTTTCCATAAAACTAAAAGTTTGTTTCACTGATTTATACAAATTTAAAATCGGACAAAGTAATGCTGGGCAAAATAAAACCATCGGCACTATTACGTGGATAAATTCAGATTGCCAGGCAGATATATATTCGCTGCAATCTAAAACCATTAATTACAAAAGCCTAAGTCATCTCAAACACGACATATTTCTCCGTCCTAATAGATCTGAAATTAAATTAATCGTTGGCTTCTTAACTGTACATGGTGCTGTTGACTACCATCTATGAGACACTGATACATAAAGATTTCGTAGAGTGTATATAAATGTAGAGTGAAAGTTCTGCTTATTTTATCTGTGCCATTTGATTGACAAGAAATGTATTCACTATATCTATACCACTTTGATTGAACTAAATAAAGTCTGAACCAAAAGATATTAATTGGTTTATATATATCCTCTAAGAATTCACAACAAATCACATTACTATTTTGTTCCTTCTAATTATTAGTCTCTTTTGATATTAAAATGTGAATAAATGCAACGAACTTGATGAATTAATTGTTTTTTTAAGTCCTAAACCATATAATTAAAAAGAGGTTAAATAATATGCCAAAATGTTCAAGGATTAGTTTCAAAAAGTGTGAAATATTTTTAATATATCAGAGAGAGTAATTTTTCTAAAATATTTAATTTAACTTACCATCTGGATTATTTGTACCGTGCGTACCAGCGCCATCATCAGAAGCGCCAGATGTAGGTGAGGCTAGCCCCGTACCACTGCCATTACCTGTTACACCACCGGTGGATAGACTTAAACCTAATTGCTCAGCTATTTCAGCATGATCACTCTGATGTATATAATCAAATATGCTGCTGCCAGTCATTTCAACTTGCGATAGACCAAGATATATAGAAACTGTTTCCGATATATACAGAAAACGCCCATCAGCAGCAACAGCCAAAGCGAAACCGTCAAGTGACTAAGAGTACAAGTAAAAAATTCAAATTTATTCGGATAATAATATAAATAAGTATATACATTATTATTTACATATAATTTATGGTATATGCATTTTTCTTCTAAATTATAAATGTATAAATATATAAAAACTTACTTGTAATATGTGGGTACCCTGATGTTGTTCAAAGAGATCAACGGCGGGACTACGTCTTATTGCTGCACCTGCATATGAAATAAAAATACACAAATTTAAAAAAGAAGAAGAGATTGTTATATCGTTAAAGGCATGAAAATTGCATTAAAATATAATATAATAAATTTATTGCTACTCATGGCTTAACGCCTCCATAATAAAATTTATGACCATAAACATTTCTACCAATCCGCCCATAAGTCACCTTTGCGGCACAACTGCCTGCAATAATCATAATCATAACTTCCCACTGGTCAATAATAAATATTTAAAATAATATGCGTTCCTATCCGGAAATACATAAAAGCCCATTGGCTTTCTAGTAAAATATAAGAAAAAAATGTTTTTCTCAGCTGATTTTCTGATCCTTCTGCTGTATTTATTTGAACCAT
This sequence comes from Teleopsis dalmanni, assembly GCF_002237135.1. Lineage (NCBI taxonomy): Eukaryota > Metazoa > Arthropoda > Insecta > Diptera > Diopsidae > Teleopsis > Teleopsis dalmanni. Next base: position 55,400,731 of record NC_051846.1, on the reverse strand, counting down.
TTGCAGTATTTATTTAATTCAATTATAGAATTTTACGATTATTACACACACAACTCCATGTAAGCCTTCTAAGAAAGTGCCAAGGAATAAAAATAAAAAAGGCCAAAAATAAGTGAAAATATTATTAAATTGTGGCCAACCCTTGTTTTCATATTTTGCACACTTAAACTGGCTGACCCTTAACGCTTAAGTCCCCAGTGAATAACATATGAGAAGTAAAATGTATAGGAGTAGCTGAGAACTTGGCAAACAATTTCC
>NC_051846.1:55341259-55400373 GCF_002237135.1 Teleopsis dalmanni | reverse complement strand
ATATAATAAAGATATTTATACATTAAGTGATATATATTTTTAAATATGTATATGCGTATATATTTCTTTATGCCAATATCTTTATTCTGTTACAAAAAGTTTACAAAAAAAAGGTATATATAATATATAAATAAATATATCCTATATATAAAGGACATATAAATAAAAACTAATAAAATAATTTTAGATAAAATTGTTTAAAATTATATATAATACATATATGTATATATATATATATATCTTAATATATTAATTCATTCTAAATAAATAAGGACCAAATCGTAACTTAAAAAAGGTTGAGTGTCTCTACATCTCATTAAAATTACAATTGATACATTTTTTTTGTTAACATTGAACTTATAGCACTTTCAAATATAAGAACTCATAAATACATTTTTTATTCTGTAAATTGTAAATGTAAAAACTCTTTAAATAAGTTTAAAAATTTATCATAAAATGTACAAAAACAGGATTAAGAATGTTAACATAAATGTTATTATTTTTAAGAGTTATCTTAACTTAAGAAAATAGTGAGTAATAGATCCTTAGCGTGTAATGTATAAAATAAAATAAATTTTCTATAAAAATCAACAACGAAATAGATTTAAACAAATAATAGTAACATTATTACTAAAAAACAATTTTTAATCAAGTCTGACAAAAGGTTTTATAACTTATCTTAAATATTAATAATATAGAACAGGGCTGTCGAGATCAGATACGATCGCGGGCCAATACAAGTCATTGTACAGATTAAGGGGCCGCAGAAACAAATAAATACGTCTATGATTTTTTTTTTGTGAACAATAAAAGTTCGGTGATAATGTCAAATTTAGTTTTATTAAATTATTCATTTGTATTCATTTTTTTGGGATAGCATAAAAATAAAACATTGTAATTTTACCAATATTTTAGATTAACATAGCAACTTGATGCGGGCCGCATCTGGTTCGTGAGATGTGCTTTGGGCAGCCCTGATATAGAACATTGCAGCTAAATTGTTATTACAACTATATTCGTTGCTTGAAAGCTGTTTTATAAAGTTTACAATTATTATATATATTAATATTAAATTATTATCGTAACCCATTAACGGATTACATGAAGAATACACGGGATGGAAAATGTGAGGGCAAGTCGAGAGTTTACTAGGAGAATGATGGAAAAAAATGTTAATGTGGGTGAGGTGACAATTAAACGTAGCTTAAATCCATGTGAAGGAAGCTTATTATTTCGATAAGATTGAATGTTAAACTAATCGAAGTAAAACTGGTGTATGTGTTCGGATATTATAGCCGATTATGAGGGATAAAACTAGAGTTAGGAAAGGAAAATGTGTAAAGTGAAATTGATTGATTTTCATAAAATTTGATGTTAACTTTAAGTTATACTTTGTTCTGCTAAAAGATGATTGGCATTACAATATGTCAATTACAATTACGATATAGCATAGACCACTTATACTGTGTTGTAAAATTATAAAATTACCATCTTCGGCAGAGTTGAAAACTTTTTTTCAATAAAATTTATGTCGGATCTTTTAAACCAAAAAATTTGTAACTTAAAGTTAAAATCTATATAATTTATATAAATGGAAAGCTAAGCTATATTGAGTTATAGCATAGTGGAAGAATATGTTCAAAATATGTGTTTTCTAAAATTCACTGCCAAATAAAAGTGCCCGAGAATTCGGGTCGTGCCTAAACTCTTAGATTAACTGCTCTTCCAATGTATAAATCAGGCATTGATCAATGATTTCATCAAAAGTTTGGTGAAATTCCCGGGAATTTGGATCGTACCTAAACTCCTACATTAATTGCTGTTACAATGTCTAAATCAGTCATTGATCAATGATTTCATCAAAAGTTTTATAAAATTCCTGGGAATCCAAACTCCTAGCCTAAACTTGTAGATTAACTGATGAAGACAAAGGCGAATTCCTAATATTAGAAGACACACAACGTACGAAATAAACATAAAAATATTAAAAAACAAAAATAAACTTTAAAATATTAAATGCTTCAAAAGGAGGCTGGAACCCAAAACTCTTCCTCGTTTACAGTACTTACAAAAATCCAATTGGATATATTTGTATCAAGAGATGTGAAAAATGATAAAATAAAGGCATCAATGTGGACACAATTCTAGACAAGTGCATGCAATCCTTTAGTGATGTGTGTATGTAGTTTGATTTAAGATTTAATAAAATTTTTAATTTAATATTAATAATAATAATATTATTATTATTATATATGATGTGATATTATATCATATATTATGCATATATAATATTTAATAATTGTTCCAATAATTATACGCTTCGCCTTACTTAAAATTTTAGTATTAATATTTAACAATTTTCGGAAAGAATTTGTTTTACGGTATGGAATGTGGTTAGATATAGATGCCCTAAGATACTGGGATAGCTCAAATTATTAAATCAGGTAGCATTAAAATTAGGGAAACGGCTACAGGTTTTCTTATGACTTATGTGGCAAGGACGAGTTTTCTTATGATTTACGTCGCAAGGACCGGTTTTCATGTGAATTATATTGCAAGAACGGGTTTTTTTGTGATATATATTGCAAGTGGACTGTGAACTACTAATTGGTGGGATCACTAACACCACATACGCCAAATATTTTACTGACAACAGCGAATCTCCACTTTATTTGGATGACGAAAACACAATAGAGAGAATGTCAGTATTATGTTTCTGTACTGCATTCTCAAGATTCATACTTAAAATAGTAAAGTACGACGTCGTATGTAGCTTTAATTAAACAAAAACACCTGAACATTGAACAAAAAAAGCACAAGTCAACTATTTTAACTAAGACCGAAACCTACTCAGCGACAAGGTATCTGTGCTGACGAGCCATTGCGAAATAGAAAGGCATGCTATGAGACTCGTTCTATCCTATAATAACTTTTGTTGTTGTTATGGCGATGAGGAGACCGTGGTTCATCTCATGCGCCAGTGCCTTTTTAAAGGTTCCTTTTCTTACCGACTTGACCGAGCTGTCATCGTGTAATATTATGGACTTACCCCAATTCACAGAACTAATATTATGGGCTTAGCCCAATTCACAGAACTAATATTATGGACTTAGCCCAATTCACAGAACTGTTAGGTTGGTTTTCTTTTACCTATTGGGGGAGTCGTTACCTTTTTCGGTGTTGGTCGCATACTGATCTTTCAGTCTATGTACGTACTAGTGCTAATCCCGTGGTACTACAATAGGCCAATATTTGAGTTCAATTGGGCTTTTTGAATAAAAGGCCGTCACTTCAATCTACCTATCTAAGTAGCTCGAATAACAGCTCCTTACCTCTTTCAAATACTATTCGTTTCTTTAAAAGTCAAAAATTGATGTAATTATTGGAATGAGTTTTACAGTACAATGCATATTTACGGCCTGAGTGCTGTAACTCTATCCACAAAACATTCCCAAGAGGTGGTTTTAGTAGGTACAAATTTTACACGTTGACTTTCGACGCTTTCAAGCAACGGAAAAAAAACGTCACGTTTTTAAATACGAATCAAAAATAATTGACTACCCGGTTTAAAGCAGGCATTTTAGTTAAAAAGAACTTATAGTGGCAAATTGAGTGAGTATATACGAAAGAAACCTTATATAAATTATATATATTCCGTCAACTCCTAAGAATGAGCGTAAGACCGCAAAGAAAGAAATATTAATATTATGAAATTATTACTAAGTCCAATAGATCAGCGCAAAAGCGTAAATAGAAGCTTAAAAAGGTTTTAATGTACCGGTTCTGTTTGTATTACCTAGCTTATTCCAGAACCCATGTGGGATTGCACCGTACCACATCTGTGCGTGCGTATCTTTAATCTAACAAAATTGAGTACAAAATTTTAATTAAAATTTCAAAAAAATAATTTTACAATTTCTATTTTGTTGTCTATTTTACATAACATTCTATAATTATATTTTTATTTGCAATTTGGAAATGATTTAAGTGGGAAGAAGTGTCAATTCCTTGCTTAGATTGGCATTACTTTAATATATATTGAACTTTGAGTTCTAATTGGAATTAAATATTTTTTAAAGGGAATAATTTAGCCTGCAGTTATTTTATTTTCGACCTTATGTATTTCAGTTTGTATATTTTTGATAACGATTTCAAAATTACGTATATCTGCCGATATCTGTTCAAGACTCAGAGCAATATTTTTCATTTTTTCACGATCAATTTGTACTTCAAGATCTCGTATTTCCTTTGTGACATTACCTGTTTGTGAAACCAATTCAACAAGATGACTGCAGGTTTCATGCAGTGTGGCCAACAGTTTATAGGCTTTCTTGGCATGTAAATCGTGCTTGGCACTCTGGAATAGTAAGTCGTCAGTATAGTTAAATTGACGTTGCAGTTGTGCTGAGACAGCATTCAATTGTTTTTGTAAGTCACGCGTATCATCCAATACCTTAAAGATATCATTCCGTTGCTTCCGTATATTTCCTATGAATTCTAGTATCCTACGTGTATATTCCTTGCGTAAAGCTGCTGCATTTGGATTATTTTTGAGTTCTTCACTTAGTTGTGCATGTTGAGTATTTTTCTCATGTAGTGTTTGTTCCAGTTGTGTGATTGTTTCTCGTAGTTCCAGTACGTTTTGTACGTTTTTTGCTTGTTTTGCAGTTTGCAACACTTTAAGTGTCTCTTCCATTGGCTTGCGATAGCTCTGCCATTGCTGTTCCCTTGTTTTGCGTCGTTCCTTTGTTGTGGCTATAAGGTTTTCAAGTTTGGCTATATTTTCTTTTGGGTTTTCAAGAACGACACATGTGCGTTCATGCATTTTTGCTTCTTGCTGCAAGCTTTCGATTTCATTCTGTACCGCTGTTTGTTGACTTCTTAAACTGACTATTTTCATGCTGCTTCCCTTACGTTCGGCAAGTAAAGCTTCGTATTGTGATTTTAATAGGTTTATTTCTTCAGTTAGTTTTTCCACTGGAGATAATACTTTATTTTTAGTAGTTACGTCTTTTGTGCTAGCGTCTTCATTAACAACCTTTTCTGGTATTTTTGTAGTTTCTGCATTATCAGCTCCAAAGGTGAATTTTACGGGCTCTTCCTCATCTTTGCTATGCAGATCTATAGAATTCTTATGTATCACAGAACTTATTAAGTCATATTCTTCCATTGCAGTTTGTTGAAAAATATTTGGCGCTTGTTGTTGCAGATAGTTTTGCACCTCTTTTGCGATAGTACCGGTACCCAGTATGTTCAGGTTTGGTTGTGGTACGAATTTAATGTTAAAGCTACTACAGCCATTTTGCTTTACCGCCCTTGAATATTGCGGTATCCAAGCACGTTTAAGTTGATTGAGTATTTTTTCTTTTATTTCTCGGCGCAGTATTTCATATTCCCCAATTGGACCCTGATTTAGTGCATCTGTTGATGTTTGATTATCTTTAGGTAGTTGTTCTATTAAAAACATTAATAGGCGTCGCACTTCAATTGCATTCGGATACAAAAAAGTTTGATAACCAATATCGCCACGATAGCCATAACTGGCACATGCTTCTGCAAGTGCAGTCGCCACAGCAAATCTCTGCGCCATATTTGGTGGCAAAGTACGTGGTACTGGTGTTGGCTTTATTTCTTGCAGACAAGTTGATACAGCCTTAACCAAAAGTTCTGGCGTAAAGTTTGTTAAATTAAATGCATCCCCCTCGATATCACAACCAATTTGTCTTAATGAGTAAATAATAATTTTGTCTACTTCATCCATTTTGCACTCAAAATTTTATTTTAGTTACCAAAATCTGGCACGGAGCTATCACACAATTCAAGAATTTTTTTGACACATCGAAATAACTAAACAAAGAATAACGAACAAATTATCAAAAAGAAAACAAAAAATGTTTTATTATTTTCTTTATTTAATCTGTACGTAAATAAAGTTTGATAACAGCTTGTCACAATTTCAATTCCACACATAATTCTTCGCACACCTCATTAGTAATAATGTTCGTTTAGTTTAATGTTGAAGGATTCAGTGTTGGGCAATTTGATGTTGTCACTTAGCAAAAAAAAAAAAATTTTAAATGTGTTTAACTTATGTCGTCTACGATTCGTAAATCTGGATACAATTTAAATTTACACTGGATTCCCATCGAACATTTTTGCAGTTGTGTTTTAGTGGATTCACACAAGAAATTCATTGAGAATTTTTGAAATGTGCAAATAGAATACCACAAACAAAAAAAAAATATTTGTGTTATATTATCGAACTCTATATCTATAGTCTATAACTTGCACATAATATATGCATGTATTTTCCTTTTTAGCAATTCAACACTTTCACAGTTTGTTAATTTAGCTCGAGTTTAGCTTGTTGAATTAAAATCATTAATAAGTTCTTTTAGGGAATACAAATAAAAAATCTTATAATTATATACAATATAATTAAAATTGTGCTAACTGAACCAATAAGACGTATATATATAGCAGTATATTATTACACTATAGCAAATAATGTTACTTCTCATTGAAATTGCTAATTTTGTTCTTTTAAATGTGACGACCATGTATGCAATTGGTAATAAAAACAAACTAAAAATGAAATAACGCATTATATTGTAAAGTGAAGAATAAACAATAGGATATTATACATTTAAGGAAATGGAATACATTTTAAATTATAATATATTTTGTGTGAAAAATACTCAAACTTATTGCACAAAAAACAAAACCAATCATTGAAAATTTATTTTGCTGCTCCTGAATCATAACAAATGCATTACAATGATATTAGATAATATATTATTTTTAATTACATTATTATTTTCAATTACAATGATATATTATTTTCATATATTAAGGATACTTATGAAATTTCTTAAATTTAAACAAATTTCAATAAGAAATTGTATGTGTAACTTGTTTAATTTTTATTTGTTTAAATCAGTTGTCGTATGAACGCCGTTGTCGTTTTCATACAAAAAAGATTAATGTCGAAAGTACATAGACAAATATTTAAAGTATTTACTAAAGTAACTGAATAAATTTAAATAATAATAAAATAATCAAATTATTTACTTTTATTGTTCTTTTTTGGCATATTATTAACAAAAATAGAAAAACTGCAAAATCACGCATTACAGCAATTTAAATATTACGTTACATTATATATTTACATAATTTATAAACGGCAGTTTATATATGAAGTTTAAGTTTAAACAGTTTCGGAGCTGATGGCATTTAAGCAAGCCTGTAAACGTTATTGATATAGTGGTAATATAGTAATTGGTAACAAAATAAAAACCTAAATATAAAAACATTTTTTATGAATACCTCTATTATAACTTTTAATTTAAAGTTATTTAATTTTTTTACTACAAGTATGAACGGAAACAGACTTTATATTTGCAAACTATATGTATGACTTACTATCTACAAAGCGCCATCTTTGTTGAAAAAAATTTCAGCGCGCTGTCAGATCATACAACTCAGCCAACGCTTGAAATTGCGGCAATTTTAAAAAGATTCCTGTCAGTCAGATGATATTGGCGCCAGTTCTGTTATTAAATTTTGTTTGCAAATATAAAGCGCTGAAGGTTGCATATATATTATTTAACTACATACACTTTGCAAATTTTTGTTTAATGACAAAATTGTAAACATCGAATTGCAACGCCAATTTTTAATAGGAATACCTTTTTTGGCGTGCGGAGCGCTAGCAGTTGTGTGTGTGTGTGAGAGAAACTGTGCACCGCCATATCATACTAGTAAACTAACATTTTGAAAGAACAAAAAAAGACTAGCAAATAAATTCGAAATTGACATTGAAAGTTGTAATTAAATTTTTACAAATGATGGAGGACAACCAATCGAATGAATCAAACGATATTCAGCTTGAACCGACAACTATGAATTCAAGTATGGTCGACATGAAGGAGCAAAATCAGCATGAAGTAACAGGTGATAACGGAGTAAAGTTAGTCAATATACCACCATTTCTGAATGAAGATCCTGAATTGTGGTTTGCACAAATTGAAGGCTATTTTCATATCAACGGCGTTACGTCCGATTTGTCTAGATTTTTTACTGTAACTACTTCATTAGATGTCGAAACTCTTCGTAGAGTATCGGATTTAGTAAAAAAACCACCAGAGGACGACAAGTACGAGACACTAAAAAGGGAAATAATACAACAATTACACAGCTTAAAACGACATCAACTAATTTTACTTTTAATTGGTATGGACGGATCCAACAAACGTCCTTCGGAATTGCTTCAGATGATGAAAGTTCTTACAGCATCTCACATGCTTGACTTCGAATTACAATATTATTGGCTTCGAAAATTACCTAAAAATATTCAGCGTATTCTAAAAACATGCAATATGGATGACGTAAATAAATTAGCCAAACTGGCAGATAGTATAATAGACAATATACCCAAATTGCAGAATGTTGACTCTAAAACTACAAATACACAAGACGACAGTTCCGTGGAATCGGGGCTGAATGCACGTATTACAGCATTGGAGGAATCAGGGCTGGATGCACGTATTACAGCTTTGGAGGAATCAGGGCTGGATGCACGTATGACAGCATTGGAGGAATCATTACAGCAAGTAGAAACTAGATTAACTGGATTGAATATCGAGATCTATAATAGATCAAGCTCACGTCAGCGAAAGAGGCAACGCAGTTCCAGTAAAGAACAGGTTGTAAGCCAGCCTGTCATTCAGAATTTTTGCTACTACCATCTCAAATTTGGCGCACTCGCTAATAATTGTATTCAGCCGTGCAATTTTGCTGAAAGTCAACAATGAAACTGAAACTCTTGTTGCCGACGAAGTATAGGACGAAGTTTTCGAATGAAACTAACTAAAAAAATCACGTTTACAATATGAATATTTCAATTAATACTGGCTCATATGTATCGCATGTGGAAACTTTCTTTACAGCCTAACGTTTTGTGAATTATCTTCAGATGTCGGAATACCATACATACCATACATTCCGTTATCGCGTGGCAGACTTGCTTCCTTGGCAGTTCTTGACTTACATCTGACAGTTATTCTGGTGCAACAGTTGCGGTTTATTTTTATGCCAAGGGACATATTTTAAAGATTTTTTAGCAATATTTTAAAGCAATATCTTATTGCTGTAAAAGTAGAGCTAGCATTATATATTTTCTTGTGATACGAGTATTTACATTATTAATTATTATTAAAACGAAAATGTGTTGTATTCAATTATTCAAATAATTTGTTTAATTTTTAATAATTTTTTCTAGCTAAAATAAAATGCTTAATTGTTTCATATAAAATTTATTTGATATTTTATTTTTTTTGAGCTTTATTCCAGTGTTCAATAAGTGAGTTTCCTAGAGTTTAGACTTTATATTAATTGTAAATATATAGCAGATCTTCTATGGGCTGCTTTTTATTATGAAATAACATATGTCCTTCTTGGTTTCGGACATTAACGGCAATTTTGGGAGTGATCTTTCAGCTTACCGCACTCAAACATCTTACGAAAGATTATTTGAAAGTTCTTTCGTATTCTGGCAGCGGTCTTTTGCAAGACTGAAAGCGCAAGACTTTTAACGATCTTGCCAGAATTGCCCTATATATGAAGGGTGCTCAAATATGTTACAGCTATATAAAAAAAAACTGTTAACCACTCTTTTTCTATATCTTAATTGAGGTGACTTAATATATTGTTAGGATTTAACCTAACTTAAGATGGTTACTGATTGTCGTATAAGTCACCATTTGAATTGCCGATAAATTCCAAAGATTTTGGATTAATCAGACTAACTTCCTATTGGAAGTTAGTTATTTAGGAAGTTAGCTGCTAGGATGTTTAGCTTATTTATATATAGTCAGAAATCAAAACAGAGAACCAAAATTTCATTTATTTTTGTATTGCGGTGTTAAGTAAGGGAGCGTTCAAATATTGCGTACTGCCAATTTTTGATATTTTTTAATCCATTTCATTCGTCTAAGATCAAATTAATCTCGATTCTTGGGATGTTTAATAACTTTAGTGGTAACTGAGTATTCTCAGCGGGTATGCAATATTTTATTACTTCCCACCAGGTATGATAATCGAAATTTTAGAATCAACCTCGGTCGACATATATAATTTTTTAAGATCTATTTTAGACGTACGCGTCAGGCTTATTCGCATATAATATATAATATATAAATAATATATTGATTTAAGTAAGCTCATCAAACTATACATAAGGGATAGAGCCTTGAAGCTATTGGCGAAAATTGACAGGCTGCACTACATAGCACTATATAATCTCAGAGCAATCACTAACCATACGGGGCGGTACGCAGATCTTAGATCAGTACATTGGTTAAGAAAGAGTAAAAGTGCCCAGTTGTACTAACTCGGAAAAATCTCAATATAAGATATAAAACAGACAAAATTTATGAAATGGTTGGAGCAGATAATATGTTTATTTTATTTTAATTTAATAAGTATTTTAATTACAAATCCTATCTTGTATTTTTTAATATATTTATTCATATATTATAATAAAAAGTTATAATATTAATAATAATAATAGTAATAATAAATTTATATTATAATAAAAAAAAGCAATTCGTTTTTGATTTTGAAAAAGAAGCTCCACACAATTAGTATTATTTTTGTTTGCATAAAATAATAGTTATTTTTGAGTTTTGTTTTTAAGTCAAGAATAAAAATTATCTTTGAGTTTTAAAATGAAAGGCAGAGTTTACGACTTATTTGTGCGCGGAAAAGTATAAGCAACTATTAATAATTATTGTTTAAACTTCTGAAAATAATATTAATATTTTATATATATTAAAATTGGCCTTTTTATATTATAAAATAAATAATTCAGATTTATTTTTTATTATTTTTAAAAATGATATATTTTAAAATTTATATATTTATATATATATTTATAAATTGTAAACATTTTAAGATATTATTTTTAGAACTTAAGATAATTAATTATGTATAATATGAGTAATATTTTATTTTAAATATGTGTTACAACAACAATATATAAATTCAAGTGGATTAAATGTATTTTACCTAAGAATATTTTTTTTTAAAACTGACATAAAAATGTCACATAAGAGATACATTTCCATCCACGCAATGTAGAAGGCATTTCAACGTACATTCCTTTTGGACATTTTGAAGATTATTCGATGTAAAAAATGACTTTGGATTGACCGCAACAAATGTGGCAAATGGGATTTTTATGTGAATTTTATGGAAATGGGAACTCACCGAATGTCACTTGATGTTTTTGTGTGTAATAATCATCATTTGTGGTTGAGGCTTGAGGATTTCAACTAAAAGGCATTCAATTGACTATTTCGTCTATACACAAAAAAATGGACATTTGAGGAAAATCATATAAGAATGAGTACATATATACATATGTCAATAAGTTATTGTCTCAAGATATGTAAAAATATATATTTAAGTTCATTGAAATAGTTTTATAATAACATTGACCTCTGACACTTGATGTAGATATGCTGTAATGAAATTGAAATTTGTAACACGTGGTACTATTTAGAGGGGAAAATATTCCTTAATATATGTAAGTGGGTTAATGTTTATATATATTGTATTTATAAATATGTTTAATTTTTAATCAAATATTTAGTTTTTATTATATATATTTCATATACTACAAACAGGCATGTCTGTCGAAATGGGGAATATTCCAACGTCATTTCTGCGGGAGTTTTTTTTACAAAACATATAAGTTAGAATCGTAATCAGGCGATGAAAACTACGATTGAAATTAAGTTAACTGTGTGAATAAGTAATTTGGGGTGTGAGTTGAATAAGCGAAATCAACAACAAAATTAAGATACTTTCCACAATGTGAATAGGTTTTAAAATGATAAAAATGCTTAATTGAAAAAATTTAAATTATATAAAATTAATTATTTATTATTTTAATGATCAAACAATTTTTTGAAAATAATTTTGTTTTTTTACTGGCTAATTGGTCAATAGTTAAATAATAAACTTTTTAAAAATATTTATTTGTTTTTAAAAGATTTTATTTTTACCGATATTTCGACTGTAATCTATAGATATCATCAGGGTACTATAAAATTTAAATACAATGTAACAATATTTTAGTACATATCACAAATAATAATTATAATACTTTGGAAATAATTATAAAATACATTAACATCGAAACATGAATTATATAAATGTATATAGATACACAATACCATGACAATAGATATAAAAATAACATATATAGGAAAGATATAGTTATCCTCTTCCGAATTCTCAGGTGTATAAAAACACCTTTAGTTTTTATACACTAGAGTACAGTGTTGTGTGTCAGTTTTAAAATTGAGTCTGGTGTCCCTAGGAGTTTGGAGGATGTATAATATTTCCAAGAAAAAGCGTTTTTGTTGATTATTTTCTTGGTGTAACACCTATACATTATTGAGGTCCGGCTCATGGTTTGATGTAATACAGTGTGGTGATGCCAGTGTCGTTTTTGACTCAATATTATTTTTATACTTTATACTGTGTTTATGTCTGGCTATACGCGTCTTTACCTTGTTTTTTGTTGTTCCAACATATACTTGGTTGAATATGTTGGATTCGTCACCTTTACATTTAATTTCATAAACCACATTGTGTTTATCCAAAGTAATTATTTTTGATTTGGTATTAGAGAACCGCGTCTTCATCGTGTTTTGCGTCTTATATGTAATTTAATATTTTTATTTGTCATATATTGTGGATGTTGCAAATCGATTAGAGAGTTTTGGGACATATACAATACTTTTATAAATTTTAGTATTCTGGTTTACTTTTTGATTTTTGTTTAAAACCCTTTTGATGTCGTTTCTCTTCCTCGTGGAAAATTATGTACTGAATAACTTCTGAACGAAGAAGAGCAAATAATATAATCTATATATTCCTACGCAATAATTTAAATATTATTCTTAAAATTTTTTTTTAAAATTTTTTACTGCATTATATAAATAATTTTTATATAATTTTCTTCTTCTTATGCAAACGAAACAACAACAATGCGAAGTAAAAATGTTTCCTAATCGTTTTGTTCGACGTACGCTAAAAAAAACCAGTACCTTAGGAAAAGGAGCACTAAAAAGACCACTACATTCGGGGAAATATCACTAAAAAGAGCACTATCTTCGTGAAAAGATCGTTAAACAGAGCACTACCTTCGAGAAATGATCATTAAAAAGAGCACTACCTTCGGGAAAACAACACAAATTCTAAAAATAAACAGTTTGTGTTGCGGACACAAACTTCAAAAATTTTTTTGATGTGTTTTGGACATGAGCAGTACACTACGATACTGCTCTGTTACTCTATCTGCTGAATGCGTAGAGAGTGACAGCAAAGATGGGAGCAGTCCTCTAAGGGACGTGGACCTATGAGTGGACTTTTTAGTATATCTTTACAGATTTCAACTGTCAGATAGTCTATACTGCCCAATCTGCCACAATGTCGTAGAAAAAGCAGAGCGTGTAGCTTTTCGCTGTGACCGATTTAATAAAGAACGGAAAATGCTTGTGGAGGTCCTAGAATATCTACCATTTCCTAGCAGGGTTGTACATTAAATGTGCTCAAGTAGCTTTAAATGGAATGCAGTAAAAACGTTCGCAACTCAAATTATGCGGCGTCTACGACTTACGAAGAGGAAAGAAGAACAGCTGCAGTGATACACCTGCAACGATAATGAATGCATACATACAGTATGAAAACTGTAATGCAATGACGACAAGCGTTTAAGCTTCGCGCTATGGATGGTCTCTTGAGACCTAACCGTCGGACATCGGAGTGCCAAAGTTTCACACTGACTGGGCTTTCGATGCTTTACACCTCGTTAAAAAAAAACAATAATACTCTTACACAACTTCGAGAGCGAGGAAGGACTGCTAATTGGGCGATAGTCAGAAGGGGACGCATTCGAATTTTTTTTCAATTGGAATAATTTTTGCATGTTTCCATGCAATAGAAATTATTGAAGTACTAAAACAGCGATTAATTATATGTGTCAGAGAAGAAATAATTGATTGAATTGTCACATTATTGAAAACCACTTCTTGACTAACACACTCGAAGCTAAATAAACCCTCAGAGTCGACGCAATCATGAAAAGGAAACACAGGATTGATGTTTAAACTATTACCAACAGACAAAACAAAATAATCATTTAAATTATTGGGATCTACGAAAGACACAGCAGTGGAGCTTTTTATAATTCCCAGGGATTTAATATTATTCCAGAGATATTTTTTTTATTGACCACAAAGGTTTAAAGAAGGTTGATTTAGCTTTATAACTAGCCGCGGAAATTAAATTCCTTTAAATCACATCCAATTGAATGCAGTGGGATATGTTTACTAAACAGCATATTTTTTATTTATTTTTTTTAACTAAATTATTTTTTATTTTTAAATATATTTTTTAATATTTACATTTTATTATTGTAGTTCTATATATATAAGTTTATCTTATAATATCCATATTTTTAATGTCAATAACGCGAAATAAATATTAATCTATTCTTGAATATTTAGAAATTGGGGAATTTGTCTACGTCACAAAATGAACCCAAAATTTTTTCCAATCTAAGTACAAAAATTAACGTAATTACAAAAATTAAGTTATAAGAATACGTAGTAAAACTTTGATATAAACAAACTTAGTAATAAGAATAAGGAAAATGCTTATAAAAATTAAAATAACATATAAAAGTAGATTTTTGCGATTACAAACGTTACCATATGGCACTACCATTTGATTTTTGAAAAACATAGTCTTTCCCAGCTATATTCATAATACCAGATCTAAGGTAGAATTTCCATTTATTACGCAAATGTGTTATTTTATCATATTGACAAACAATGACATTCTCAGTATCAAGATCAGTAGACTCGTCATCACTTATATCATCTCTACTGTCAAGTGGTTCTTCTTCAGTTCCATCACTATTTTCTATATCTTCATTTTCATCTTCATCAATATCCTCATCGTCTTCATCAATTAAATCTTCACTAACATCGCTTTCCTCTTCATCTGTAGTATCCACCAGTTTACCATCAAGTTGTTTTGATGGATTGAACTTCTGTATACCTTTTTTTTGTAGTGCCGCTGTTATGTGTTGTTGTAGCGCATAATGAGCCAATCTTGTTGGCAAACATATAATAGATGATATTAGCTGTGATGTTAAAATTTGTTGAAGTTGATTTTCCTGCAAGGCTGAAGCTGGCACTTGTACAGTAAGTACGCGTGGTTCCGTATTTTCGCTTCCAGGTTGAGCAGGTAAAGTAATATTAACGTGCATAATTCGAGATGGATCTAGTGCAGTAACAATTGGGAAGGGATCAGTGGTTGATGTTTGTTCTTGTGAATTAGTCAATCCGACTGTTGCGCCTCCTGTTGATCCAGCATTGCCGGCAATACCTTGATTTATATCCAAATTTGAGGTTGCTATTGCTGAAGAACTGTTATGTTGCGCAGCTATAGCTATACGTGCTTGTCTCTTAGCTTTAGCCGCAGAGGCCTTTGTGGGCTTTTGGTTGTTGCCTATACTTTGTAGAGGTTGTGATTCTGATTTTTCAGGATTTATATCAAGAGCTTTACTCGACATTAATTTGCTACGCCATATCTGTTTCGTTTCTTGTAGCACTTTTTCATCTACGCCATCATCGAGAAATGCCTCTCGCACATTCGATATAACATCTTCTATTACGCTATCGTATATTTTTAAAACCGAATTTTGGCATAAAGCCATTTGCGCCTTCTTTTTCGCCAGTTTAAAGGCCGTTATGCTGCACTTAAAGTAGCAGTCAACACACTACAATAAGTAAAAAACCACCACAAAGAATAAAAGCCGAACACGTTCACGACGCCTGCAAAAACAATAACACTATGTTTCCAAAGCACAAAAATTTTATCCCTTTATTTTTAAAGAATAGTTGCAGTTTTTTATTTTTCTATGGTGTTGTCATTAAAATGTCTTAAAAAATAAGTTCAGATTTTTAGCTTTAAAACATCGTGTTAACGATTCTTTTTAAAACCAATTTATTAAATATTATATTTCTATTTTCAATGCTGATAAGATAAATTAAATGCAAAATAACTGTGCTTAACAAATAAATAGGTACGTAGTATAGACATCTAGAACTACATAGATCATTTACAAAAATTATCCACATGTATTTTACACTTAATAATTAATAGCAATAGTGAAAATACATTAACATACATTTCATTTAACTATATAATGAACATATGTTTAAAATTATTTCCTGTGAAATGTTGTTTAAAACTGCTGAATAAAATAGTTTTAACTAAGGTCGATTTTATAAAAACTGTAATATTTTTAAAAATACTATAATACTATATATATATATATTTTTTTTTTTTATTTATATAGATATTTATTTACATTTGTATTTATTTTTCAACAATGCTACGGTTTTTATAAAACCGATCTTAATTAAAACCATTTCATTCAACAGTTGTAGCTTCTTAACTTAGCAAGAGACTTTGATTTAATTTAGAGTAAACTAAAGAGGAAAACATAATAATAGGAATTATTAACTGTTTCCCCAACACGCAGCGAGTAACATCCTTGAAAATGCTAGACTATCGATAGTCTACAATAGTTTGTCATAGCAATGCTTCACAAAAAAAGCGCACTTTTGGCATTTGTAGTTTGCCACGACTTAAACTAAATTTTAAATTCTAATTCTAAAATCATCAAGGGGATAAACATTTCCACATTACATTACTTTTAAATAGTAATGATCAAATATTTCTGTGTACCCACTACTTCAGTCAAGTTCGAGTGCATGATCAGTAAATCTAGACAAATAATTTCAGAACGCCGGATTTTGACTGAGAGAAAAAACATCAATCACTACGTTTACGCGAGTCTTAAAATCACTTTTAAAACTGATTTTAAAATTTGTTCTTAGAGCGTTTACGCACAAGAATTAAAAGCACTTTTAAGGTAACTGTCAATCAATCAGCTGTTTAACAGCAAACATAAATGTTGATTTTAAACATTTTAAAAATGAATATGGTAAAACTACAAATTGTTTTACTTTTATTGCAAAAAAAAGATATTATAACCAAAATTGTAGAAAATAATAATAAAGCAACAATGCTGATTTTAAAATCATTCCGTAAAAAATTTACAAAATTACGAGAAATGCGATTGCAGCTCTTTAATAAAATGGCAATACGTTCTGCTAATGAGGCTTTAATGAATGTAAATGTTTTTATAAAGTTTTTCATAAAATATTTAGAATGCATTTTTGTTTTTAGCTTCCACCACGAATAAGAACTTTTAGCAAAAGGAAGAGAAGTTCGGAATGGTGGGATGTTGAAGTTCTGCAGTTCTATGACGATGAACAATGGATTGCTGATTTTCGAATGAATCGACAAATATTTTTCAGGCTTGTAGATTTGCTTAAGGATAAAATGGCACCAGCAGAAAATACTTTCGTTGAAGGGTTGTCTGTTGAAAAGAAAATAGCTATTGCAGTTTACAAACTTGCCTCTTGTGCTGAATACCGTGTAATTGCAAAGGGATTTGGAGTATCAAAAAGTACTGTTTGCTTATGTGTTCACAGTTTCTGTAAAGTTTTAATTGAAAATCAAGTCGGCAAAATATTATCCTGGCCAAATGCATTAGAATGTGAACGCATAGCCTCGAGATTTGAACAAAAATTTAAACTGCCAAATATTATTGGTGTTATAGACGGCACTCATGTGCCAATTAAACCCCCACAAGACGGTGCTGCAGACTTTCGTAACAGAAAGGGTTATAGTTCCATTGCAGTGCAAGCTATTGTGGATGATCAATATTTATTTAAAAATATCACAGCACAAAATCCTGGCTGTGCACACGATGCATCAGTGCTTAGGGGCAGTTCTCTATACAAAAACCATAATACATTAATTCCTGAAAGCCATAGTGAAATCGACGGAATTTACAACGCCTCAAATGAAGCTATGCTTTTTAAACTTCCTTATTATATTATTGGTGATGCAGCTTATCCGCTTTGTAACTGGATTATGAAAAATTATAGGGACGAGTTAACTGTTGAAGAGACATCCTTCAACTTATATTTGAATCAAGCACGAATTGTTGTGGAGCAAGCATTTGGTCGCTTGAAAGGAAGATGGAGAATACTTTATAAGAAGAGCGACCTAGATGTTTACAATATGCCGCATGTGATAATAGCGTGCGGAATTCTTCACAATTTTGTGGAGATATCTAAACAACGTTATAATTCCTCATGGGATGTAGAAAGAATCCACGGTGAAAGTGAATATCCCCAACCTGAACAGATGTACAATCGACAAAATTCGTCGTCCGGACATCTTATGCGAGATCATATATGCGCGTACTTGGCGAGAAAATATCCACTTCTACATAGAAGCAATTAAAAAAATAATGTAGAAAAAACCAATTTTTAATTAATTAATTTATACGTTTATTTATAACTAACAATATAATATATATAATATAATATATTTATAACAATTTATGTTTAATAATAAATTTAAATAATTGAAAATAATAAATTTAATATTAAATTGAAATATTTTTTCAATTTTTAGAGAATAAAAAATAAAAAGATTTTCAAATATAGAATAAAAAATAAATAATTTTAATTAATTTAAATTCTGCGATGCAATTAGACCTCTGATAGCACTTTCAATTGTCTCATTGCTACTACGCACCAAATTTTCATTGTGCTTACGCTGCTCTTCCAGCATTTTCGTTTCCCATTCACGCTGTTTTTCCGCTTCCTCGCTAAAGAATTTTTCTTGGCGGCTAATCATAATTTTGCATTCGCGAGACCAACTTTCATGAAAGCTGGACAATGCCTTTGCGTAACTTCCTCTGCCCTTCGATCGATCTAGTCGAATTTGCGTTGTGGTGGTATTTGATGAAGTTGACGTCGAAGGCAAGTCATCTATTCCTAACTCCCAATTCGTTTCATCTACGTTATTCTGCGAGTTCGAAAATGCGGATGTCGAAGGCAAATCAAAGTCTGAATTGTGCTCATCTGTGTTGTCATTCAAATATTCTTCATTCCATTCGCCTACAATTAAAGAAATTAAAGTTCGGTAACAATATATTTACTTTTATGATAAATTACCATTTAAGTGTTCAATATCAAGAGTATCGCACCCGTTATTTTCAAGAATTGATGATGGTCTTGAGTCAAGGATTTCGCACATCAATGGATGGTATTCCATGCAACTGTTACCACTACAATTGTTATGTTTTTTTATTTCAGAGTATTGTCTCTTTAATACCTGCCACTTTTGTTTAATTTGCTGTACACTTCTGTACCAGCCACTGATTTCCAGTTCTTGGCGAACAATTTCATAAATTGTGTCCTTTCTATATTTTTTGCCGTCTAACAATTTAATTATTTGTTTTTCTGCAAATATTTTAATTAAACATTCTTCCTCCTCTTTCATCCAATTTTTTCTTTTCATTTCCCTTTTCTCCATATTTTTAGTTATTTGGTTAGTGTTATTTGTAATAAAATTCAAATTATTTGTACCTATTTACTGTTAACAGCTGACAATTCAAACCTTAAACTGCTTTTAAGGTGTTTACGCAAAGCGTAAAAGTGACATTTCTTACTAAAAGTGATGTTAAACTACTTTTAGTAAGCTAAAAGTGCTTTTAAGCAAAATTCAATTTAGGGTGTTTACGCGATCTTAAAATCGATTTTAAGAGCCTTAAAACAACTTTTAAGGCTCGCGTAAACGTAGTGAATATGATGTTATTTACCAATAAAAATTTTTGGTTACTAAAATCGCAAAGTTAGGCCTTTTTTTTTGTAACCATATCATCTATTGTAATTTAATCTATTGTGAACGATTTTTAGAAGTACATACGAAATTTCAAATTAACTGTCAACTAATGATTTCGTTAGTTCTTCGTATTTGTTCGTAACAAATACGTCACTTTTCTATTTATTATTTTACTACTAAAAAGCATGAAAATTCAAATATTATTCACAATCATGTAAAAAAAAATATTCCTACCAATAATTACAAAGAATTATTATTTTATCACGAATTTTGCATATATAAACCTAACAAAATTTCTATTTTGCCCAGAGTTGCCATCGTAAGTAATGCTTATTTTATTTGCCCTTTTCCGACATGCTTACAAAATAAAAGGCCTATTGTGGAAAAAAGGATTTGAAATTCATGATTTTTATTTTATTTTATTTAAGTAAAATATTATCTCCAAAAATGAAATAAAATGTGTCATATTAATTAAATTTTAGTTGAAATTCAAAATAAAAACAAGATTTTTTTAATTGAAAAGACATTTGTATTGAAATTAACATACTATGGAAAACTATCGATAGTTTTCTACCTCTAGTATGTATTGAGATTGTAAATAATAAATGCCAGTAATTTATAAATTATAAAGTTATTCTTCTTATCAATTACATTTAAAAACTTTTTATATATATAACATAATACTTCCTTTTTAATTTTTAAATAGGAACTATAATACCAAAGAAAGGAATTGTGAGTACATTATAGAGTGAGAATAATTTAGAGAAAATTTATTTACCAATTTGAAATTGCTCTTAAAAAACTTTAAAAAAATGCTATTATAATCATAATTGTGCTTTGTACTAGCTTTTTAATTTGTGAAAATTGTATATATAGAGTAATACTAATAATTAGAAAGATGAAGAAGGTTGAAAAGTATTTAATATATGTGGATTATATGGAGTACTATCATACCTAATTACGCCAACAGACTGAAGATTGTTTAAATATTTAATTTATATCAGCGAAGGTGATATGTAATACTAGAGCAAATTACTAGAAGCTAAAAAATTTTATTTATATAATTCATGATACAAAGATTGCTATTTATTTCTAGTAGGGCAACACAATAGACAAGCATTAATCATCTAAACCCAACCTACCATTCATTTAAATAAAATAGGAAATATGTATTTCTCGAGGTGTTAACTATATTTGAATGTATTAAGTTATTTTTAAGTTTGATCATGTATAATATATAAATATTATATATATAAATACATATATTGATCACGTATAGTATATAAATATTATCCGTGATCAGCAATAAATTCGTTTGAAGTTATAATGTATTGTATTTATCACATATTTAGTTTTTTCTTGCTGGCATTGTAGTTTGTGTTTCTTTCTCTTGATTTGAAATTGCTATACTGTTAAAATTTTTTTTTACTTGTGTAATTTAATATTTTTTAAGATAACACGCTTGAAAGCTCGAAATATTATATTAGAAAATACAAAGTGGACCAACTGCCGATTTTAATTGTCATTGCAAGTTGTTTGTATTATCAATGCAAAAATTATATATACTAGTTACCGTCAGATGGCGTGTATAGATTCTTGTAAGCGTCATCAATTTACTATAGTTCCTTGGTAATTGCAACAAAAATAAAAATGCAGTCCAAACAAATTATATACGGACTATAAACTAATTAAATAAAATTCGATTATTTCCAAAGACCACTGATGAAGAGTACTTGGCAATACTCGAAACAGCGTTGTATGGTCAGCCAAATTTCAATAAATTAAATAAAAAAATTTTTGTCTTTGCCTTTCTTTGCTATTCGAATCGGTCTAAAAATGCATAACGTTTGTTGTAATTAAGCGAGAAATTCAAATAAGTGTTTATATGGATAATTTCAATATCGTTGCAACAAGAAGGGATATTGCAGATCTTTCCAAAACCATAACAGGGATGGGATAAATAAATGGGTGTACCGTTAAGCATGATATAGACGATGAAATTTGTTTGCAAACCAAATTTGCAAACCGAATATGCGCTTTGCTATACACTTTGAAACAAGGTTGGCAAACTTCATTTTTATTTATTTTCTACAGCGTTCATATCAACAGCGGAGTAAGTACAGAGTGCAAAACAATAATTGAAACTGAAGAAATTGAGGTGATGATCATAGCAACCTGTTATTTATTTCATTTTTTAAACTAAAATTATTTTTGTTTCAATTTTTTAATATGTTACATTTTAAAATTTTTATTCATATAATAATTGTTTAAATATTAAAGCTTACTATAAAAATGTTTTTAGACAAAATAATTTTTAAAATATATAAACTTCTTCAATAATTGTCTAATGTCTAGCAATTTTTTAATTATTTTTCATTTATTTTTCTTTTTACCAAGAATTAATAATTTTTTTCTGTAATCTTTGCTAGTCCGACGCTCACCAAAATTCTTAAATTATGAGAAGTTTGCAAACTTCGATATACACAAGTAAACATGTTTGCAAACTTAACAAATAATTGAAAAATTTTAATTTCACTGCAAACTAGTTTGCAAACCAAATTTTGGTTTGCAAACTTGAGTATAGACGATGCAATTTGATAGCCAACAAACCTTGTTTGCAAACAAATTTCATCGTCTATATCATGCTTTAGATAAATATATTTAAGTTGAGTAAGATTACATTGAAATTAAATTTCAAATAGCAAATAAAGATTTGTGAATTTCGTTTCATTTATTTATTACATAATATAATATATTAAATTTCTTAATATATATATTTAAGTAATAATAAATTTACTTTATTTTGGTAAAAACAATGAAATTTATGGGTTCTGGTATAGATTTAGTTTCATGAATACATGAAGTTATAACCAAAAAGATAAAACAATATTCTACAAAAAATAAACAACTGACAAAATTGATGCGTTGACTATAACGTTTATTTGTGATCACTACCGTTTTAGCAAATAAGATATATAATTTATTGCTAAAGTATGGCTTTAACGAAAATATCATTGAAAAACTTCGATATTCATATCAATTGAATAAATGTATTATTATATTGATATTTATGTAAAAATATGTCAATTAATATAAATACATAAATTGACAAAGTTTTTGTTCATAAATTACTTATTTACTAGATTTAAATGCAAAAGCAAGTTAAGCTCAATTTCTTAGACTTTCAATGCACAGTATTTAATATTGTTCTTCAGCGCTCGAATTCGGCCACTAAAGTCATACTTAAAATTCACGCAAATGTCATTTTAATGTCAAATCGGCACATAAGTACATTGCACGTCATCTTTAAAATTCACCATATTATTTAAATCACAACGCGTACTGTTTTTTCAAGAAAAAAGTATTTAGGGTTTTAGGTTATTTTTATTTTTAAATATTTTTAATATATGAGTTATTATATATAATATTTCATATTAATAATTAATACTATTATAATTTTCATAATCATGAATAAAATAATATTTTATAAGAAATATATATACAGTTAATAGTTAATAAGTTGCTTCAAATATTTTTAATATTTTATATTACATATAGAGAATATTAAGATAATATATTACGATATATTAATTTTGTACAAATTTTAAAATATTATTTATGTAAATGGCAACCCTGTGTACTAAACTCTGTCATTCAAGATCAGTTTTAATGCGTCTCGTCACACAGAACCGTTACTTATATTAGTATTATTTTGTTAAGCGGTTAAAAGTTTGTGTTAATTATTTACTTCCAAATAAAATAATTTATATTTGTGTTGTTTATAAAAGAAATTGCAAATTATAATGCTATTTGTTAATATGAAATTATTTCCTATAAGTTCCATACAAAAAGAAGTGATTAATAAAGATGTGCTGTGCGGCTGCGGTATTCTAACGGGGTTTCAATTTTCATTCATTAATTTGTCGCGATTTAATGAATTATTTGTTTTTGTGTCAATTTTAAAAATTAAGTGAAAAATGTTTTTTTTTTATAATTGTTCAATTAAGTGCACCCATTTTTGTGTTATAGAAAATCATAAAAGTTTTATATTTTGAGAATGAATGCGTGTATGTAAACATATATGTAGATATGTATATATTTATGTAGAGCTTTGATTCGTAATGCAGGTGGTAAGTCTGATATATGTACATACATACAGTAATTGTCTTTCAAATTTAATTTTAAATTTCATTAAAATTAATATTTATATCGAATATAAATGTAAAGAACTATATTTTTTATTAATGTATAAATAAATTATAAATAAAATAGAAAAAAAAATTATAATATATACACTGTCATTTAGTGGATTAGGTTTATAAGTTCTTACCATTTTGATACACGTTCAGAAAATTTGTTTATAATTTAAAATGGTTTATATATATATATATATATATATATATATATATTTTAACATGAATTGTTTCATTGTTATAAGAATACTACAAAATATATTTGTATAATTGAGTTGTTTACTTTAATATAACGGATCGTTTCGAAAAAACAAACATTTTTTTTGTATTTATTTATTTACAATCTGTCCATAAGTAGACAATGAGTAAATTTAATAGCATCTATAAAATTACAGAAATAAAAAGCTTCCAATGAAACTTATTATTATATACTACACACATTGTACGCTATTTATCTATATTACTTATCCGGTAGATCAAGAATATGTATATTTCTTTTAAGTCCTTTTTATTGTTAAACTAGTATTCATAAAATTTAAAGCCAAGTTATGGTTATGATTCCTATAGGCCTAAGTGGATTCGTAGGGATCGTCAGTATAATCTCTTGTTATGGTTATGCAGTCTATTAATATATCTCTATTGCTGTAGGCACTTATTTCGTCCTTTACATGTTCATAAATGAATATTAAAGCAAAAGTTTGAGGTTTGCATGTAGAAATGAATAAATGCAAATGTTTTTGGTTATTGTACGAACCATAAATAAAATCAGTCCTAACCATTGGTAGCCACAATGGTTCAATTGAATAAACTTTTGCAACGGGAAACGACAAACAAATTCAGTGGCAAGAAAATCTTTCTTTGGTGATTTTATTTTTTGCGGGTGGAATATCTATGTATAAAACATTACCAACTTAAGATAATGGATTCAAATCGGTAAGAATAGATTAAAAATAATTTTAGTTTGCATTGAAGGGTTTAAATATATTGAGGCTTTTAATTGTTAATTGCCGTATGTGAAATCGTTTTATGAAATGACAATTATATTCGAAATAAGTCAAGGTACGAAAAATATAAAAGGTGGTAAATAAAAAGCAGTATACGGCTCGGATAGAAGATAGAAGAACATAGAAGAACATGGGTTTAGGTATAGCAAGATTGTAAGCAATTGCAAGAAATTTGGAGCTTGTGCTTTGTTGTTGTTCATTGTAAGCTTGCGCAATCTGTGCATTTCTTGCACATTGCAATGAGTTTGTAAGACAGAGTGAACACCTATTATTATCTTTACCATGGAAAAAGATTCTACAACTGTACGTTACGAGGGCGGTTTGATAAGTCTGTATCTTTTTGAATAAAACAAATTTTTTTTTGGCAAATAAACATTTTATTTCTCTACATAATCACCTTTTAGCTCAATATATTTAGTCCAGCGTTTTTCTAATTTTCTTATTCCCTCCAAATAATAGGTTTTCTCAAAGCTCTCAAAATACGCGTTTGTTTCGGTAATGATTTCTTTATTCTCAAATCTCTTACCGCCTAGCCATTTCTTTAGGTTTGGAAACAGAAAATAGTCGCAGGGGGCTAAATCTGGAGAATATGCTGGATGGGGTAGCAGTTCGTATCCCAATTCGTGGATTCGTGGATTCGTGGCCACAAATGCTTAATCAGCACACGAAATTCACTTTTTCTCATTTTCATAAAAATTCCAAAAGATACGAGATGTTTTTAGGATTTGCATTGCTGGCTTAAGTTTGAATAGCAATATTTCAGGCTCTGTTAATTGTAGAACGTTTTCAAATGATCCATATATGTAAGCCATCATATGCTTTTACTAAGAAAGAATTACATCAAATGATGTCTTTCAATTAAATCGTCGGAGTAGTATTGAGAAGCTTGCTAGGTTCCTTCAATTTTCTATTTCACTAACTATTGAGGTGTTGAGACCTCAGTGAATATCGGAATTACGAAAGTATTTCGAAAAAATTTGATTTTTAAGGATTATGTTAAATTATATTGATATTGCATATGGTGACGTAGTCCTAAATTTGTGCATCATAAGACCATATTTGGAGAGTTTTCATATTCTTCCTTAAGTCTGTCTATTTTTGTAACCTTCAGCTTGGATTAATTCAGCTATATTTTTATTTACTCCTTGCTACCTAATTTAGCATTAGGAGTCATGTCTAGTAGTTTTACTGAGTAGTTATTTGTTTCTTGGTTGGTGAAGTTCATATGAATTGGTTTACGGTTGTTTAGTTTAATTCTCTAAGTTTTCTTTCATTTTTGCTCTGCGTTTTCTCAATTCGTAGTTTAGTTGCCGCTGCTTTTGTGCCTTTTTTTGCTGTAAGTATGGCTGTGTAATCAGCAAAGGTGGTAACCATGTAATCTTTGGCCAAATTAAGGACCCAAGAATGCTTTCTTGACGGATGCCAGCTTTTATTTCTTTTACGTTGGAGTACTTATTTTCTTGTTTTATGCGAAAATATCTATGAGTTAAGTTTAACTTTATATGGGTACTGTATTGGAGTGGAAGATAAGATTTTAGTTATAATATGCTATTACTGAAGAGACTCTCTTCAGTTAACACGAAAAAGTTAAAAATGTGTCTTAATTCAAGATTCAATACTCAATTAGATGCATTGAAAATATCATAGATATACTGTACACGTTTCCTGGCTATATAAGTGTATGAGCAAATAATATTGACAAATGTTTTACTCTACATTTCAAAGAATCTGCAAGTGTCTGTGTTTTTTAATTTCATTTTCAAAAAGTCGTAGTTAACAATTGTCTGTTATTGTTAGGTTTTAGATCATTTAAGGGGTTGAAGTTGATCCAAATCTTCTCAAACTGTTTACATTTGATGTATATGAAGTTTGAAAAGTGGACATCTCGCACGGTTCCTTTGAAAGGAATTATGGTATTATCTTCAGCAAACATGTTAGCTATATTTAACAATAAGATATATCACAAGGTTTCTATAAAAACATTTATAATACTTTTCTTCGCAAACGTGTTAGGTATATAGTTGTCGTTAAAGTTTTTAGGTATTCAGACGAGCGTTACTTTGTTAACAACAAAACGATCCAATCTTAGTGATATTTAACTTTAATGTACAATATTTTACTAGTTAAAAAGAATATTTTCATGCGCAAGTGACATTAACTTCTATTTTATTAACTAGAAGTAATCAAAATCACTATATCAGTCAGACCCACAGAGCTGGAAAAGAAAAATGGCAAAACTAAATACATAAGCACTACGGCAGCTATGGCTTATTTGTTAGTATAACTGATCATTCTTTTAAAATGATTCAAGAATTTAAAATTGTACGTAGAATGCTTTATTTATAAAATGATATGTGCTTGATCTTCAGTTCACTATTTCGCTAATAGTGGATGGGAAGTTTACCACGCCCACTGACTATCATCGCTCAATACAGAATAGAGGGCTTGAACTACGAATCACTTCATTTAAAAGTACCAGAAATTGCCTCGATTCAGTTTTGATTTGAAAATACCACTGGTTTTTTTTTAGCAAGGAATTCTTAACTGGCAGAAAGATGAGAACATATCAAAGCATCCAATGGACAATATTCTTAATGAAATGTTCCATCGATAATTTTTTAAAAAATATAATTTTTTCAATAATAAAATTGTGATTAAATTTGTCTCTCCAGATATTAAGAGACTTATAACAGATATAAATATATCTGTAGATATATAAATATATCTATTTACATCTTCTTAGTAGTCTTATAAAATTCTGATAAGATATTGTTTTTAGGACATTTTTAGAACTTAGACACGGTCGCATCACATTTTTTAATATTTGGGGAAACATACAACTTTCTAATTCTTTATATTTGAACCTTTTTTATCCACTATGTACATAATGAAAAACTCACAAATATTAAAAAAAACTTTTGAATTTTTAGAATACAATTTATTTAATTTTTTATTTTTTTATAATAAAATTATTATTGTGAACTTTTTAACCGTAGTGCTTAAATTTAATAATTTTTTTTTTTAAATTTTTATTCGCAATTATTTATTTTCTATTGTTTAGGCAATAATGAAACTATTATTTTGATTTATTTATGTATATAACAATTTGATTTAAATATATATATAACTAAAGACAAAAATATTTAACTACTAAGAGAAATAAAAGTTGTATTTACAAAAAAAAATCTTAATTTAAAATCGTTTTTCTTGTATGTTTTGAACAAATTATATTGCAGAAAATTAATAAAACTAATCTTTTAAAGGAAGCAGCTGATATGTTGTAAAAATATTTTTTTTTTATAAAATACATTAATATACTATACATAAATATTATTAACTGTAGCAGCAATAAGTTAAATTCTTTTTTAGAATTTTCTTTTTCGTATATAATTTTTGTCATATTTTATATTTATTACTTTTATTAGTTAATTTATTTAAGTATTGATAAACGTATTGGCACACTATCTAAGTCTTATGCATGTACTAAATTATGTATATATAATATGTACTCGTATATATATTTAAATATAAAATGTTTATAGTTGCATTTGTTTTGCTATATCTTAAATTACAAAAGGAAAATGAGTATTTCTATATAGAGTAAAATTTATTAAATTTAAATTGAATTAAGTTTGTTTGAGTATTTTTAATATTAAATTTACAAAAAGCACTTAAAATTATTTAACAACATTAAATGTTTTAACATAATTAATTACTATAATTTTAAATTTTACATTTCAAAATTGTAATTTTAAAATATAATTTTATTATATATAAATGGATTACTAGTTAATTAATTGAATTATTTGTGTTTAATTCTTTGCATGAAAATAACCCTCATTATTATTTAATATTTACATAAAGTTTATTATTTAATTTACAAAAACAAAAAAAAAATTACGCATATTACATAAAATTGACAAATGTCAAATGTCAAATTAAACAACATTATTAGTGCCGCCATTAATTGACAATTTGACAGATGTCCGCATACGAACACTTATGTACATTCACACAAATCGTCATAAACACACACACGCAAATTCACATGTACACGTAAATCGACGATAACTTTACTGTAATTGGATTAAACGCCTTCCTGTCTACAATTATTTGTGAAACCCCACAACTCCCCGTATCAATAGGACAGACAACAGTAATACTAGAGGTAATAGTAACAGCAACAGGCGAAGTTGGCATAAATTGCAAGGAACACAGTATTAATCGCATTTGATTTGTGTCTGCGCTCTAATGTCTTAATAAATGACAAACTTTCTCTCTCTTCTCCCTACCGCTTCAATGGTACATGGCACATTCATAATTTGCTCGTCTAGAAAATTACACCATTCCATTTTGTGGTTCATCAGAGTTAATGGCAGACGATTTTGTTGTTGTGTAGTTGGGCGGGGGGCAAAGAATTTGTTGCTTGTATTTTATGTGTGCATAATGAAGCAGAAGATGTCATTTGTAATCCTTGGCATCCGTTTTGGCACTTCTTTTCTTCTTGTCATTAACTTTTAATGAGAATTTGTTCAGCTTTCCGCTATGCTCAGTACAATTCCACTGTTTTTATATATTTTTATTGTCTTTACTGGCGAATTAATGCAATGATGTTCTGTTAATATAGGGATTAGTCTGTATCATTTTAGCTTTTATGAGAAATTTATTCTAATGCTGTTATTGAGTGTTGGAAAGTCCTAGGAGAGCACCGTGGTACTAACAGAATAAATTAAAGCAAAGGTTTTCATTTTCTTTTTTGGTGTTGAGTTTTTTTTTCACTACGTATGCTTTCTTTTACTGTCCTACTTCAGTCTTTTGAACTCAGTTGCTTTTCCTTGCATTGAAGAACATTCTAGCCACTTTTCCGAGAGCACCAACTATATCCCAGCTTTCTCTAGATGGTAGCTGTGGTTGTTGTAGTTGCATATGTTGCTGTTGTTCTTGATGTTGATGGTGTTGCATTTGTTGGTGATTATGTTGCTGTTGATTATGATGTTGGCAGTCTTGTAGGTCGACCTATGAAGGCGTGGAGTACCAACCGCTTGCCGGTGCACCCTTGTGATATAAGTGGAAGCTTGAGTGTGGCGCAAAGTATTGTGGTTGATCTAAATTGCTATAGGTAACTCCACCATCAGTTGTGGTGCTTGTATGTGGGTGATGCATTGCTGTGTATGCTTGTGGTTTGACTGGTAACGCAGGTGTTACATTGCCATCATTACTGGTTGGTGTGCTATACTGTGCACGTAGCGGATCGACAAAATCATAGCCATTAGATGTATGTGTGGGAAGTTTGCTAACATTAAGCGCATTACTAGAGTCGCGTGGTGATACGGAACTTGGTGGTGTCATGGCATTATGATAATCTATTGAACTATGGTAACCACCGTAGGTAGATACCAAATTCGTAAAAGCATCTGTTGAGCTCTTTTGTGTATGTGAATGTAACTGTAGGTATTGGTTATCATATGATGATTCACTACCTGGTGGCGTGGGTAATGGTCCTGTTTGTTGATCACCATAAAAGACGCCGGTAGGTGCACGTATGACACTTTCACGTTTAGCGTAAATTTGACGTAGTAGTGCAGTTGCAGGCATGGGCACTGGTTGCTGATAGTGTGGGGTTCCGATCCATTGTATAGTACTACTTTTCTCATTCTGCTGTTGCTGTTGATGTTGCTGTTGTTGCTGTTGTTGTTGTTTTAGCAAAGCATCTGCACTAAAATCGGTGGTTGTTGGCATATTCGTATTACCGTTCGGTGAGGGTAAATGCTTTGACATAGCATTTTCTAAATCTTTGACTGAAGTTTCAGCATGCTGCTGTTGTTGTACTACAATTTGTTGTTGTTGTTGTGATTCATCCACAATTGATGGCAAACGACTGCGTGGCGTATCACGTTCGAGTGCTACCACTTTTGTCATCGGTTCCGTGGCATTTGCGTTTACTGCAACAACCGCATGGTCACCGCTTTCATCGGCTTGTATGGCGGTTTTACTCTTTCGCTTACGTTTTGTTGTTGTAGGTACAGCAACTTGTGCCGTTACAGTGGTGGGTAAAACATTGGTGTTAGCATCGACTTCTACACCTAAACCATTAGAATTATCTTTTATTAAATTTAAATTATTCGGGTTAGGATTTGAGCTTGAATTTGCATTTCGGCCACGTGTACGTTGTTGATGTCCATCTCCATCTGCTTTCAGTGTAGAGTTCTTGCCATCACCACTCAAGCTTGGATGGCCTTCTGCTGTAGGATCACCACCGGGTGAACCAGAACCTTTGTCATTTCCCAATTCTTCATGTTTAATGCAGTCAACACTGGGTTCTAATTGACAACAGTCAAGTATGAGATTTTCATTTTCACGATTGCTAAAATTTTTAAAAAAAATTTGTTTATTTAAATTTCAGTTCGCGCAGTTAAATAATTTTTTTTTACCTTATAACATAATTAACACATATAATGTTCTGTTCATCTGCATTTTTTGTGCTGCAAACTACTGTAGCACAACTTTGTAGCCACGTATAGCCACCATTTTTGTTCATCATACGATAGTAGCCAGTAAGTACTTGACCCTTTTCAATTACTGTAAAATAAGAAACAATGAAATTTGGTTTCATGATTTCGGATTTAATAAGTTAACTTACAGTCCATATGGCTCTTCCTTAAACGATTAGCATCCTCGGCATGACACAGCGAGTACAAACTTTTGTTAACTAAATCTTCGGGATTATAATCCAGTAAGTCTGATACTCTGGAAAGACACATAATTGGG
Source organism: Teleopsis dalmanni (assembly GCF_002237135.1). NCBI lineage: Eukaryota > Metazoa > Arthropoda > Insecta > Diptera > Diopsidae > Teleopsis > Teleopsis dalmanni. The sequence goes on along the minus strand of NC_051846.1, from coordinate 55,368,554 downwards.
TAGATAGTTAGAATTATTCAGTTTTTAAGTTGTTTTATAATAGATTTTTAATAATATTTAATTACATAACGTATAATTTAATTACTGGACTCGATTGTACGAAAATTCTCTGAATCATTGTGCTATCTTGATTTACCTTAACACAAGAAACAATAACGTAACACCGATGTTTTTCTGCCGTATAGTGTATTATCTTACGGTCATCGCTCAAACTGAAATAGAGATCATTCAAAGAACGGCCTGTCTAATTTCAAAATCCTTATTACTTATTTTATAAATTAGCTATTAGAATTCAAAAATGAAGACCACGTCCAAAATGTTTTTATTAAAGTTCAAGATAAGATAAGTTATAAGTTAAGTTTGGATATAATAAGTCCAAACTCGTTGTTAATATTTATTATTTTAGATTGAGGAATTTAATGAGAGAATAGTTAAAGCAAAACACTCCAGATATTTAACTTCAATATAACATGTACTCAGATGGCTTCAAAGTTGATGCCAAGATTTAGTTTAGAGTTTTTGCGGACTAAACATATTTAAGAAATTTGGCATAATAGTAGCCTTTGAAAGTGTGTTTCCCAACTCTCAAAGTTGCTGTTGTCATACTATTAAAAAATCACTCATCAAAATCTGATTTTAAATTACCCCATCGGTGGTTAAGCACTTATCAAAACCTTTCTCCCTTTATATATTAAATCTGTCTTAATGCGCATCTCTGAACAAGGTTAATATACCTAACAGTCTAACCATTTTTTGGATGTGCCCAACACAGTAGATAAACTGGCATGCGGATGTAATATAATCACATAATTAAGGATAATTAGTTGCCAAAACATTTTGCTCACAAGAGTCCCGTTTGGGAATGAAAACGGCATGATATAAGCGCATTAAAATACTTATAGTAATTGTTAGATTCGCTCCTGTTTGAGAACTATACCTATATGACTATATATTATAGTTTATTACAATGTATTATATATTCATATAACTTACTTTGGTTCACAATGCGCTATTCGGAAATCGAAATTAATTCTCGTTACGAACATGTCGCATTCCAATCTAATTTCATGCACAGACGGCGGCGGCAGTGCAATGGCCAGCGCCACCATACCAAGTAGGGGCGGCTGGGATTTCCTCGTATGCGAAAACGTATATTGCGGACGTAATTTACATAGTAGCAGAACAACCTGAAAATTAAATCAATATGTAATTATAGATGAGTTGAATATGATTTCAGTAGACATGAATGATATAAACATATTTCAAGAAATTTGAAATTTGATTTAATTTAATTTAATTAATTTTAAATCAATTATAGTATTTTAATTACAAAACAATTTGAATATATGTAATTATGAAAAATGTGATTTATTTACATTTGTTAAAAAAATTTAATAATAGTTAATAGTGTATTGAAAAATTGCTTAAGTATACTAATTTTATTATAATATAGTTATAAATTTATTCTATATATTTGTAAATTCATTCTACTAAGAATCAATTCGGATCAGATCTCTTTCAAGAAGTTTTTATAAATATTTAAATTTAGTGTTAATGTAAGACACTGTATCATAACCGGTTTTGAATCGTAAGCTTCGTCTGTTTTTTGTAATTAGTCCGAATCAATTTGGCTTAGCAAGTACTACTGGTTTTTAAACCAAATCTGTTGTTCAGAATATCGAACCTTAGCGTATTATAGTTATAGCATAAAAAAATTCACTCTGGTATTAACAGTAATTTTATAGAACCTTATATCGGAAAGTAGAATGCGATTTGTAAGTGGGAGTTCAAGACTCGATTAAAGACACAGTTACTAAGAAGTTGTAAGAAGTATGCGACTCTTGTAAATTCTTTGCTAGTATTGCCTCATTTAATTAAAAGCTTTGTCAATACAGTTTTCTAATACTTTATTTAATTCATTTATATTTAATCATTTATATTTATATTTAGATATATATTTTATTTAAATGTCAAATTATTTAATTTAATTTTATCGATCGGCTACAAAGAATTAGTAATGTGTTTAGTTTTTCTGTTTTAACAAGAGTTCAGATTTTGACTTAATCATTCCATTGAAAAACTAGTGATATATATATATATATCGATATTATAAATAAAAATATTAATCTTTTCGAATAAAGACTATCATATGTTTATAATCTTAATGTATTTTTTATAATCTTAATCCTTTTTATTAAAGATAAATTTTATTATTGCTCCGAAAAGAATATAGCATGTTTGGTAGATAAAGGCGATTTTTTTTTTATTTCAGAAGGAAATAGAAAAAGACATAAAATCGGTAGAAGTTTGAAAGTATTGATTCTATTAATAATTTCGATTCCTTACTTTATACTGTTTACTTTTAAAATGAAGCAGATGGTGTTATAAAAACACTTCTCTCATTTTAAATAAGGTACCAAGGGGTTATATAAAATTGAAGACTAATAAAATTAATATTCAATAAGAACATGAAGCAGAAGATATAGAATGACCCCAAATTACTTTTGCTGTACCTAACGACACCTACAGTGAACTTTCATTTGAAATGTGCTAATAGACCTAAATGAATCTTTACAATCACAGTAACACACATAACCTAATATAAAGAATGAAAGATTATAAAAGTAAAAACTAGTTCGGATAGTAAAAGCTAGTTCGGAGAGTAAAAGCAAAATGGAGAGCTACATATCTTTAATTAGGACTTCTTAAGGTAGTTATGCGATTATATTTCATCAGTATAGGAAAACTTTGTTATACCACAGATATCAAAATTGCTAAAATATTTTTGTTTATTCTCTTATTGAGAATAAATTGTCATCTTTCATCATCATCTATCATCTTTTATATAAGTGATTTAGATGATATTTTCCTCTAAGAATGAATATTTGCAAAAAATAAAGTATAAGAAAATTATCTTAAAGTAACTGCTTTTATACAAATTCTCAAAAATATTTAGATATTGAATTTTGTACACTTGTTTTTGTTGTATAAAAACACATCTTCATGCGTGGAATATATAAAGACTTAAGTTTATTTATTTTAGATGCATTTAAAAATCGAAGAATATAACATTCTTAATGCATATACAAAAGCTATTTTCTCATTTTTATTCCATGTTTTAGATGCAATTAGCTGACACTTATTTAACATAAAAGTATTATTTATATTCTTTGTGAAATTATTTTAAGTAGTATTCACTTTATGTATATATATAGTTCTAATAACTGGCACATTTTTTTTCACTTCTTAGTACTTTTATCTAGCATTTTGCCTTTTGTTAATTTTTACATATTTAAGTGGAGTATAATGTGTCATTTTCAATACATGATTTAAATGCTTTAGAAAATTAGATTAATAAGTTTTTGTTCACTGTTCACATTTAAAGTATCATATATTCGAACATTAATTATTTTATACATAATTTATATGTATAATATATAATAATTTATATTTAAATCAATAAAACAGTAAACTAATTATTGTAATTTATTATTGTAATTAACTTAATTGTAATTAATTAATTATTGTGGTGTAAATGTTTTAGTAAATAAATGTAATTATTCACTAGATTCACACAAGAGTTTTATTTGTAATTTTGGCTGTCAATTGTTGTTGCTTTCAATGATTTTGACAGTTAAAATTACAAACAAAACTTTCGTGTGAATCCAATATTATTAAATAAAAAAAATTGTTTCATGTTTTATTAAGTTGTTTATGCAGATAAGAGGTTAAATTTTTTTGGGTATTATTTATTATAAATATGAATAATATAAAAATACATATATTCGATACTGATCAATAAAATCAGTCTTCAGTATACATAAATATTGAACAAAAAAATTATTTTCTAACGCGTTAATTTTAAAACATTTTAATAGAAATTTAAAAAAAAAATGTTAGTATAAATTTTACTCAAATTTTATTTAATTATAGTTGTTAATTTTTCTTTTTTGCAAAACTATTATTTTATTAAAAACGAAAAATAATTTTATTTATTTCTTAAATTTTTTTGTTTGTAGTTTTGTACTGATTTTAATTGATACGTACCGAATAATTGGTGCCCGTCGTTTTACCATTTTTACCACCATTGACCAAAACATCGTTAGCCTGTAGATAAGTAGGGGATGGGATGGTAATACATACTTAAGTTTAATTGTTTATAACTTTTTTATGTGTAAATAATGCAAGACTAATACTACTTACACTAGAGCTAATAAAATAAAAAATTAAATGAAATATAAGCTCAAAAATATTAGTCTACCAAAAAGAATAATAAAATTCTAACTACTTCTAATAATGGAATGTCGTATAATGATAGTTAGTTTCGCTATTATAACTAAAAAATAATGTAGTTTTAAAGCTGATCTATTTATTTATATAAATTGTATTAGGTATATAATAAACACTTACCCTGTAACCGGAAGATTTGAAATGGCAGCCTCGTTTTGTTAGTGTCGACTTCATTCGTATACAAAATGAACGTTCGTAGCCCTTGTAACCGCTTGTAGATGAAACAGTCATTTGTGAGGAAACTAAAAAAATAACATTAAAATTATTTATAGAATATGTAGAACAAGCATTTATTATGTAAAGTAAGCATTATAGAATAATTATTGATCTTCTAATGGGACATTATCCGTTAAAAATACATGGTCACAAGATATTTTGGCTGGGGACAGAAATACTATGTCATTGAGTTGTCAAAAATATTTGTTACAAATTGGAGGTCAAATCGAAATAGTAGTTCATCAAGTTTCAGATTTAAACGAAAAGAGAATGTTTTTGTCTAAAATCTGCTACAGAATACAAAAAGCAATATAGGCTTTCGATAACATATTTGAATAACAATAGAAAATATGGAATATTTCTTTAATATTCGGTACATGTCGACATTGGTTATGGTGATAAGTTTTTAATCAGTTTAATCTATTTATGTCTTATTGTCTTACTATTGAAAAATCAATATATGGACTGGATCTTTTATGAAAGATATTATAAAAGATAATGTTATTACTAATGCTTAATATTAACAGAATATATTATACGTTTTCTAGCAACTTGTAGAACTATGGTTTCCATAAAACTAAAAGTTTGTTTCACTGATTTATCCAAATTTAAAATCGGACAAAGTAATGCTGGGCAAAATAAAACCATCGGCACTATTACGTGGATAAATTTAGATTGCCAGGCAGATATATATTCGCTGTAATCTAAAACCATTATTTTCAAAAGCCTAAGTCATCTCAAACACGACATATTTCTCCGTCCTAATAGATCTGAAATTAAATTAATCGTTGGCTTCTTAACTGTACATGGTGCTGTTGACTACCATCTATGAGACACTGATACATAAAGATTTCGTAGAGTGTATATAAATGTAGAGTGAAAGTTCTGCTTATTTTATCTGTGCCATTTGATTGACAAGAAATGTATTCACTAAATCTATACCACTTTGATTGAACTAAATAAAGTCTGGGATCTTGAACCAAAAGATATTAATTGGTTTATATATATCCTCTAAGAATTCACAACAAATCACATTACTATTTTGTTCCTTCTAATTATTAGTCTCTTTTTATATTAAAATGTGAATAAATGCAACAAACTTGATAAATTAACTGTTTTTTTAAGTCCTAAACCATAGTCCTAAGAGGTTAAATAATATGCCAAAATGTTCAAGGATTAGTTTCAAAAAGTGTGAAATATTTTTAATTTATCAGAGAGAGTAATTTTTCTAAAATATTCAATTTAACTTACCATCTGGATTATTTGTACCGTGCGTACCAGCGCCATCATCAGAAGCGCCAGATGTAGGTGAGGCTAGCCCCGTACCACTGCCATTACCTGTTACACCACCGGTGGATAGACTTAAACCTAATTGCTCAGCAATTTCAGCATGATCACTCTGATGTATATAATCAAATATGCTGCTGCCAGTCATTTCAACTTGCGATAGACCAAGATATATAGAAACTGTTTCCGATATATATAGGAAACGCCCATCAGCAGCAACAGCCAAAGCGAAACCGTCAAGTGACTAAGAGTACAAGCAAAAAATTCAAATTTATTTGGATAATAATATAAAGAAGTATATACATTATTATTTACATATAATTTATATGCATTTTTCTTCTAAATTATAAATGTATAAATATATAAAAACTTACTTGTAATATGTGGGTACCCTGATGTTGTTCAAAGAGATCAACGGCGGGACTACGTCTTATTGCTGCACCTGTATATGAAATAAAAATACAGAAATTTAAAAAATAAGAAGAGATTGTTATATCGTTAAAGGCATAAAAATTGCATTAAAATATAATATAATAAATTTATTGCTACTCATGGCTTAACGCCTCCATAATAAAATTTATGACCATAAACATTTCTACCAATCCGCCCATAAGTCACCTTTGCGGCACAACTGCCTGCAATAATCATAATCATAACTTCCCACTGGTCAATAATAAATATTTAAAATAATATGCGTTCCTATCCGGAAATACAAAAAAGCTCATTGGCTTTCTAGTAAAATATAAGAAAAAAATGTTTTTCTCAGCTGATTTTCTGATCCTTCTGCTGTATTTATTTGAACCATTTGCAGTATTTATTTAATTCAATTATAGAATTTTACGATTATTACACACACAACTCGATGTAAGCCTTCTAAGAAAGTGCCAAGGAATAAAAATAAAAAAGGCCAAAAATAAGTGAAAATATTATTAAATTGTGGCCAACCCTTGTTTTCATATTTTGCACACTTAAACTGGCTGACCCTTAACGCTTAAGTCCCCAGTGAATAACATATGAGAAGTAAAATGTATAGGAGTAGCTGAGAACTTGGCAAACAATTTCCGCTTCCGGCGTCCATAGTACTACACATTTATTGAGCCTCATTAATGACCTCAGAAAATGAAGAGGAAAAACACAAATGCTTTCTCTGATGCCAGTTCAATAATAGAAGTATTATTACGATTATTATTATTTTTTTGAAATATTTATTTTTTTTAGTTTTCTTTTATTTTTTTATACTATTATTTTTGCTAATTTTTTTTTTTTGGAGTGAAGTCAGGGGTGTTGTGCTTTGGGATGCTGCCAAAATGCGTTTCATGACTTTTTATTGTTTTGCTTTAAGGTTACACTTTTAAATACTCACATCCTACGTAGTTGGTATTATTGTAGTTGGCCTCGTATTACTACTGCCTCGTAGTCTCTCCATGAATCGCTGAACATGAGTGCTCATTGCTTATTATAAGCTTATTTTTATTTATTTTTTAAGTGCTCATGTCATTCCTTCCACCCTATTGAGTTGATTTTTTCTTTTTTGCTATTTAACTTAACGCCTTGCCTTGGTTACCTTCTGTTGTTGGTCGGTTATGTGCATTCGGTATTTCGTATGAGGGTCTTTCAGATTCTTGTTGTTAGTGCTGTTATTGTTAACCAAGAATGTCTTTAAAGTGACAATAGTGTGACATGTCTGGCGATGCATGACTTTTTGGAAATTTGCATAAAACGTTTTCAAAATTTCATTGTATTTTAGTTTTTTTTTTTCAAGTTTAAAAACATTAATTCAACATTAAAGACCGTGATGACAAATAAATTGTTATAAATAATTTAAAAATTTGATAAATCGAAATCGGTTTTTTACGAATATTTCAAACATTTTACCTTCGGCTTGCATATAAAATACTTATTTTGGAAACTTCTTATAAAAATGTATTTTTGTTTTTTTTAAATAAATTTAGATAAGGATTTATATCACGAACTTAGGAATAGTGTATTATTTCTAATACTGCAAATCCTTTAAGAAATAAGAAATATTATTAAAACATGCTTTACACATAAATTATTGTATTTTTAGAAAATCTCAATAAACGATTTCACGTTGTCATTAATAGTGATGACAACTATTAAGATCAGATATCAGCACTGTCAGCTATCTGTATCAATTGGAATATATCTTATATAATCCTTATGTTGCTTTAAGGAAGTTACTAACATATTGTGATATCAGCATAATGGTTTAAAGAGTGCTGTTATTTTAATTGGGGTTTTTACTAGGACTATGTGGTGTAATAAATGGGTACTACATGTCTGTTTGGTGGATGCAAGTTAACACTCGGGATTTTGTTTATGTGGAAATGCAATGATATTATGACGAATATTTTCAATTCCATAAAAAATTTGTTGTTTTTAAAATTGTTTGCAAAATATAGGTTCCTGAGATAATTATCAGCACAAATTCAAGTAGCAGTTATGTGCTTTTATAAGAGCAAAATTTATGATTAATAGATGGCAATTTAGTCCAAATTTTTTTGATTAGATATACATATGAATGAATGGATCTCAGAAACACCCTTAAGAATTATTTTTGCATATTTTATTTCAATTTATTGTCTGAATTATCCGATTTCATTTATGTTGACAAATATTTAATTTTCATTTGAAAATAGATATTTATTTTAAATTTAATTCAATTGACTTAGAAGCTAATACTTGACACTATATACCTTCTGCTCAAAGAGTATCCGGCAGTAAAAAAGTATTACAGCAGCTGTTAATGTGAGACTATCTCAAGTGCATTTAGCGATTTTTACTATGGAAAATTCTTGTTGTACGCGATTTTTTGACATAAACACGGCACCACTGTCATCGCTCAGGCACCATACTCGCCAGATCTGGCACCGTGCGACTTTTTCCTGTTCCCGAAAAATTGCCCTCTCGTGGTAAGCGTTTTGAGTCGATTGAATCGGAAGAAGAGAATTCGCCGAAGGAACTAAAAGCCATACCTGCACTGGCCTACGAAAAGTGTGTGGAAGATTGAGTAAAGCGTTGGCATATGTGTATCGCTTCAGAAGGAGCATATTTTGAAGGAGATAAAATAAATTCAGAATAAAATTTAAATTTGTGTTTTATTTACAAAATCCGGGTACTTTTTGAGCTAGAGGTAAAATGTTGAGTGAATATTCGGCCGATCTTATGTTCACGTGTCCTGCTGTTAAAAGTTAAACTTTTAAATATAAAATTGTTTTTCGGTTTATCAATAATAATAATTTAATACAATTTAATTTAGGAGTATTTCTCCAAGTGAAAGTAATAAATTTTATAGGCCAGGTCATGACATTATATGTATGGCTAAATTTAAAATTAAGTCATATAAAGGTATACATATATACAAAAAACTTATAATATGTTCGTTAAGAATATGTAGGGAAAAGATTGGAAAATGCTTTGGAGACAAATAATAACATTCAATACAATAACCAATATTCAACCCGGTCTCTAATAATATTATTATATATTGATAAATTTGATTTCAGTCACGTGGACATTATGGAAACATTTTAAAAACAGCAAGGTTTAAGATTACATCTAAAATCTTTCAAAACTCCTTCAAATATGTAATAGTGTATCTCAAGATTATTGCTTATAATGCTTAAGTCGTTGTTCATTATAAAGTCTTAATGATTTCAAAAATATATATACTATACATGTATAAAGAAAAAGAAAAAGAAACGATTCTCTAAATCATTTTATTTAGGTATGCACACGACATTTATAATAATTATTTCTAATAACTGATTTGATATCCATTATCTTAAAAGTCACATAAAATCAATAAATATAGTGGGTTATTTGTTGGCACATGGATGAATAAATTCTAGTTTTTTCATTTAAGAGTTTAGTACATTCATAAATTTTTATAAATTGACAATTATTATGATATCAATGCTGTTGCCAAATAAAATATAAAATTAGACATAATTAAAATTCAAGGCAATTTATTTTTTTTAATTGCTAACGACAATAAAATAAATAAGCTTTAGTAGACAATTGAAAATTTAACTAAATTTCAACCTTCAGTTACTTACGAAAAATTCCCATCAAATAATTTATAATATATATAATAAAATACGACATGGCCTTTTGCGAGCCATTCTCGTATAGTCATATATACTTTTATATATTTTTGTATGCAAAGTAGGTAATAGAAATCAATTAAAAGTTATATTGAATTAATTAAATACTGTCAAGTGACACATATAATAAAAATGTGATTAAATAAGAAAAGATTCTAGAAAGAGTTAAGTAATTGTTAAGTGTTTTAATGTAATAATAGATTTGTAATAAATCGAAGGAAATTAAAACTTACTTATTCATTAAAATGAATGAATCTAACATTTCTCATTTAATTATTGTATTATATTTTACATCCTTTAAATATATAAGTATAATGAGAAAGTGTATATTAAGTTAGTTGAGATGTTTGTGTCACAGGAAACGTGATAACCTACATATAATAAGACTATTAATTGCATACATCTTTGAAGTGGGTTGTTTTATTAGTTTAGTACTATAAACCATTGGTCCTGTTTAAAAACAGGTTTATATTGCCACTACACCAGTAAAATTGTAGAGCCACAATGGTTCGATTCATTGAGGTAAGTCTGTTAGATTGAAAAATCAGTGATTCTTGTTCGAAATCGGTACAGTTTATAATCGGTTCACATTTTTGGTATTAATGGATTTCTAATTAATTTAATAAGGAGTTTTTCGAAAAGTAGTGACCTAAAACAACAAAAATTGTTTTTTTATATTATTTTAATTAATTTAATTTTTGGCTGACCATACTGGTATTTTGGGTATTGCCAAGTACTAATTTTATGAAATAAATTATATTTGACTTATTTCTGACCAAGAAGTCTTTCAATTTTTGAAATGAATGACAGAAGCTTCGCATTAGACTTTTCACACAATTTTTAGTTGCACTGTATTAAGTTACCATACGAGACTTGGGCTTGATCTGTTACATAGTGTGTTACCTAGCTGTTTTTACAGTTCCATTTCTAGTTATTCTGTAAGGACAAAACTATAGGTGAGCAATAGTTTTTGACAACAAACTCAATAATTGTGATTGACTAAGCATCTCACTCATTTGAAATATCCGTATATAACTTTTTTCTATTTCCGGGAGTACATTAACCATAATAGGGTTATGTTAGTTTTATATAGGCGTTTAAAATCGATTGTTGTAGGATTTGGAAATCATATTTCAATCAGACTACGAAAAATATATGGACGGTTATATTAAGCATAGGCATACTTTTATTGCATTTTGTGGATGACAAAATAAGCCAATTTTTTTTTTATTATTTTTTATTTGATGTTTTAAAGCATATGTACATTAAAATTAACAAATGTTAAAGTGCCATGTAGTACGATTAAAAAAAGAAAGCAAACTAATTCGTGATAGTTAACAACACTAAAAAGTAGAGAATTATTAATGGAAAATAATATAAATTAATTTCTCATAAATTTTTGTTTAGAAATTGTCTGTACATATATTTTTAATACTAAAATTAAAACGTACAACGTTCTGTTGAGCATAAAAGTTTTCGAAAAATATTTGTGCGAAAAATGATTTCTGAAGCAACCTTCACAATACTCGTATAAAGGTACATCCGAATATATACGGTACTGGACAGTACGGTACAATCTCATACGATATAATCGTGAATCTGCTGGAATAAAATAATTAAAATAACACACTAAGATTATCAAGATAATAATCAAGATGCGACAGGGTATGGTACTGTCAATGTTTTTTATGCTTCATTTTAGCATTTTTTTTGAAAACATCTTTTCAAGTAAATAATTATCAAAAGGGTTCAAATAGAACATTTCCTTTTATCTATTTGTAGTATAATTACACATTTTTTATATATGAAGTACATATATCTTAAAAGTTCTGGTATTAATATGATAAGATATTTAGTTTTTATAATCAAATGTTAACTGACAGATATATGTAACGATTACCTTGTACTTTATTAATATAAATATCGGTACATAGTACGATTACGGTTATATGTACCGTACCGTGTCTGGATGGGCATACCTTAAAAAGGTATTAGAAATTTCTGGAAATACATTTCAGTAACCTTCAGAGAATGGATTGAATATTAGTAATCAACTCAAAATAATTTTAGTTTAATCATTTTATTTATTTAATGATTTTAGGAATTTTTCTATTATTTGTGTTTAACTTTGAATATTTAAATTTTTATTATTTTCAATGGATTTTTTTCAAAATAAATTGAATTAAAACATTTAAATTGGAATTTAATCGAACTTAAAAATAATTTTTACATACTGACGTGTTTAATTAAAATTCAGTGCACAACCTCGGCCATTGACGAAAAGATATATAGATATGTATATACCTATATATACTCTTTTCATAAATAAATCAACGAAATTAATCAAAGAAATAAATATACACAAAAGTATAAAGTATTTTGTTTTATTTATATAATTTCCTTTTCTTCGCTACTTACTTCGCAAATGGATTTTTTTAAAACCGTTTTTTTTTTTAATTTTTTATATCGTGTGTACTTTATACGCATTTGTATTTTTTATATATTATCGCTTGATATCTTTTTCGTTGGGAAGTGAGTACAGCCATTTTTTAAAAATGGCCGCCACGACTTCATATGTAAATTATTTATTATCGTTTATTGTTTTATTTTTTTTTTATTTTTCAAGACATATTTTGTCTGTCTATTTTGAAAATAATTTCTTTTCTTTTAATTTTTTTAATCTTCTTAAATGGCGTGTGCATTTTATTTATCTTCACGGGTTTCTATAAACGGAGTTGGTGCCATTTTTAGGGTTCAGTACATTTCTACATTGGAGTATTACTAATCGTACAGTAAAATAATCATAACTAAAAATAAAGCATTTCCTGTACAAAAATTAAAAAAAATAAAATAAAAAAATAGTTTTAATCAAACTTGCCTTCACAAAAATTTCCAAGTAAAATTTTTTTTACTAATATTTTTATAATAATTTTAGTCATAAGTTTCAATTTTTATTTAAAGAACGTTTGTAATTGAAATTAATTTATTTTAATAATTTGTTAACCTACTTTCACTTTGGCTATAAATTTTTGTTTTATTATTATTATTATTGCTTGTTGAATTTTCACCACTACTTTCTAATTTTTTTTACTAATAATTTAAGCAATAAAATTATATTGAATTAATTCACAATTGAACTTACTTTTTAATTTGCTGCTGCTGGAGGCTTCACGTGTCCATGGTGGATCGCCATGCCCAGAGAAGTCTCTTAATTTTAAATAGCTTATTGTCAGTCTTATTATGGAAGCCTTATCCAGTTGGCTTGTTATTGCTGCAGGTAATGGTAACATTTTCGCCAGTTCATAGAATTCATAATTTTCCTTTCCACGACGCGAACGCGCTGCATCCCGTGATTTCTCTTTGCGTAGCTCTAAAATACTATAAATAAAATATATTTAATTAATAATTAAAGCCATTTAAATATATAGATTGCGAGATATGAGATATAATTTAAATCTGTTTCTGTGCTTAGTAAAATAAGCTTTAATACTTAAAATCACTTAAAATACTTAAATTAAATAAATAAATACTTAAAATTAAAGTCACTTAAATATTACTAAAATAAAAATAGTAGTCTATATACAATGATTGCGAGATATGAGATATAATTTATAATCTGTTTCTGTGTTTAGGGAACTAAGCTTCAATACTGATATGTTTATATTTTGAAATGGTTATAATTAAATAAATCCTAACTATTTATTTGTGACTAAAAATGTGATATTGACCTTGCTATTTGGTGTTAAAATATGACTATCTATTTAAAGTATTCATTTTTAGACTAAAAATAGTATACTGGATAAAACAGTTTGATGAAATCTATAAATTCCTATGTAATTTCAGCCATAACGATGAAATGAGTGTCCTTATATCAGTATATATCAGTATTTAATGTAGAGTACAGATAATGGCCACGTATCTGTTAGTACGTATCCTTGTACAAATCTTGCAAACATCAGTTTATTTTAATCAGCTTTCCTTAATAGGTTATTTAAACAAAAATATGTCTGTGATATTCAGTAGTCTGGATACGATTACTGTGATAGGTTATAGGTTATCGTGATGGTATACCAGATTTATAAAAAGGTTTCGACAAGTAGCGAACTACAACAACAAAACTTAGTTTTATATTATTTTAATTAATTGAATTTTTGGCTGACCATATATATATAGATTTCTTATTTTTAATTATTCGTAAATAAAAACTTCTTATTTTTAATTTTTCGTATATAATAAATAATAATAATTCGATAATAGAGAGAATATCTCAATTTGTTAATACTTTAAAAATGAACATTTATTTTAAAAATGAACATTTAAAATTTTTGCAACAATTCTTATTTTTATTACAAAGCTGTTTTGATTTAATAAAATTTTCACACGCTCTAGAAATTGGAGAACGGTTGAAGTTAAGATGCCCACAAGAACTAAAGTAAAACCGTTTGTTATAATTTAGTCGGCCATAATCCATAGCCGATATATGTTGTTGTTTTAAAATCGTAATGTCGAGATCAATGCAAATAATTCCTGCGAAAAATTTTCAGATAGTGAAGTTTTAATAAGAGTCTCCACTGTTATACTAAGTACTCCTTTAATACCAATCACTTAGATATAACTAACGACACCTCATTTCGACCGAATTTTCAAGTTCACTAGACACTAACATGCACAATTTCTCGATATAAAGTATTTTTCAGACCAAGGTCAGCACTAGAATTTACTAGGGTGTATGTGTACTTAAGAAAGTTGTTCTTCATGAATAAATAAAGATTTTTGACGTTCGTAATTGTGCAGCATGAGATGCTTTTGTCGACTAAATCAGAGCTATAATGCATACTTAAGTCGTCTATATCGATGATTTGATATATCGAATTTGAACACATTAAAAGAAAATATACTGTTCTAAAAAATTGTGGTTCAATTTGTGGACATAGTACTTGGTTTATTTATGTTTTAACTCATATGGAACAATTTGTGGAATAGGTGTAAGATGTCAACTACTTTAAATATCTTAGAAGTATAGTAACCATTAACGGATGTGCTATTGTTCATGTTAACAATCATCTTTGGACTGCTACTAACTTAAGAAAGATTTGAAACATGTATTCTAAAACGAAAAGCAAAATTTTCAATGTTTGTGTCAATATCCGTCTGCTGTATGACTGAATTACTTATAGATGATTGTGACGGATATTTAGTATTTAGTAGCCTGTAGTTATTATCAATAAACTTTTTTGGGTTAAAATGAATAAACAGTCAATTGGCAACGAATTAATTAAATGAAAGTACAATAAATTTTTGGGGTTGCAGTTTTCGGAAATCAGTCAAGAAAATCGTCTATGCGGCCTTAGTCTATGCTACATAAGAAAATAATCCATAAGGATCCATAAGAAAAAATAAGGCAGACTGGCAACTTTGTTGAAATTAAGTAAAGTCTATAAACATCAATAAAAAATATTTGTTAGACTTCTTTAAAAAATACTTGTATTAATTCATTATTAATAATGAATTTTTATTCATTAAATTTATAATGAATTACGTCATTTTCATTATTTATAATAAGTTATGTTATAAAATTCTTTGAGATTAACTATGTTCATTTTTTAAATAAGTATTATTTATATAAATAATACTTTTAATTTTAGATTTGGTTAAACGTCATTTCATACTAATTGTACTGGGGTATAATAGTTCTAACAAATGTATTTATTTGTAAGTCTCATTATATATTTATTTATTTAAAATCACTATGATTAATAATATCCCTTTTGGACTATACTTAAAACAATTATAGCCTAGCCTTCAGTAGGTAGCCATAGTGAGTATAATAAGTTCTTTTATTTATATATATCTATATATAAATACTATGTACTTCTATTTTTTTTTACTTTAAGCTAAAAACTTACAACAGTTACTAATATAGCCGCGCCGTTAGCTCAATTTGCAATAATTGATATATAATAATATGAATATATTAGCAAACAATTTTATATATAGAAATAAAAAGTATAGAAAGAACACTATATAACATTATTTTAAAAACCATCTGTAGAGTGTTGTTAAATTTTTGTTATTCTCTTTTTATTTCTATTCGAATCTTTCTAACTTTTAATAGTTTGTTTCTGTCACAAGAGGAATTACTTTCAAAAAAAAAATATTAACGTTGTTAAATTCTTTTTTTTCCACTCTGTATTACTTACTTCATTTAATACATCAGCTACATCAACAATTTTAGATTAACTAATCATTAATGAAAGTATGCTATAATATTAGGATGATCTAATTCATTGAATAATGGGCTCCATTTACAATATCATTAGATTGAATAAAAAATAATCCTGTCATTATATTGAGAATACAAAAATGATTAAATATTGGTTCCAATTTCTATAACATTAGACTTCATAAAAATAATCCTGTTTATAAACTATAGTACATTTCATTAAATTCTCAACTGAAAGTCTTCTTCAAAGACTTTTTTATGAAAAATATAAAAAACAAGTTAAAAAGGTGTTTTAGAGCAGCTCGACGCAGCTGTCATTTAGAAAGACAAAAATATTTCAAAATGCTATCCATGTGAGAATGAGTGATGCAATGCACCTTCGCAGGCAACCTTTCGTCGTGTGACTCTTAAAATTGTTGCTGATGAATAGATGTCAACAGCAATTACAGATTGAAATGTGTTGTATCTTGCATGTTGTATATTCTTCTAAAAACATGAATAATTGCCTGCAATTTATAACAGTTTCAGCGCCTTTTGTCTAAGACAGTGGTGTATCTCTTAGGATTGTTATAGATTTTTTCGTGGCATTATCTACTAAAAAATATTCAATTTGTTAAACGCTTAAAAACTAAAAAATGTGCAAGTGTGAAAAATGTTTAAGAATAAAAAAAAAAATATGAAAAAATATTTTCTCACAACTTTATTTGTCTACTTTAAATTCTAAGATAGAAAAATTGCTATTCTTTGTTGAATACAAACACAATTTTATTTATACTCATACAATTTGACTTGATAAATGTTTTCTTTATATAGTTAAGTAAATTTATGCTTACACTTTATTTATTTGTAGTTGTTAAAACTTTACTTAGTTTATATATATACATACATTATTAGTTTAAAATTTACTTTTAACACAGATACTTCTTTTTATTTTATAAATATATTCTCATATATGTATTAATATATAACCGCAACTCAGATACATTTTTATCTTCCTATAAAAGCACCGCTGATCTTTATTGGTATAAAGTTGGTAGTCTCAGTCTAAGTTGAGCTCATTTACATGCAGCTCTTTATACTTTTAGTGCCGCTTAGTTTTCATTCATAAAAGCATATTTGCTCTAAGCTGAGCTTTATCCGCAATATCTTGCTTTAGTTACATTTTTTGACTTCTTTATTTTACCATTGAGTGAGTGTACGTACTTTAAACTCAAAACGAAGTTTCTGTTGTCGGCTTTAGATTTTGTCTTAAAGCGTAAAAATGTTGGGATTATATCTGAAGCCCACATCAAGTTTAGCATCAAGAAGAACAACAATAAAAACAACAACCATTATCGTTCTGCTTATGTATCCATAAGATAGATAGTTTCATAAGAAAAACTTCATTTAAAATGATCATAATTTTTACTTCTGCTTTTGTTCTTTTTTACCTATTGTTGTTGTTTTAGGTCGTTCATTATGTTGTCTTCAAAATTTACTTTTATGTTTACTTGTAAAAATCTGTCATAATATTTATATGAAGTTGTTTCTTGCTTTATAAAAGATTTTGTTGACATTTTTTTATTTCGGTTCAAAACTCTTTCTCGAACTGTTAACAGATGCTTATCTTGTTGAAATTTCTTGTTAAAAAATTATAAAAATATTTTTTGGTAATTAACTAAAAGCTATAAAGCATTTACAGTCATGTGTTTGCCACGGGCCAAAAGTTCTTCAGACATTTATGAAATTTATTAATATTTTGTCTTTAGCTCAGATTGCAAAATAATGTTTCATTAACCGAATTTTACAAAGTACGTGCAAAATTTTAAAATTCCTACCTTAATAAAAGCGTGTTAACTTCATTTAAATAGTGAACTCAATTTAATAATTGCTTTAAATTATAGTGAAAAATTAAATTTTTAGTATTAAGAATTAGGTTAACATATTTAGTAAATATTTTAAATCAATTTGAATCATTAAGAAATATAGAGTTATTATAAATATAGAGTTCCGATTGGCTTGCTTTGGTAAAGCTATTCTATCTTATGAAGGCATTATAAATGTTTTAAACGGTTCGGAGGTAGAATGGGTAAGAGTAGCAGAATATGTAAAAAATTGTATAGCATATCGGTATTATTTAATATCACAATATAATAATTAATATATAGTTTGTGGATCTTCTATCATTTATAATGTGTTTATACTAGTTTATTGTTATACTCACTATTGCACAACTACTTTTAATACTACTATTACAATATAAGTCGACGGACGACATCGTGTCACAGTCGCTATTTTAATTATATTTATTTTTATATTTATTTATATATTAATTTAAGATACATCATATTGTAAAAATGAAATTTAAAATG
This sequence comes from Teleopsis dalmanni, assembly GCF_002237135.1. Taxonomy (NCBI): domain Eukaryota; kingdom Metazoa; phylum Arthropoda; class Insecta; order Diptera; family Diopsidae; genus Teleopsis; species Teleopsis dalmanni. The sequence goes on along the minus strand of NC_051846.1, from coordinate 55,350,060 downwards.
AAAATAAATATACATACATACATATAGAGTTATTATAAACTCAAATAATAACTGCAATCAATCCGTGATAAACAATAATCTAGTCAAGGTGTAAAGAGGGGTTTTGAGAATACCTCGAGTTAAGAAAGAGTAAAAGTGCTTAAGTGCACTGGCTCAAAACAGCTTCAACATAATAACCAATCCGTTACATTAGTAACAAGTAGAAAATATATCATATTAATCTTTAATTTACTACACACACATGTTTAATATAGAAATCAGTCATATATGGGTTCATAAATGTGTCCTGTCGAATGTAAAACGCACAGTCTTCTCCTTCAAATTACAAAGAATGCGGAATTAAAAATGACTAATTAAAGATAATATGTTTTACACACTTATTTCTGGATCCGATACATTATCCAGGCGCAACAGACACGTTTGCAAAGGAGTGCTATGTCACGTCAAAACCCGGATAAAGATTGTGATTGCTAATTACGTCGGAACGTAGTCCGAATTAAGTCGGAGAATCCAACCGACTGATTACACTTCTCTTATCTATAATATTCAACATCAATTATTGATCAAATATAGATATACATATGTCTTTAATAAGAATAAATAATTAGCAAATAACTTATCCACAGTTGGTCATTTAAAAGAAAGAAGATCTTTGTGGATATGTAAGATTGTGTTAAATATAATATAATAGTATAGGACGAAATTTTTTAAAGTATATGCGAATTGCTAAATTAAAAATCTAACGATGCAGAGATAACGGATTATTTAATCACTAAATGTTCTTGGTTTAAACTAAGCAAAAAGTTTTTCTTACGAGTATACACTAACAAAAAGTTTGTGTTACAATCAATGAATCTAATATGACTTCCTCAAAATTTTAAGAAAATCTGTTATAATATATAGATGAGAACATTATAGATTGGTAGCAATACTTGTTTTTAAAAACAAACTATGCGGTTTATTGTTATTGCTGTTGGAAAGAATTATTAAGATTTTAATATTTTATAGGGTTTTTTATACAATAACAAGCAAATAAAGTTTACAGGGTTTACAAAAAAATCACCGGTAATCGTAGTGCACAACGGATTTTTTAGATACACTCTCTTCAGTATCAATTATTATAAAATTGTTTGAAGCTCTAATAAGATGTTTTATAATATTGTATATTGATGTGAAAATTATATGGTAGATTAACAGAAATAGAACTAATCGTGTTTGAAGGTAAAGGAATAAAATTATGGAGCTACATTATTTTACAGGATTGTTAATAACATTACAAGCTTATAAGGTTTACAGGTGACTCTATAGGTAGTCTGTCCTCGTAGTGCGGAATAGTTTTTTTAGAAGCCTTTCCCTCTGCAATAAAACAATAAAAAGCTGCCTAGTATATGTTACCTATTGTAACATATACTTAATGTAACATATACTAATGAAAGTTAAAGATTGTCAAAACTAGAACCAGCAGTTTTAGAAGGGAAAACAATACAAACGATTTTTTGACTGGTATTAGAAAATGATTACACCTACAAATATGCGTTTTATTAGTTGATGAAAAGTGGTATCTCTTTGGATTGCATTATATTGAAGTGAAAGAAGCAGTTTCTAAAATTGGTTGTACATGTTAAAAGATGACGAAAGAGCTCACAAAGCTCCAACTCTTCGTTAGTAACATTCTAGAAAATAATAGAACAGAAGAAGTAAACAGGTAAAGGATTGATGAAATAAATTTACGGAAAATATATGTCAGCAATTGGATGTAAAAAAAAATTAACTAATCTTGAATGCTATTCTACAATAGATTGCAGATGTCAGACAATACATTTAGTAATAATCACTAAAGCAATATAGTATATCAGATATAAAAACATATGGATGTATAAAAAGAATTCATCGGATTTATTTACATTGTGAAAATCCACAACACCTCTTAAATTATCTTTCAATTTAGTATTCTTTCGTGTTAAGAAATAATTTATTATCAATGGCAATATGACACAAAATTAATTGCTAATAATTTGTAGACCAATTAGTAATGCAACATTTATTTTATATAAAAGAAAATTGACAAATTTGTAACGAAACAAATTGGAACTTTTCCCTTCAAGATATTGTTTTGTAATTCTTGAAAATCAATCAATCTTTGTTCAATTTTCAAGCTACTAGCGACAGAAATCAATTACATTTACATTATGTCGTCATCGGTAAAATTAAATATATAACACTAAAGGTAACAAATATGGGAGAGGTGTTGATATCTCAAATAAAAAAAGGAACAATCATGTTTGACAAGCTTTAAAATCAAGCGAATTATCTGCAAAGTGAGTTGAATTTGCCTTACGGAAATGAAAAAATATTTGCAAAAAAAGTGCAAATCATTTATCAAATATTCTTCATAAAAAACTGTTCGAGCTAATGTTAAAAAAGGGGCTGTATTAGGGTTCACGGGTGTTACTTTTATAACATACACATTGTTATAATTTAATAGACTTTTGTATTGACAAATGATTTTGTAAGAAAATAAGTAGTAACAATTTTTAAATAACATAACAGTGTTGAAGTAGTGAAAAATAATAGTAAAAATCGTATAAATAATATAAATTGGAATTTTTATTAAAACTTTTTAAAGTTATAGATTCGAGATCCAAAGCTAAATCATTGAACATCTATATTAATATTATTAATATAATATTTATACTCAATAAAGTATATTAAAACTCCGTATAGTTCTTTGTGCTTGGATTTAATTTCAAAGGGTTAAGTTTAAATTTGTTTCAAAATAATATTTATATGCCCACGTCTCAGTACCCGTAAAAATAGGCTTTAACTGCTGCATGAGTGTTTTCACAAGAAGGGTTTTAAAAGTCCTCGATATTGTAAGACTAACTTGATTATTCATATTCTATAAGATATTTATTAAAATAAAAGATATTTAAAGATATATATATATCACATTTAAAAGATATCAAAAACTTAAAATCTATTAAAAATATATTATTTAATTTCTAAAAAATATGGAGACTAACTTTTATAATCATTACATAAAATTAAAAATTCCTGAAGTTTTCCTATTTAAGCGTATCTATTGTACCTCACATTCCTTTTGACTAGTAACAGATTGCTAATAAAATTATCTATAACTCATAATTAGTATTAAATTGCAAATGTTCATTTGTAACCCCGAAAATAAAGAAAAATTAAATGGCAAAAAAAACTTTGCACATTTCTTACATCTTTTGAATTCCAAAAGAGGAATGAGAATATAAAGTCACACTGTGACATTGCATTCATTCGAGTATTAGAAGCCATTTGTACCCAGTATATTACTTCGAGAATACCTGGGGTGTAATTATTTGCGTAATAACATAGAAGAGTACAAAACATACAAACAAACTGATAATATTTACTGCCTTTGCGGTATAAGGTAATCCTGCTTAATCCTTTTAGGTATATGGAGCAATGAACTTTTCATGTTACTTAATGGAAATCAAAATATTTGCGTTGATGTTAAGATTTTAAAGTGGATCAAGACATTAAAATCATTGAGACATATTTTTATTTACTAAAATTTTGATTTAAAATCGAGATAAGCGGAGTTAAGGTAGTACACTGAGAAAAGGATATTCGCAAATAAATTGCAATGAAGTGTAAAAGCAGCTTAGGTTTCTAAAAGGACTTAAGATACGATTTTAATTGATAATCTAAAAAAAAAGTTCTTTACTGAAATTATCGGTTAATGTTCGATGGTAGTGAGAATTTACTTAATACTTTTCACAATAACTATACTTTATTTCATTTTGATTTAGATTTTTGAACTTTGAAGACATTTTTATAATTACTAGAAAATTTTATTCAAAAAATTTTCAAACTTTTCTTTCATAGAAAAGAGAAAGATAATATTTAATAGCGAAATTAATACGATTTTGGCTAATCATACAGCTATTTTAAGTATTGCTAAATATCCATAATCAGTGGTCTTGGAATTATTTCTTATATTTAATTATTCGTAAATAATTTTTTGAGACTGCAAGTACTAGTCTCTATTTAATTAAATTAATATAAAAAATGTTTGTTGTTGTAATTCATTACTTTTCGAGACCTCTCTATCAAATAAAATAGTTTCTATTAAGTAAAATACTCACTTCTGGCATAACTGTCTATATCATGATAAAATAATTATTTTGCGTACATATATGCAAGCAAAATGAGTGAATTCTTGAGACTAGTTTGGATCAAAAAATAAGAGGAATTCAGTCGTGAGAAACTTACGTTAGTATTACAATGGAGTTAATAAAGTTTTTTTTATTTATATATAAATTATTTAAAAATTTTTATATCCACCAAAATCCATCATCAAATTCTTTATTTTTTTAAATTACACTATAAATTTATATATTAATAAAATTTTTTTATTTAAATTTTCAGGTTTAACATTTTTTTTCATTCTGTACTATTTATTATTATTATATTACTATTTATTGTTATTATATTACTATTTATTATTATTATATGACAATTTATTATTATTATATTATTACTTATTATTATTATATTACTGTATTTTTATTATAATACTATTTATTATTATTATATTACTATTTATTGTTATTATATTACTATTTATTATTATTATATGACTATTTATTATTATTATATTACTATTTATTATCATACATATCACTATTTATTATTATTATATTACTATTTATTATTATATGACTATTTATTATTATTATATTACTATTTATTATTATTACATGATTATTTATTATTATTATATTACTATTAATTATTATTATATCACTATTTTTTTATTGTACATATTACTATTTATTATTATTATACTACTATTTATTATATTTATATTAATATTTATTATTATTATTATTATACTTTATTCGTTTTTTATGTTTTATGTGTGTTTCTATTTAAGGTATTTTTGTTTTTTATTTTTAGTACTTAAATACTTATTTAAATAACTTTCTTTTTAAAGCAATTGATCCAACTTTCTATTATTAATAATTAATTTTTAATGTTGTTCATTTATTATTACAGATTTTAACAATGTTACTGTTTAAAGGTAAGTGAATATTTTTGTTATTATTATATTATTACAAACATAGGCTTTAGTTTAACATAGGCTAATTTATTAATATAAAGGAACTTATATATATCTATAAATATTTAAGATATATGTAATAATATATATATATATATATATATATATATATATATATATATTACATAATTTCACTTCAAATCTATTAAACAGTATCTTTTCTATATACAATTTCAATTCCAAATACAATTTCGAAGGACGTTTACATACTCCTTTTTAAATGTCCTTATTACAAATGAAGTTTAATATAACAATTTGTTTCTAAAAGTTCCTTATCTAATCTAATGACTTTGTTATTAAAAGAAAATTATTATATAAGTTTTATTTTATATTCTTATATATATGGAAATATAGTTAATGGTTATTTTTTTATAAAGTATTGCAATAATTGTAATAAAGAAAATTTCCAGTGCAATGTTTATAGTTTACTTGGATCAAAAGATACATTTCTTAGATACATTGCTGTAGTTGGAACACTGCTTTTAATATAAAAAAATATTTTTTTATTTATCTTCTTCTAGTTTGTTTTATTTGTTACATAAATTTTGTTAGCGTTCATATACCGTTATTGGTAATATATATTTCGAGAGGAGACTCAGCATGATGTAAACAATTTTTTATATTTTCATTTGTGTGTCCCTAAAAAGTAAAAGTGATTTTAGGAAAAAAAACAATAATAGTTTTTTTTCTTTAAAAATATCACAGGTCAAACAGAGAAGCTATTGAATTATTGAGTGACGAAAGTGATTTATTTCAATTAAACCATCGCACACATAAGATAATGGTGGATAGTATCTTCTTTTCTTAGATAGTTTCTTAGTACAAAAATGATTCGGGATATCACAAATAACGGTAATTTGAAGAGTTTTTTCTTTAGTAATCAGACAAGATTAATTTTTAAATGTAATTTAATTTAATAATTTTTGTTTTTAAATAAATGAAAAATAATAAAAATAATTAGGATTTATCAAACTTTATAAGAATATTATTTTATGGATTTCATATGGACTCTGTAGGTAGAACTTTAATATCTCCCGCATCTATGAAATTGTGTAAGGAAGGATCCTGACAAAGAAATTATTAATCCAATGGGACTTGTTCATTGCAAGTGCTCGATGTTGTATTCGACTGTTTCTCTGTTTTTAGAGCTGTTAGCTATCATTTAACATTTGCTTATATATATGAATTAAGTTGATGCCTTCATAATTGATCCAGAATTGAATTTAGTAGTGCAGTTTATGTTCGGTAATTTTTTTTTTTCGAATACGTAGTAAGAGTATTATAAGGAACAAACAGTTCCTTACACACCACACTGACATTACAAACAGTTTTGGTGTTAGTTGGTCTAAAGACTAGTCGGAAGCGTCATCATAATATTGTTTATGGCATACATTTTATAGGTGGTTAAATTTTTAAAATAAATTAAGTCTTTATTTATTATTATGTACATACATATATGAGTTTAATTCAGTACCAAATTTTAAGGTATTTTAATTCATAATTGGTTTGAATTCAATTTATGAGGGCAATTCAATTGCGGTTTGACGTTTTTAATACATGACTTTATTACTTCACAAAATGATGTTGAGAATTTTATTTTTTATATTATATTTAATTTATATATAAAGTATAACTTTTTGTTTATTTCTAGTAGTTATGCTATATTATGAAAAATATATGTCAATGAGTGGCTTAAGCACTCTAAGTTTGAACTGATATATTCTCCCTGAACTACCGTTAACTGTTTCTTTGAAGGAATTTGTATGTTGGGTGACATTTTTAATGTACCACTTTATTGTTTTAGTAAAACATTTTTATTTGTTTTGAAAATAATTCTAAATTTTCTCAATCATAAGAATGTTTAAATCATTTTACACTATATATATAATTACTATATACTTTTAACTCCTAGGAGGAGCATAGGGTCGCACTCTATATGATATCAATAAATTATAAAAATTCTGTTTTTTGTTTATGTTTAAATATGTTTTAATGAAAAAAGAACTTGTGGAAAATGTGTTAACTAACCCAGGTTCGAGAGGTTGTTGTTGTCCATGCATTCCCATACCAGGTTGATGCTGATTTGACATTTTATTATATGGCACAGCGCACAAATCTTGTGTAGGCACCAACCAAGAATGTGTAAATGGACCAGCACCTACACCAGGCATTCCTAATGAGCCCATAGAAGTCATATGGCTGCCTGGATGACCAGGTGTAGGTTGACGCTGATAACCAGCGTAGTCCATTGCAACAGCTTGATAAGGTAACATGTTGATTGCAAATTCAATTTCTAATAGGTTCGATGTTTAACGTTATAAAGAATTTAATTAATTTGTAAGTAATTAATTAATAAATGAATTTTTTTTATTTTCGTAAAATATTTTGGCACATTTTGTTACAACGTTTTATATTTATTTTGACACTTAGAATTTTTTTTTAATGGAATTTTTAGTTGAGCACTTAAACTTATTTCAACTTTTTCGCAAAGCTTTTGTTTATTGAAAGGTCATTGAATCCTTTGATGCATTTGGCACACAACACACGCTTCACACACATTCACAATAGTTGGGGAGCGCCAGCAAATTATGCGTACGTGTGGATTATTCAGTTTATGTATCTTCGTCTAAAATATCTTACACTTGAAATGTGCATGCGTGAAGCAATTTTTAAACTATTTTAAAACACCAAAAAAATATATGTGTGTGAAATCGATAAACGTAGAATGGTGAATGGTGAATTTAAAACGCAAGTGTCCTGCTATGTTGTTTGGAAGACACAACGTAAATTAGCGATTTCAATTGAATCCTTCGGTTAGTACGCGACACTCGTGTACGTCCACTTTGAACGCGCCGTTACGTTACGTTTTTACGTTTCATGCAAAGATTCGCCTTGCATTACGACGTTCTGTTATTAAAGTTAGCAATTTTTTGATTTCATTTTGTAATCACATCAATACGAAGTATTCGGCACGTCTGTGACGAAATCAAGTACAACGCCACGTACATTAACGGTATAGAATCGAACTGTTGAAAATTAGTTCTCTGCACACGGACAAATACAAATGCTCGCAGTGAATACGCTGAGTTTCGTTCACGGTGCGCAAAAAGAATACACAAATTGTACACACCACACTGCTCGTATTAGATGAATAACAAAAACAATAACAAAGACTTGAAGCAACAAACACGGTGAAAATGTACGTCCGTAGCTGCCAACGAGTACGTGCAGAATAATTTAGACATGTTCATGTCCACAAACTTAACCAAAGTAAGGCAAAATAGCGGAGCAACGCAGAGTAACGCAGAAACAGGCATAGCAGCGCAACGCAGCGCAGCACAGCACAGCACAGTACGCAGTATACTACAAAAGAGCAGAGCAGAGCAGAGCAAACAAACATGCACACACATAAAATGCTAATGGTATACTCAATGTTTTTGTTGGGGGTGATAATATTTACTTTGTATTTTTTTTGTTTTTTTTTTTTTTTGATTTTTTAATGCCAGGATATAAAAGCAAGTAAAATTCTATTAAGAAAAAAATTAAAAAAAATGAAAAATAAAAAACAACTAAACAAAGACAAAGCTAAGAACGTGCGCTGTGCTGTAGTCACAGCATTTTGACTCCCACACATGCTTTACATATACGTCACACACATGCAAACATACACATGAAGTAACAGCAA
>NC_051846.1:55309110-55341159 GCF_002237135.1 Teleopsis dalmanni | reverse complement strand
CTTAAGTGAATCCACAAGAGTAACTGAATATCGCAACAGAAGCAATGCTTATTCATTTTTTCTCAAAAAATTCCATCAAACTGTTTATTGCAGTGATATTAAAGGTCTTTTCAAGAAATTGCAAATAAGGTGTAATCCTAGCGAATGGTGTCTTTTACAGATAGTTCAAAATTTAGTTTAAGATCTGCTGTTGTTCACAACGGCAATGAACTTCTCACTATACCATTAGCGCATGCCGTTGGGGTAAAGGAAACCTATGATGAAGTTGCGAAAGTTTTAAAGTTAATTCAATATAACGAATTCAATTGGAAGCTATGCGCCAATCTAAAGGTTGATTTTTTGACTAAAGTACAGAGCAACAAAGGATCATTTCCTACGTTCATCTTGGCCAAAAAACGAAGATCTCATAATAGGAATTCAAAATATCGCAAATAAAGCTCTTATTGAACCGTGTCAGAAAGTTTTGCCACCTTTGCATATAAAACTTGGCCTAATGAAAAATTTTGTTAAGGCTCTGTAAAAAAACGAAACCCCTGTGTCCGAATATTTTACACATTTTTTTCCCGGCATTTCTTTTGCCAAAATTAAAGAAGGAATCTTTGTTGGACCACAAATCAAAAAACTGATGAGGGATGAAAAATTTAATAATGTGTTAAATAAAGAAGAGTTGAAAGCATGGACTTCGTTTAAGCAAATGGTTATCGGCTTCTTGGATAACGAAAGAGATTCACTTTATAGAGAAATTATTTCATCTTTAATTGAAAATAACAAAGTTCTTGGCGCAACTATTTCTCTAAAAATGCATTTCGTGCACTCTCGTGTGGACTTTTTTCCTTCAAATCTCGGTGCAGAATGTGATGAACAAGGTGAAAGGTTTCATCAGAATATCTCTGCAATGGAAAAAAGATATCAAGGGTATTGGGACGCAGGCATGTTAGGAGATTATTGTTGGACAATTATAAGAGAAACAAATCCTACACACTATAAGAAGTTTGCTCAAAGTACATATATACCTCACTATAATATATAAATTAACTTTCAATAATGCAGTTCCACGTTCGACGTCAAACTTTTATATAAAATGCAATATATTAATATTAAATAATATTAATTTTAATTTTTTAAATAAAATTTGTGCAATTTTGCATAATACAGTTTTGATTTGCACTCTAAATTTTACAAAATAAATTCGAAAAAATGATTTTTCTGACTTCTTAATAAAACCCACTATTTTGGGCAACTTTGGAAAATGGCAAATAACTTCTGAAATTTTTATTCGATTTTTATGTTAAGCCACTCAAAATATTTGTACTAAAACAGTCTGTAACATTAATTAAAAAAAAAATTTTTTTTTAATATATTTGTGGGAGTCCCATAACCTTGAAAATCGAAAAAGTTGAAAAAAGCGTAAAAAAAACATTTTTCATCTGCACATTTCTAGCTATAGCAGCTAAACTAAGTAAGTTACATTAACGTTATGTAACTCAAAATATTGGTATAAGTTTCACCTTTAATTTGATATATAATATACTACCGAGATAACTTCAGAAAAAAAGCTATGGGGGAATATGCAGGGTGATGTTTTGAGAAAAGTCAAAATAACGAAAACGGTACATAGGAAAAAAAAATCGTTATGATTTTCGAGTTCTACGGAAAATTTCCCTATAGAAAATATGAGTCTCGTCTTTGGAAATTTTTGGCTGTAAACTAGTGTAATTATTGGCTTTGTTGGTGTATATCCTAAGATTTTTTCATTAGAAAAGAGCGTAAAATCAGATACAATTCGAATAGAATAATTTTAGTAACTAACGAAGAAGAACTATGAGTTCATCTTCTGCAAGTATACTACACAGTGTAGTGCTGTGTTTGCTCAGAACGACAAATGCAGGACCAGTTTTTTTTACATTAAATCTTTTTTATGGCTTTTCTAGCAATCCAAATTTCAGCGCAAATGGTAAAATCATTCAAAGAATTAAATTTTAATTATAATCATTATTTTATTATTAAAATTATAACAATTAAAAAATTTGTTACCATTTATGCACCGTTTGATCATAATTTCGTATTAAAAAATAATAAAAATACTTATGAGTAAAAATCATTGCGATTAAATCGTATTTAGCGAACTCTCATTTAGCGAATAATTCGCATACTCGACCGTAGCCGCAAGCTACGCCGACACAGAGTTCTAAGTTGTGATCGGAATTAATAATTAATATTCTTGCACCTTTCGTTCGTAGCTTGAGACACGCTTAAGACAAGCGAACATTTGGAATTATGGTGGATGCAATGATTATGGCCAGATTTGATGGGGCCAAAGTACGCGTAGTTCTCATCTTTAAAAACTGGTTAACTGGAATGGCACAAAAAGTAGTGCCGACGCTCTGATGCTAAAATGTTCTGTTGCTGTGGCAGCGGCAGCGGCTGCGACTGTTGCAACTGATGCTGATGTTGATGGCGGCAATATGGGAAATGAATTTGTGCGCATTTGTACTCGTACGTGTACGTAGTGGCCATGACCATGCAACGGCGGCTATGTCCAACAACAATCTGTGTATTTTACTCCGGGCAACATGTACAATTTGTTGTTAACGAACTGTTGATGTTCATCTTCATCAGCGGCAAATGACAGCGACATCTGTTGGCTGCACTGGAAAATGTGTTGCCTTATACATGCGTGAATGCCACAAAAGTAAAGTGCATTTCTCAAATAATTTCAGTTGCAGGAATGTTTAAAGTTGTTTCTTTTTTCAACCTATCCTTATGCAGTTTTTAATTAATTACACAAATCAATTTAAGCAATGCATTTTACTGAATTTTGTTATTTTTATCGATTTATCGATTACAATTGATTTTAACTGCAATTGTACTTATTTCAACGTTTAAAATGTGTAATTATTTTTGATAAATGCGATCAATTACAGGACTACATAATTTATATTGTATTTTAATTTTAATGCAGTTGTTGTTATATTCATTTGACTGTATGTTTTATTTTTTTAAATTTAAATTTTTATTCAAATGTTGTATATATTTTGAAATTTAATTTATTTTGAATATATTCAGTGCTTTAGGCAAATCTAAAAATAATATAAATTTTAATATTAAGTAATATATAGCGATTATATGGTATGTATAACCCATAACATCTACATACACTTAAAGGACCCATGATTTTATTTCCGTTTAATATCAAGATCGTCTTTTTGAGATCTTCGGTCTTCTACGAGTTGATGACGGTTATATCGCATCCGAATGAACTTCGAACTGTACGAGTTTTATTACGATATTGATATAATTCAGCGAATTAATGTCCAACGACTTAGCTATTTTAGTCACGTCGTGAGAGTAGATGACAATAAAAAATATTTGAAGCGGTAGTTGGAAGCAAAAGACGTAGATTTAGACTGTATTTCGTGAGAGTAGATGACAATAAAAAATATTTGAATCGGTAGAAGGAAGCAAAAGACGTAGAGGTAGACTGTATTTCCGATAGGATAATAAAATTGTGAAACCTTGACCGAACTCAAAAGAGGCGGCTGGAGAGATATGTTACGTAACATCGATATCTGATAATGGGTCGTTATGGTAAGTTAAGTAAGTAAGTAATTTTAAAACGTAAGGTATTCTGGATCTTTATTCAAAACACTGGCTCCTTTGTAGTGCGATTTAAATGTAATACAAAAGATTTAGTATGGTCGCGGTATTTTACTCCAATAAGAGCCAATTTCCTTATTAATTAATTATCTATCTACATAACTATAATGAATTATTAAAGGTTTTAAATGATTTTCCATAACTTCGTTATGAAGTTATAAGTTATTTTCAAAAGAACAAGCAAAAAATAATTTATTTTTGTTTACTTGATTTTTGGAAGCAAAATAAAAATTATTGATTTTTAATAACCTAACACTAATTCAATTTGTTATGCATATATCCTTTTTGAGATTCTTCTATGTGATTATAGGAAATATATGTTGCTAAAATTTGTATTAAAAATAATTTTATAAAATAAATCAGAAATTGAAATGCTTAATTTATTATTGATTCATGAAAATTTGGTTCTAATTCTACAAAAATTTTTTAGAATTTTACTTCAAATCTAAATTGACAATAATATATTTGTTGTGTGTCAGATTGGCATAGAACAAGTGTTACATATTATTAACCTTCTGCAACTTAAAGCACTTTTCATAAATTTGTGAGGGTGGTTACTATTATTACCATTTAACAAGACTTTAACTTCTTCTTCGGATAGAAGTGTTTTATCACAAAAAAAAAACACATATGTTCTTTAATAATCGGGTAATATTACATATATTTTCTATTTCATGACGATTACACAAAGAACAATCACGTTCAGATACATTAAATTCTCTGACGTTCAATTTGATAAGAAAAATAATTGAAATATTATTATTAACACATTATTATTATTAACATATTATTATTATTAACATATTATTATTTATATGGTAGTCTTGTACACAGCAAATATTTGCACAATCAAGTATTTGAGCCCATTGGTCTACGAATAGACGATTCATCTCAGCTCTTTAACTACCTCTACTAAACCACCTAGTTTTAGTTTTAGAGCCCTATTCTATACATTCCTCAAAGTCCCTTAAAGTAGTTAACTCTTTGTTTGGTGGTGATAACTGGAAACTTCTATAGAAGTGTCTACTATAAATTGCGACTGATGAAATAGTATAGAATAATTTTGGCATGATATCTATATTATATCATATTCTGGCAATGTGGTCATGGTACCGTCTTCATCTCTGTTCTAGGAAAATTCTGCAATGATTTCGATTTTTAATAAAATTTTAATCACCCGGTAATGGAAATGTCTTCATTTGTGAGATACGAAATCTTTTATAAATATATGTCTCATTAATTAAAAGCAAGTATAATATAAAAACAAAATATACGCTATTAGCAATATTTTGAAGGTTTTCTATATTTTGTTCTTTCACTAAGTTTAATTGACATTTTCCTTCTCTACCTTAGATATTATAAAAATATGAATACTATGAATATATTTTTCTTTCAGTGATTTGAAGTTTAACATACAATTTTAATTGATGTTATTGCCAGTTATTATTGTTAGTTATTATTCTTAGCTGTCATAATATCGAATGCGACGTGTATGATATTCTCTCGCTTTTTTGTATTGGCTGTCAAGAATAGTGACAACAATGTTGGCTTAAACGCTTTGAGTAGGAACTCAGCAGATAAATCCAATTAGTACAATATTTGTACTTTTTATGCGGCGATTCGCCATAAAAAATGTAAACAACAAATACTCGTAATGGAATTTGTTAAGGATGCAATGTTGTTTGTATGTTGTTTTTATCGTCAATATATTGTCATTGTCATTGTCAAGTTATTGTCAAGTAGCAGTATTGTAAGCAAAAACGTTGTAATGACGATCGGCAGAAGAAAGAAAGTCTTATAGACGTAATTCCTAGTAAAATTCAATAATTTTATGTTAACAAATTCAGTAAAATGTTAAATGGAGGAGAAAAAAAAGTATTTACTTTAAGTAAAAAAACAAAAAAAAAAAAGAAAAATGTTTGCAATGTAGTGCAGTGAGACCGCGGCGACATTAGCACTTACCGTGCATTAACCGAGGACTGTGCAGCACCAATTTCCTCCATTGATTTCCTATAATAATATGAAAACATAATTTTTAATGAAAAACTGATTAAAGTTGTTGTTGCTAACTAAACTACAAAAGTGAAAAAAAATCGCATAAATTCGCTTAATAAATTTAATTAAGCGATAAATATGTTGCGCATTTGGGCTCGCTACCCAAGCAAATATCAAAGCAACTCTACTGCACAGATTGCAAGTACGAGTCCACATAAATCAAAAAATCAATTTATTTCTTTGTTTGGCATCCATGGAACTTACCTGTCACCCCAGCAAAGCGCATCTTCGCGGTATCTGCAAAAAGAAAAAATAAATGCGTATAAATAAACTTTTATTAACGAAAATGTTATAAAATTAACTAAAATTTACTTAAATATAATTCAAGGACGGTTTATGTTTATGTTTATAAAGTGCACAATAAACTTACCAAACCAAAAATAAAAAAAATTAAATAAACCACAAGATGTCAAACAAATAACCACAATTTGCAAAATTGCTTATTGCTTTTTTACCTTATTTCAGTGAAAAAAATTCGAAAGAGGAAATAAAAAATCTTAAAACTGCAAATTATGCTCGAAAATTATGATATTCATTGATTATATTGATTCCGAAAAATCGAAAGGGAAAAGGAAAAACTTAAGTTACCGTATCCGTAAACCGTATACCGTATACCGTACGCCGTATACCATACTATAATCACTTATAGTGCCATAAAATTCCCATCATTCAATAGGAACCTACTAAATTATTACTACAAAAACAACACACACACTTCGATCCGGTGAGTGCATTTGGGGAATCAATATAACACAAATAATTTTATGCTTTGCTAGCGACGTTGATTCTTCTAAAAACAGTCAAACCGAACACATTCGTCCTTATAAATACATATGTGCACATGCTCATAATTGAAAAAAAAAAGAAATAAAGATATATGCAAAAAAAGTACAAATTGAAAATGGTTAAAAAAAGAATTTGTTGCAGCCAAATTTGTGTCCAAAATTGGCAACAAACTGTTTTGTCTTATCCGCGTCTTCACATATTGATTTCATACATTATATTTCATTATTGTACAGAGACGGAGACGGATACGGTGACGGTGACGCAGTCGTACGCAGTTTTATTTTGTAGCCATAGCTTCGCTTTAAAGAGTCTCCAACTACGTACGATACCAACCAACACAAACAGGATTCACCAGATGCCAGACAGACGATCGCGAATAAACCAATTATTAAAATTGTATTTTCGTCATCAAAATCTACATCTACTCGAACATCCACTCCAATATTCACATGGACGTCGACAGCTTAAGAAAGTCCACAGAAACTACCAATGCGGCTTTTAATGGAAGTTTGTCTGTCGGCTTGAAAATTGCGGCAAATTTCGCGACCTTTTGCTCAACTAGTCAAAGTATACTTTTTTCCTTTTTCATGCTGGCAATTTTGAGTACACAAATTTTGATTGAAAATCGTCTCGTTCAGCCGAAGTTCCCTATAAACTATTGCTTATAAATTTGGAAAAAAAAATTTTTTTAATATCGGTGCAAACATATTTTGTTAGTAAGAAAAATAACTAATTTCTTTAATTGACTTGTAAATTTATAGAAATACTAAAAAATATTATTTTAATCTATAGTCTTAACTTTATAAAGATAGAAACATTTCATTGAAAACGAACTCACTTAAATGCTAAGGACTGTGTCGGTTGTGAGAACACAAAGTCGTTTGAAAACTGTAACAATCTTAATTAGAATAACCACTATTCTGAACTAGACTATAGCAGATAATGTATAGTCTAGTATAATGTGCATGAAGAAGAAGTGAAGAACAAGAAGAAGAAGTCTCAAGAAGTGGGTTCGTTGTGCTATCACGAGGAGTTTTAATGCATTAGCTAACTGTAAGAGGTTTGGATAGAGATGCTTTTATTCTCGATCAGGTTGAAACGTGAAATGTGTTTAATGCCTATATTGGCTTTAGACTTTAGAGTAGGTGGTAGCTTACTGATGAGTTCGAATAGTGACAGAGCAGATTAGTAACAATATTATTTTTCTGTTCTGATCCATAAAGCATTGGTACGCATATTATTATTAGCATGTTTACAGCAATTAATTTATAAAACTTAACCTATTCATATATTTCAGTAACAAAATTTTTCAAACTTGAAGATTTCATGCCATACAATGTACGAACATTCCATATTCTATATCGAGCCATTTTTCTTTAATATTTCGTTAACGTATTAGGGAGCCGGTTAATACTTTGTACGAATACTCGAATCGTTTGATCTCGTAAAGGCAGGTGATTGGCTCACGTCACCTAGTTCGGTGACAGCGTTGCTAATGTCACTAATTGAGGTTTAAGATAGTAATGCATTTAGTGCCAAAAGTTTAAAATATTTCTGGGTCCAATCTTCGAATGAAGGTGTGAATTAACAATAATAAAAACAAGTCAAAAAATTAAAACTTTGTCAGGCAACAGCTTCCAAAAAGTGAAAGAGACTACAAATTAGTTTTAAAAAAAAAATTATATTAGAAATATATAGTATGTAATTGTATTGAAATTTAAATAATGTCTTGCATTTGAGTTCCGTTCTTGGATACTATAGCATTTAAAACTAAAATAGTCAATTATTTAAAAAGCATATTAATAACCATTTTGAGATTGGTACAATTACTGTTATATTTAATGCTTTTAATGGTAAAGTAGTAAAGTCCTTGGACTCTATCCCTACTTTTGTTTCCAAACGCGGTATTCCTATAACCGGATAATGATATATAAAATCACACATGCACCTAAAATCATAAAGAAGTGAGTAGATCTAATTATATTTAAAATTAATCGATCCTTTCTCTTAGAGACTCAATATATTTGCAGAAACATTTGTAATGTAAAGAGGTCATATTGGGTGTTTATTTTTCATATCGGAAGAAATTTTTTAATACATAATTTTATATATTTTAAGTTCAATTCACAAAACTATTTTAACTGAAGAGAAATAAGCTTGAATAAGTAGGCATTAATCTGTATGGTGTTGAATCGAAACAGACCAATATATTTTTTGGGTTAGGCTTTTGTTTTAATCCTCGTAAAAACAATATTTTTGAATGAATTTTTTTATATTAAGTATTTATTCCGATAACTCATGAGGTTTTTGTTTATGTAGTGAAACAGAAGAAAGTAGTTTTTCTAGAAGTTTTCTAAAAACAACTACAAAAAAATTATAACAAAAAATTTAACTATATTTTAATTTTAATAATTCTTTCAAGGTTTGGATAAGTCAATTATAATCATTTTATTCTTTAAATCAAGGATCCTTAACTAAAAAAATCGTTTAATACTTATATCACACTATCCCTAATCAAATCAATGTTTATGCAGAAAAACAAGAATGAATTTCAATTATGATATTAAAAATATTATTATTAATCAATGCAAAATTATATTTTATAGATAAGTCTTGTAAACTAAATGAGAATTATAATATCCAAAGTAATTATACCTTTATATCCACAATAATAAAAATACTAAAGCTAATTAGAAATAAAAACTTAAAAGAATTTGTGCCTGTCAATATAAAGATATAATTACTTTGAGTATTATAATTCTCATTTAGTTTACATGACTTTATGTATGAAATATATTTTTGACTTATTTAATAACGGTATTTTTAATATAATAATATTATAATTATGGGTTTTGATTTGACGAACGGTATGTGACGAAACTAATAGAAAAATTAGCTACAGGTTATTGTTTTTTTAAGTTTACAATTCTAGTCAGGTTCGGAGTGCTTTTAAATATCATTCTCAGACTTTTTTTTTTATTAAAAATATGATCTTGGCTTCACAAATATTGAAATGTTTATTTTAAGAGTGTGGTTATAACTTTTATTTATAAATTCTATTAGTTTTGCAAGAAATTAAAATACTCTTGCAAAACTAATAGAATTTATAAATAAAAGTTATAACTACACTCTTAAAATAAACATTTCAATATTTGTGAAGTCAAGATCACATGTTTTTAATCTACCACAATTACGCAAATTTGTTTTTGGTATACTGGTAAAACTACATTATTTTATTTTTTATGATATACAAAATAAATGAATTTAAATTACTAAATTTATTAAACTAAATTTTACATTATAACCGTATTTTAATTTTTGTCGAAAATAACAATGAACATTTTACATTATAACCGTATTTTTATTTTGGTCGAAAATAACAATGAACATTTGTTTCTGCGGCCCTCCAATTTGTATAGTGATTTGTATTGGCCCGTGATCGCATATGATCTGGACAGCCCTGAACTATATAATATATGTAAGTATTTTTAATAGATGCTATTCCGATATTACTAAGCTTTTTTTATTGGAGGGGTGTTACGTAGAATTTTTATATTTAAAATTAATAAATTATAACTTCGGACTGATTCTTTTTTCTTCGTTCCGTTAAAAAAAAATAATATGTTAGCTCGGTTCCAATGTTTATTGTAATTGTAATTCTTCAGTTCAACAGTGTATATTATGTATCTGCATTAAATTGGCTTTTAATTTTATTGTTGTATTATTTTCCTAATGGTGTTGAAGGTATCTATATTGTAATTATATAATTGTTGTTTTTCTTAAACATCAGTAAACTAAGATTTTATTTTTTAATTTTTAATACACATAGGTACTATATATATGTGTTGTACAAATTTAAAGAATTTTATTATCACAGTTTTATACTATAAACATTTTTGGGAATAGTAGTTGTATTTACAATATTATAAAATCTTAACGCTGCAATATATTTGCAAAACAGAAAACATTACCTCCACTACTGTAAAGTGAAGAGAACTGGAATTTGTTACTTAAGGCTATTTTCCTAAACGTTGTACATGATTTACACTTCAATAATTTCATGTTGAGTAGAATCGATAGCGCTTCTGTTAATAAATACTTTATTACAGGGATATAGACGTAAGCTTCTTATAATGCATAATAATAACAATAAATTATCGATCGATTGTCGATGATATGTAAACACTTGTGATTAATTTTAGCTTGTGGCTACACTTGCTGATTGATCATTTTTCGTTGTATTTTAAAAGTAAGTCATGAACAATTTGTAGAGTCATATAAATTACTTGGTGTACACATACTATCTTTAAACAACAAATTATTTTATATGTTTTATAAAAGCAAAAAGTCAGAAAATACCATAAACATTAATTATGAACGTTTGTTTCACTTCTGTGTCTTTATAACTCTACGATAGATATCACATAATCTAGTTAATTGGCTAGGCATGACAATTGTATTGCATCCGTCAATTTATTGACAGGTATAACATGCAATAATTATCAACAGGATTAGTTACATTGTAAGTGAAATATGCGCGAGTATCTGAAATTGAATGTGGCTACTTTGTTCCATATTAAGTATAGTAAAAGCTGGTTTGGAGTAAGAAGATTTGTAAGGGCTTTCATAAATAAAATAATGGCTTCTGGTTCTGATGTCATTTATGATGGATTACCGGCCTTTGACCATGATTTTCGTATTAAAATATATAAATAATATTATTTATTTATTTCTATTTGAGCCAGTGTACTTTTACTCTCTCTTAACACGAGGTATTTTTAAAACCACTCTTACGCTTTGACTGCATTATTGTTTATCACTTCATCAGACTAAGCAATAATTGACCTCAGATCTGCTTTCCTCCCCGAGGAGCCTGTAACCATTCTGAGATTTGATGATGCGGTTTTGGTAAGTCTGTTTTCGCAAATAATTTCAGGGCTCTATCCTTTACGTATTTTTTAATGGGATCAATCTTGAGGTCCCTGAGGATGTCATTCGTCCTAATGTACCATGGTACTTTGAAAAGTCTTCTCAGAGCCTGACTTTGTGCAATTTCTAGCTGGCGAATAGTAGTGTTTAATATTATAATAATATAATATATAAATATATATATATATATATCTATATATAAATATTTCGTAAGTATTTTAGTATTAAATCCATTTTTAATCGTTCGTAATGATTCGCTTCATTAATGGTTCGATTTTGTTGTATATTAGCAGCGTTTCGTGGATGGTAATTTGGTTAATTAAATTTATTTTGTGTTTATTCATGAAGTATTCAAACATCTAGCATTTTTGCGTTGGCTACTATGTATGTTTTCAAATTATTCCCAACTACTGTGTGCTTGATGTTAAGTGTCTTCGTTGGTTTTGCTGCACCAAATAGGTCTTGTAAAATTCAGTTGATTTTTTTAGTGACTGGTGGATGAGAAAGAGGTACATTTTTGATATCGAAATTTTTGGAATGGAATAGAGGAAACGACTGCTGTAGCCGACGTTCCGATACAACATCTAAATCGTAAATCACTCAAATTTTTCGACATATTTTTGTATACTGTTTCTGATTTTATAGTAATGAAGCATCACATAGCGTATTTAATCAGTTATTTCACTCATTTTCAAATCTATATAACTTTTTACATAAGTAATGAATTAAACAACCGCCTCAATACCTTGAAATATTACCTTTCCAACACGTGTTCATTTGAAATAATCGGATTAGTGTTGCCAGATATAAAGGTACCAACACCATTTAGTGACAAAAAACAGCGGAGACATTTTAGTAGTGCAGGTTAAGATATTCTGATAGATAACCTGCCATCAATTTTAGCTCTATTCTATTGAGAAGAGAACTCTATTTCTAACATTTCTAACATCAGCGTAATGTACTTCTTTTGTAAATTAATAATTTATAGTACACTATTCACATTTTGATATTTATTTTTTTTTTATTTATGAACAGTTATGAACATTAAGTGGAATAATTGAAATGAATGTACAATATTGTGTAGCGTATATGCAAATATATCATAAAATAAGATTCAGTTGTTATTGACGATATGAGAATGGAAAATGACCTTTTGATTTATATAGCTAACATTTTTGGGTTTCATAAATTTTTTAAATTCAAGAAATATCTAAGACTCTAATTGCAATCCATACTCGTTCCAACAATTTTTACATAATTACTAAAATCGACCTTGATTTAGAGTTCATCTAAAAGTTTTGATTTGAGTATATTTAACTTAAATATAATTTTTCAAATTAATTTTAAATATATTAAAAGTAGTTTAATGACAAAATTTGGTAAAGTTCGATGCTATTATATGTAATACAAAGTACATAACCTTAACACGAATGGTTGTAAACTAAAATATATAATAATTATAATATTATATATATTTAATATATGTAATATATAATATATATAAATCACAAGACGTAGGTCACGCCATACCTTAATTTCTATACTTGAAGTAATAATTCCCAGATTTCTCTCATGGTATTTTTCGAGTATGTAAGACAGTCTAGAACCAAAAGCTTTCATTTTAACTCTAAATAAAACACTTTTTGTTAATAAAGTTCCGAAGATAAAATTGAGCCTCTTAGTGAAGCATTCTATAAAAATTATTTACTGTACACTAATTTTTGATATATATATATGAATAGTTTACAAACCTTGCTAGGGTGTAAATTCTTGCATGATAATTTATTGTTTATTTATATTATATTGACCTTTTACCCTCAAGCCTTTTGGGCAAAACAAAAAATCAAGACTTCTCAGGACTTAGACAAAGCAAAGCATTGATCAAACCGTACTCCTACCAAAAACATTCTTAAATTCTCAAATGTTAATTTAAGGTTGATAACAGGTTTCATTACGGGACACTATGGTCTGAAATATCACCTCATAAGCTACGATTATCTGCTAATGTGAAGTGCAAATTATGTCTCGAAGATAAGAAGAAGAAACTACTATGCATATTCTTTATGACTGTCAAGTTTTAACAATGTACAGAAGAAACTTATTTCATGTAGAATTTCTGTTACCAGTACAAATTAAGAGCTCTTTTCGAGATTTAGTTCTGGACTTTGTAGTTAAAGCAATAGGACTCTTCTGGCCGCAGTACTGGCTGTTGGCGATTTCACGTAAATAAAAAATTTTAATAATAAAAAAAGTTATATTGAAAAAAGTATGTAGTCTTGTGAAAGCAGATCATTATAATTATATATTATTACTTAATTATATGTGATCGATTCGGATCTTAATAATGTAACATAGTAGTTACTACTATGTTTTGTTCTGACAGTTACAGATATATTAAACATTATACACAATTTGTATTATTTTTTTAATAAACATTATTATAAAGCTTAATTGTGTCCATTAACTTAAATTATGACATGTGCTTGTTATAAATTATAATACTATAAATGCAATACCACTTCTTTGCATTTGCAAATTGTATCTATGACTTGCAGAGACCATTAATTTTATCGTAAAGTATGGTTTGGTAATATATTTCAGAATAAGATCTTATATACTCGCTACTAAATATATGAGAAGTTTAGACTTGTTTAGACTTTTAATTTAGACGTACAATTGTAAATCGCCTTAAAAATATAAATATATATATATGTTTAATTAATTAATTATTTGCGTGCTTACTGGTTAAGCTAACTTTTGGAAGTTGCTATTTATATTATATAAAGCAATGACTTTAAAATGCTTAATAGAGTTAAACTTGTTTTAATTTTTTTTTTAGAAATAATTATTCTTCATACTTGTTTGAAATATATTCATTTCAAGTCTCTTCGTAGTCAATGTGTATTTATACATTTAAAATGATTTTTATTTAATTTTCAGTGTTATTTTTTATTTCAATGGTGTTTCGAAATGATCTGCCCTTATTTGAAAACCAGACGGTATGAAAAATTTTCTGCGATGAAGTTGTTGTTCATTTCTATATTGAAGATTTTCTGTATTTGGAGAGCATTTTCCTTCTAAGTATAATATATGCCTAAGCGCGCTCTGTAGACACGTGTCTGAATAGTTTAAGGATTGCGTCTTTAATTGCTAGTATAATACGATACGAATAAAAAAAACGCAAGACAATTATAATTCGTTTACATTGTGGTTTAGCTAATTGTTTTTGAAAATCAATACTAATTGAATTTTATTCTTTTATATAAAAACTATTTTGAAATGGAATTATAACGAATTTAATTAAACTGGAAAAAAAATTAAGTGGAATAAATAGTTAAGAAATCATAGTATAGTCCTGCAAAATTTATGACGAAAGCTATGATTCTCATAATTTACATAGTATATATTCTTTATATTATTGTAAAAAGTATATTTCAAGTCTCTTATGATTATAGTTTGGTAAAGATTAGTAAGTGAGATTAAATATATTTACGAACAGTTCACAACTAATCGTCAGTGATTTGCTATATTCAAGATTTGATTTTGTTAAGAAAATGTGACCGTTGTTCACAAACGTAAGGTTAAATAAGCTCCACATGGAATTAGTTAATTTGAATTCAGAATTGGGATCAATTTTACGAATATATGAAATTGATTGAGTATCTAATTAAACCAACAGAAAATAAAACTAACCATATTCAATTAACATCTTTGAAATTGATTGAGTATCTAATTAAACCAACAGAAAATAAAACTAACCATATTCAATTAACATCTTTGATCTAGGTTGACCGGAGTTTTTATCCGATTAGCTAGTAAGAAAGTACTAGTTCACGAAATCCTTCTAATATTAGATAATTATGAATTTTCTGTGAATTTTCTGTCCGATTTTTGAAAGTCTGAACATGTTCTGTGCTTTAGATTATGTTCTTATGACAAATGATGTATGTTTACTATGGTCGCAGTGTTTAGGCCTCTTGGAAGTTCAAAACGAGAGATTTTTTGTCAGATTTTGTGAAAGTCTGAATATTTTCTGTTTTCTAAATTATGTTTTTAGGACAAAAGATGTATGTATATGTTACTATGGTCGCAGCGTTTAGTACTCCTGAAAGTACAAAACATTGTTGTTTTCTAAAATCCCATACTCTTTTATTCTATTCTACTCTACTTACGAATGAGTATTATGAATAGCCATTATGATAGGATATAAACACGGTTGCCACTTATGGTACTTTAGTACCAAAATTGGTACTTTTTTTTTCGTTTGGTACTCATGTTCAAAAAATGGTACATTTTTGACGACCCAACTTTATGTGGATATTTCCAATTAATTTTTTTTATAAATGCAACTTTGCACTATTTTATATTTTGTTCATTTATAACACTTTGAAAAACACACAACGAAAAAACAAAAAAGGCCCAAAAAAATTTTAGACCTTTTTTTTACAGAAATGGTACCTTTTTAAACCAATTTTGGTACAGGAAAAAATTTTCAAGTGGCAACCGTGGATATAAATGAATAATTTTAGATATTTTAACTTTAATTTTTCAAATAAAAAAGATTATAATGAGTATAACAACTATATATAAGTGGTCTTTCGAAATATTTATTGGATTAATTATTCGTGATTTGATAAGAAGTGTCAGAAAGTGAAGTCTCATATTCGAACCGTGAATTAGCGCGTTAGGTACAAAGAAAATGTACCCTTAATTTGCGTTAATGTAGTTTTGACAATTTCTACTGTTTTTTCTTATAAACAAACCTAGCACTCATTGTATTATTTATTAACGCTAAGGTAAAATCTATAAAAAACTTATTAATAATTGAAATTTTTACTTATTATTTAAAAAATGAACTTCAATTAAGTTTATTCATTCAATTTATTATTTTGTTATAAACAATTTAATTAAGAAAGAACAGAGATCATATTTCGGTTATTAAATTGTATTTCAGCTGTAAACAAGGTCAAAAAATGTATATTTTTTTGAATTAAAATAATTTACGAGAAAGAAGAATATCTGAAGTTAGTTGGGCAGGCGCAGAAATCAACCCAAAATCACTTTCGATGCAATCGATAAATATTTTGTGTTTATTACATTATTTTTCCCTTTTTTTTGTTTTGAATATAATATTATACTTTTATTTTTATTTTAATTTTATTACTATACAATTTTTTATTTTTTTAAAAGCTTGATAAAATAATTGAGATAAAGAAATAAAACCTAACAAAGTGGTTACATAAAAAGACTTGAAATGCTTTATAGTGAATCCTTTGGCCTTATAAATATGTATGAGCCTGAAAATTGTTGGAATCCCTTTTGTGGTACTTTATTCAAAAGAATAAGAACCAAAAAAGATACAAAAAAAGTTTGAGAAAAAATAAGGTCGGCGCGCAAGAACAACGCTCAAAGGGTGACCAGAGAATCATCAAGCACATCACAGCAGTCATCATCAACATCATTGACGTCGTCAATATAATCGACAACTGCCATAACAATACAAAAACAACAACAATAATTACAACAACAGTAGAAGAAACAACACTGCAGAATTAGTAGCCGCAGCAGTAAAAGCAGAAGCAATCAATGATCAACGGAATTTTTAAAAGAACAAAAAATAATATAGAATATAAAAAAAACTTTAAAAAAAAAATGCAAAAATATAATAATTTTTGTGAAAAAATAACGCCCCAAAGTTCCCAACTTAAATTGACCAGATTTTTCATATGGGGATTCGGAGCATTAAGTCAAGGAAGGAACGACAATCGCAATAATAACATCACCGAATATTTTAAAAAATTACGTTCATTAATTTGATTTATTAAGAAGTGAAACTTAATATTTTTGATAAAATTTTACTAGTATTTTTGTGTTCAATATAAAATAAAAAATTAATAGAATTTGTTTATGTGGGTTTATTGGGTGCGCCGTCTATATATCTAAATATATATATGTTTAAGAATAATTTATGTGACAATTGTGTATATCTCTTAAAAGCGAACTTTATGAAACAACGGGATAGGCAATTGTTAAGTTTATTTATTGTTTTTGTTTTTGAATTAAATTAAATTTTATATTTTATTTCTTTGGTACGAGTATTTAAAGTATCAAAGTTCTTGACAATCATCAATGCTGGAAATTATTTCCAGAGTTCAATTGATTAGTGGACTTCAAGTAAATGACGTTGTTACGATCGCACTGATGCTTATTGAATATTAATAATTTTCGTCAGTTGCTTTTTACTCTTTGCATTCATAAAACAGCTACACAGTAACTGCATTCACACGTCCAAGCGGTACATCCACAACTTGTCCATCCATCAAGCAGACAATGCGGATATAATAACTGCATTTCGTGAGACACTCTCAACATTTATTTATTGGTAAAATACGGCTGTTTAATGAGAATAACTAAATATATTTATCAACATTAACGTATTGGTAACCGGCTTCAGTTGTACCGTAAAATCTTGTATGAGTTCTAGAATTGATTCTAAATTTAGTAAATTTAGATTCTAAAAATTTAGTATATAGTGTTCTTTATAAAAATGGTACACTGTTACGAAAATATCTTATTTATTAGAAAAAATTTGCTTTAAAATATAATATTTGTAGCTTTTCAAATTTCACTTTATATCATTTTATTCGTATTGTAAGAAGTAAGTATAATATATATAATAACACTACCATATGATCCAGCCGCTGTAATAGAAGAATGACTAAATAGTTATATAAAAATTCCAATAAATACGCTAATAAGAATGTAGTCTGTATGAAATACTGTACTTGTGCAGTAGAGGTGTTTAGAGAGGTGTTGACCATTCTATGACCCTTACTATATAATTCAATCCGTATATATGATTAAAGTCTTAAGGGTAATATAATTTTTCTTTGTTTTTGTGGTAAGGAGGTGGAATGCTTTATGCACAATCATACCGATCGTCGTCGGAATGGTGTGCCAGAATCCCTAATATTAATATGAAGTATACGGACTTAAATAGTCCCTCTTTGACAAGATTTTCTCTGGACCGCTTTCGAACTACTTTGAGGGGAATTTGTTGTCAGTCAAAGCCATGCTCTTGTGATTTTCGTTCTGCATCTAGACCTCTACTCGTAATATAAAGCTGTATTTTGCTAAAGCAATTATGAGAATAAATGTTTAATTTATTTTTATTTAAAATATTCATAAAACAGTTATGTATTATTATTCTGAAGTTAACAAATGAAAATATTTCAATAATTTTGAAACAATGACTATAAATTTCGAAAATTTCCAAATAAAATTCTGTATTTAAACACAGAAACATATTAGGCATCAAATTTAACAATGTTTGGTTAACTGAAATTTAATGTATGGTGTATACTTCTTTGATTAGAAGTTTTTGAGGTATTGAAAGTATAAAGTATGCAGTCTATCAATAATCTATTGCTGTAGATATATTAATAGACCTACAGGAATATTTTGCTCCGTTGTATATTAGCATTTATAACATAAAACGTAGCACTAACAATGGCTTGTATAATTTTGGATTGGTAACGCTGAAAAATTTCAATGTTCGAGTTGCTTACAGTGCCCCACAATTGTATTCCGCAAGTCCAAACTGGCTTTAATATGACTTTGTAAAGACGTACCTTATTTTTCAAAGTCATTGAAGACCTTCGACCTAATAGTCATTGCATTTGCTTTGATTTAATATTAAGCTGTTTCCGTTTAGCTTTTATATTGGTGTTCCAGTTAAGCCTTCGATGAAGGTGCATACCAAGATATTTCACAGATTTACCCTGTGAAATCGCTGATTCATTAAAGTAGACTGCGAAACAATCTTTTCTTCTGAGTACAAAAGTAATTTGTTCTGATTTTTATGCGTTCACTTTAATTTTCCATCGCAGAAACCAGGCTTTAATTACGCTAAGTTTAGACTGTAGTAGTTGAAGAGCTTCTGTGATTGATGAGCTAGATGTGTGTACAGATCGGGTCCGCTTCCTTGGGGAACGCCTGGATTTTTACGTTGCAAAGAAGAGTTTTCACTTTTATGCTGCCAGTAGTAACGACGTTCATTTAGATATGACTTCATTAACAAATAGTTCTGTGCAGGAAGCCATTGTTTTATCTTTAATAAAATCGCATTGTGCCGCATGTTATTAAACCGCTGTTGAACGTCTAGGAATGCTGCTGTACAATACATTTTATTTTCTAAAGCCCTTATAATTTCGTTAATTAATCTGTGGCATTGTTTGGTAGTTCAACGCCTTCTTCTAAACTCGAACTGATTCGGCAACATTCTTTTCAAAATTATTTTTTTAAATACTTTAGAAAATGTGGCAGCAAGCTAATAAGACGTTATGAAGAAAGTTCGATTTCCGGCTTGTTTTAGCTAAACATGGAATCATTACAATTTCTGCACATTTTTATTGATTTGGGAAGTAGTCTAGTCTGAGCATTGCAGTATAATTAAACCGATTTTCTTATATGTAATACAGTAATTAAAGAACCGAAGTCTCAATAGCATCAATGCCATGTCAATCTGTTTACAAAATTGATTACCCTGCATGCGAAGGAAATGTATAGTATATATAACAACTTGTTTGGCCTAAATTACATTTTCACAATACACTCCAAATACTTCAAGAGCTGAAAGAAATTTTTAACATTCTTCTAAAGATAAAGTGGGAATATATGGGACAGGCTTTTTACCTCATAAATAGAATTTGCTTAAAATAGTGAGGAAGGAATACAAGGTACAATGTATTCCTTATTGAAGGAATAGAAATACTAACAAGTTTTTGGGCAAACCAATTATAAAGAAGATGGACAAAATAAGTGTTAAGATATGGTGTTCCTTAAATAAAATATTGTTTGAAAAAAGATTAGAATAACTTGCTTTTATAAAATATAACAGCTTTATTTAAATGTATAATAATAATGATTAATACGATATAATGTTTTAAGCTAAAGGACTTTTATTGACACCCAAACTTGTAGTTGTTGTAGCTGTTTGAATGTGGTACTAAAAATAATAATAAACATTGATTTTCACCTCAGAGAAATGAATTTACCAAGATAACGGCAATTTGAAATATAAGCGTTGTATGCAAAAAGAAGCATTTTCTACTCGAACTCTTTATGGAAACTTATGTTTTCGGAAAGGCCAGTAGATGTTATTGATATAGAGAAACGGTAGCGTTATTGCTTTATATTTTTATGAATTGATGTTTAAGCAATATTGCTTATTCATCTGTGATATAAGGCCACAATTTGAAAAATTTTTCAAACTCTATCTTTCCATCATTTTTCTTTTCATCCTTTTCATATAATAAACCATCAATTTCAGCATAAGTGCAATTCTTACCAAGTAGCAATAGAAATTGTTTTAACTCTTTAGCTGTAATATATCCTTTTCTAGTTTTGTCAATAATTTTGAAAATGTGTTTCGCATCATTTTCTTGACTTTCATTTTCAAACATCTTTGCAGCCATTACTATAGCAAATTTAGTAAAATCAATTTTACGACTAGAGTCCACATCTACAGCCTTAACCATGAATTCTAGTTCAGCATTAGTTAATGATTGACCAAGATCATCACACACTAACTTTACGGCATGATACAGTTCTTCAACGGTGATAATACCGTCTCGATCCTCATCACAAATCGCAAACATTGCTCTTAAATAGGAAATGTGATATGCTGTAATATATTCTACCATTTTAATAGTATCAATTGCCACTGTACCACGGTTTTGATTCTATTATACATAAATTTAGTTAGAACTTGAACATAAAACCAGTTAAAGATTTTATGTCAACGGAGGGTAAAAATTTTGAAATCTGTCTAGAAAAATTTTGTTACAAATGAAAAATTTAATTTCAAATTTATTTGTTAAAAAATTTAAACATTCTCATACTAAGCATACTAAGTTAGTGGCAAAAATTATTAAACTGTTTAGTTTATAGAATTAGTACACATATATCAATAAAAAAGTTTTGATCATTTATTGGGATAGCAAAAATAAAAAATTGCTACATGAACTGCACTTTAATCATAAAATTCACCTGGTCGTGTCACACTAGAGTATTTATTTTATATAAACTAAAAAAAAATGCAGTGAGTAAAGTAGATTAGAGTAGTTCTATTGGAGTTTTGTGTCTGAGGTCAAACGATTCCTCCGTCGTATTTGCAAGCAATTAATTTTAAATATTATGGTTGGTTGGTTGCAGTGGCAGTTCAGCAGATATCTTACAACTGACCAAAGTTACCGATTTTTCTTCGTTTTACTATCACATTCTTCAAATGAATATATATATATATAATATATAAGACATAAAAAGACAAAAACTAAACATACCCAATCAAATTTAGATAATTTATCACATTTTTCGTCATTACTGATGAACAGTTTGACAAACTATCAAATAAGTATATCCATATGACTATAGTGTCATTTATAAGTTATTCTGTGGAGGCATTTTAGATCTAATCAAGTAGACAGGGCAGTGCAGTAGATGAGAAAATAAAAAAAAATTGATTACTTAATTTTTGTTTAGTTATATGTTATGTATTTGCAACTTGTTAGTATGTTATATAAGTACATGGAGTTATGTTTATATATATATAAGCTATTTTTTTTTCTTTTTTTATATGATTTGCTGCTGATTTTATTTTTCCTTTCGATTTGAAAAAATTTTATTTGATCTGTCAACTCTAATAAAAAAAATGTCTTATGGGTAAATGACTTATATACGTTTTCAATAGTATATAAAATAGACGAATATACTGTAAAGATATAACAAAATAATTTATGTAAAGCTGGCTTAAGACGCAATAACACTGATTTTATTTGTTCAAATGTCTTAATTTTTGCAGAAATCAAAGTAGAATTTATTTTTTTTTTCATCACATATAATTAGTAATAGATGATATCACTTCTTCGTCTTCTTCCCGTGCTATGCTCTTGACACATTGTGGTAGCATACACTAAATGTACTTCAGCTTATCTATTTTTTTAATAGTTTATATTTTCATTGTATAAGTAGCTATAGGGAACACCAATCTATGAATTTTCTTTTAGAACCTTTACCAGTATTTCTTAAGTGGGACCTATAGGAAACATTAATATATGGTGTTTTTTTCGAACTTTTGCATGTTTTTCTTATGAATTTTTGTAATTTTTATTCCATTATTCTTGTCCACTTAGCTAGCTTTTTTTATTGTTAACTTTATCTTTCAATTTGCTTATTTAAATAAATAAATTTAAACTAAGTTGAACATTTTCTACTTGAATGATTGAGTAGGGACTCTTTTTTAGTGGGCGGATCATATGCAGTGTTAACTTTTCTATGTATGCTTTAATTATTTAATTAAAATTATGACGATATTTTATGTATAAAATTTAATAACATAATTCTTTTTATTTCTAAACCATATGTGAGACGGGAAGTATTTCATAATTTTGAAGTCTATCAAATAGGAATTAATATTCTGACCAGTCGAAACATTGTTGAAACTTTTAATTAAATATAGAAAATTATGAGGTGCTCTCATGTTTGATATTATGAGCATCGAGCATAACTTTAACAAAT
Source organism: Teleopsis dalmanni (assembly GCF_002237135.1). Classification (NCBI taxonomy): domain Eukaryota; kingdom Metazoa; phylum Arthropoda; class Insecta; order Diptera; family Diopsidae; genus Teleopsis; species Teleopsis dalmanni. The sequence goes on along the minus strand of NC_051846.1, from coordinate 55,318,155 downwards.
TAATTTTCTTGATTAAAAAATGTCAACCTCTTCTATCAGAAGTTCACCGCGACACCTTCGCACATGCTACCAGGCAGGCAGCCTTAACAGCAGCAGAATAACAGCAATTGTAGTTGCAGTTGCAGTTGACGTTGCCTTTGGGGCTGGCATTTTTGGTGTTAAAAAAAGAAATTAAGTTAATCATACAAATTACGTATTCTGTGCAGGGATTTGTACTTTTGCACTTTTAGCATGTGTGACGCAGAATTGGCCTAGAGCACAGCGCCAATAACCCAACAACAATAACAACAATAACAACAAAAACAACAACAAGAACACAGCAACAATATCAACAGCATGATATTGTATGATATAGCAAGCAACTGAAGCACGAACTGTCAGATCGTTGCAATACAACATGCATGTTGAGTGCTTGTATGAATGCGTGTATATGTTTGACGACGACATCGCTTACAACAGCGTCACTTGTTTGTTCCGCCCTAGAGTGTGCTTCAATTAAATTCTGCATTAAAAAGCGGCAACTTGATAAAAGTAGTATTCATAATGACCGCAAAATATGCGCTGCACAACACCTAACAATGCTGCCAGCAACAACATTGACTTGTATATTATCTGGGCTTTGTTTGTTTGGTTTTGGGAAATTACAGTGATTTTAAAACTGTTATGCTTTGACTTTGCCGGCAGCAAGGATACCTCATATCGATGTCGTATGATTGTTTCAATGTTTCAATGTTCGTGTGCCGTTGCAATGCGCGTAATGAGTTTGTGACTAGAGGCTGTGTGAATATTGGTACTGATCAGCAATAAGTGCAACAACAAGAACATTAAGAAGCAACAACATGAGTAGCAACAAAAACACCAACATCAATTGCAACAGCAACAGCAGCGCCTCTGTAACAAGAACTAATATGATGGCCATAAGACAAGTGGAGCATCTGTGTTGTATACTGCATGCAGAGTAGCTCCATCAGTTTCATAATATTGCAAATCTTTATAAAATGCTTTATTGTTGTTGATACTTGTTTGCTACTTAATATTTTGTTGTTGATTGTTGCTTTTTTTATGTTGTGCATTGTTGCATTTTCTGTTGCATGTGCTATGAATTTGAATTAGTTAACGTCTTAGGGTATGGACATGCCCTGTACCCGATTTCCGAGTGGGTGGAGTACTAAGCACATTGGTCTTTGCCTTATTCACTTCGTCGGCATGTTGACTTATATAAAAAGATAATTTTACATCAGCTCAGATTGGAATCCGTGTCGCAAATGAAGCGTTCAATTTACATAATTTAATTGAATTTGAGTCTGGATGCTGTGTGTTGGCTGCTGCATGGAAACTTGAGGTTGCAGGTGCGTTATATCTGACTAATGAAAACATTTTCCTTGGGATATATTTCTGTTTGCTAGGGGCTTATATATATACTTCAATTTTATAAATGTAATTAGTTAAAAATAATTATTGTAGTTGTTTTACATTAAGGGAGATAAAAGAAAGACTTTATTATACTAATGGATATTAAAGTTTTTCAAATCATTAAAAATGTAATATAATCATAACAGTTTAAAGTTTAGAAATATACTCTGAATACATAGCGAATGTTGTATTTTTCATTTAACTCGGTACGTATATGGTTACTTTAATTGATTTCTAAATAAACGAATTTTATGTTAAAATCCTTTTACACCATCATTAAAAACTAATGTTTTGGAAATATTTTCGATTTTCATAAGTATATATTTTTAATATTCCGCATACTTTTAATAAAATATTGTATATATGCAGTATAAAAATGTTTATAATACTTTAATACTGATTATTTTACATTCTCCATTTACATCCATGTCATACCCATTTACTATCAAGTTTCCATTTAGCGACCACTGGCTATCTGGAGGTCCCTCATTGGGAGAGGGTCTAACGATTTTCAATGATGGCTCTAAAACAGATAATGGTGTTAGCAGTAGAAGGACTGAATAAATCTATTTACTACAGGCCTTCTAATTAATGCGGTGTTTTTAAGAGGATATGAATGCTATAAGGGAAGCTATAGTTTGTCTGCAAATTGATGATATATTTAATAGGAATATATACATATTATCACACAATTAAATTCTTTTGAAGTCAATTCAATTTACATCCAAAACGGATTTTGATTTCTATATATCTCTAAATCAGATGCCGACACAGTTTAATATTTTACTACTCTGAGTTCCATATCTAAGTGATATTTTTTGCAATTTCAAGGAAAATGAGCTTGTAGGGAAAATCTTCTTAAATGTGTAACATCACATTAAAAACTGATTTGGTTAGTACGGTCCCTTGATTAACTGAACTAGTACTATACAGAATTTAGAAACTGTTGTGTATACCATTGTTTTTGCTATTGTATGTGCCAGAATTGATAATTAGTCTGGCCTATAATGCCTGCTTTCATAAACATATCTAAAGTTTTATTTCGGTTCATTCTATCCAAGTGTTGTTTAAAATTGTCAACTAATTTGTATGCAAAGATCAAACTCATAATCGTAATATTTTTTTATAATTTGTTTCAGCAGTTATTGGTAGAAGTTCCAATATATTACATAGAGGCTCCTGATGTTATTCTATAATAATTCTATTCTATTTCTATTATGTATTGAGAAAGATTTATATTCTTCTCTAAATATTGGTACAATTATTTTAGGTTTTAAGGCTGTGGTATGATTTCATTCCTTTATATTCGTTTAGCATAAGAATGGAATCTTTAAACATTTTTAGAGACCTGTGGTAAATTTTTCTTTTTCTAGTGCCGCATAATTTTGTATTCCTTCGAATTCTCGAAAACTGTTTTTATTTAATTCTTGTTGAATATCTTAAAGACATGCTTGCGTAATTGTGAAGGTATCTTCTGTACCTCACTAAAATCTTTTACATTTGTTTAGTCGTGGCTTTTGTTATTACTCGAAAACTCTTCCATAAATAAATTATTTTTGCAGTCATCATAATTGTCTTTAAGAATCAAGTTCAACACTACTTTTGTTTTATTTCTATAACTTTTCCTATTAAGGAGGTACGTTAATTTTCTTGTTGCTTCCTTTTTTATTCTTTGTCCTCTCTTAATATAGATTTTCTTCTTAGTTTTCATTGTATTACTTACTATTTACAACATATTGATCTCATTAAAATTTTTTTTTTTCAATTTAATCTGGGCACTTCACTTCAAATCCTAGCAATCCTAACCAATCTTTTTCTGGTATGCTTTCTTCCGGAATGTATTTATTTTTTCTTTAAAATTTATTTGGGGTACGTTGCCAAGTGTTAGTATTTTTAATTCGTCGTTATCACATAGAGAAAATAATTTTTACTCTTAATATATATTTATTCTCTGTCTGCCTTAACTGTTTTTAGTAGGAAAAGCAAAAGCAGTTCTTGTTGATCATGTTTGTGCTTTTAAAAAAATGATACTAAAAAAGTTGTACTTACAGACAGAACTATCTTCCTTGCTAGGAAAGTTTATGAATATTGATCTTCTGATTTAAGAGGAACCAAGTGTCATAAAATCGTCCGCTAATTGTCAATTTATACCATTTGCGAATTGCCATTAAAGTGTTCGAAACAGTTAAAGCTTAGATATAGCTCTTCAGACGCTTTCAGTTCTGTATCCTAATATCTTAACCGCTTAGAGCATTCATTTTGTAAATTAGGAGTATAAGTGAAAGAAATTTAAAAAATAGGAAGATAATAAGGTATATAATTCTCTTTCGCAAAAGAAACAATTTCCCATTTATTTCGTCACTTAAGTAGTCGAAACTCATTGCAAGTTTATTGAAAACACTTTATCAATTATGGTGCTTCATATCGTTTTTAGAGGATGCATCTAATTTTATATAGATTGTTCAAGCTGGGAGCATCCATTTTGTTCCTATTTAATCAAAAGTTGTATATTGTAGTTTGTGCATTAATAGAGAATATATTAATTTTTCTAACAAATAAAATAGAGCAAAAGATTAAAGATTTTAAATCGATTTTATTTATCAAAAAAATAACCATTTAGTAAAATATAAATAATATTTCAGAAAGTCTGTACTTTATTTGAAATCAAAGTTACATTTTATAAAATTTTAATATTTTGTTTAAAAGAAGACCATCTCTCGGGTTAGAAAAGAATCCCAAGAAACGGATTCTCAGCGGCGAGCGAAGATTGCAATAAATGAACTTTTGCCATTTTGTTGCAGTTACGGTTCATAAAAGAACAATTACTTTGTGCTGTGTGTGCGTTCTGCATTTTCGATGGTGTGCGCGATTGCAATGTGAGGCTTCCATTAGAAAACGGCAAAAGCAACTATTGCAGATAAAACTTTAATAACAATAACTTACTATACCGCAACCGATGCCAAAGATGATGAAGATGGTGCGAACCTTAATCAAAGGGTATATTCGTAAATATTGCAAATATCGCTGTCTAGGTCTCGCGGTCCATATGAAGCTTTGAAATATTATTGCTCCCTACAAAGTATTGTATCCAACAACGTCTGCCCATTTCTTCATTTGGTTGTTTGTCTGTCTGTCAGTTTGTCTGCAACTGTCCAGTTCGTCAAGAAAGCAAAAATGTAATTTTTTTTATGTTCTTAAGTTTTGTTTTGATTGCATTTGATTTAAGTTTTTTTTTCATATTTCGAATTTTCTTTACTTATGAAGTTTTTGCAATCTTGCAGTGGTCAATTCCCGGTCATTCGCCAATCACGTTCGAAAATAAATTGTAGAAATTATGGTTTCGGTTGCATTTAGTGTTTTGGATATTATAGAGAATTGCACTTCTTACTGTGTATGACCGGTTCTGACTTCTTCATATTCATATTGCGATCTGCGGTCTGTTTGTTGTAAGCCTGCGAATTAATTTTTTTTTTTTTTGGGTTTTATGAATGTAAGTAACTATATATATTTTATACAGGCCGCGTCATAATTTTATTATGCAATTGTTGGATAAATTACCCTTTTTATCAGTTAAAAAAATTTTCATTTATTTTTGAATATTAAATGCAGTATTTTAATATTAAATTTTTAATATAATATTATTACGGATAAGTATTCCACATTGCATGTACATAATATGTATTAATTAAAAAACTTTTTTTTTCTAAATTAATATATACACATATTTTAACACACTATTTTAATAGTACTACTTTAAAAATACACGTATGTAATTATTAAACAGTACTTAAAACAAGAATAAGTACATTACGCACTTAGGTATAGGTACAGTTTTAAATATGTATGGAGAAAAAAATATTTGACAAAAAAATAGATAAGATGTCAAGAACCGAAAATCATAAGAGACTAAGTCTCAGTTTTTTGTATTTAACGATATATAAGGTGTCAAAGAAAGCGGTACCCGATAAAATAGTTCATTCGAAAGTTACCCAAATCATATAAAGGGTTATTCAAATAGCTTAAGTATAAAATAAGTTCTTAGTATATTAAGTTGAAAAACTCTCTTAAAAAGGGTTCATTCGAAATTCTCCAAATTTTAAAAATAGGTATTCAAATATGTTAACTAGAAAATAACTATTTAGTATGTTAAATGGTGAGAAATTGACAATTCACATCACTAAAACGTGAAATCATATATGCATAAAAGTTCTCAAACAAGATGTATTGCGGGGTTTTTGGCACCTACTTGTTGAAATCACATATTTTTCACATTCATATCTTTAATTTCAAGTTCAAAAATCAACTTTTATGTTTCTATTACAATTAGAATCTATCGTCGATTTGTTAAAAATACGGGACTCCAGACTAAAAACTATACCACAAAATGACTGTTTGTGAATGCAATGCTCTTTTGACAGTCACTCGTGGATTATCACCACCTACCTATTTAAATTAAAGTCAACCAATAGAATTTAAATTTAAGTATATCGACATAAAATAGAATGAAATCCCGGGATCTTGAAGTCCCAGCTACTTAAGAAGAACGTATCGATTATGTTTGTTTCACTGAAATTTATTTAAATTTATTTTCATTTAATTAAATTCGTTACTTTAAGAATATAGCTAAAAATATTTAATAAAAAACGGATAATAATAAATTAATGTACAGAAAAGTATTATATATGTGTGAAGGGTATTTATGCTTGATCTCATTCATTAATTCCTCTTAATAAAGTACATGGTACCATATATATCATATAAATTTTGTATTTTAATAGAAAAATGTATTTTTACTTATTTTGTTTTTTGTTAAATTTAAAGATTTATTATTATTGTTATTTCTTTTAAAATGATAAATTAAAAATTTGTGTGCAATACTCAGATCCAACACCGAAAAATCCAAAAAAACATAATTACATAAAAGTATAAATTGTGGTTTACATGGCTTTAATAAAAAATATTAAAATGCATTAATAATACAAATAATACAAAAAAGTATGGACTTGGCTTTAATATTTCTTTAGTTACATATGCGATTTTAGTAATATTTTATTGTAATTTTTTTTTTTTTTCATATAAAAATTTTTTATAACATTCGCTGAGGTAATAATTCAGGTGATTATAGTAATTATGCGTTCTGACGCGATTGAAGTACGGATAACGCTATTCCGATATAATTGAAAAATTCTGATAGACACTGATTATGTAGATGCGAACTCGCTGGAGCTGCTTTAGCTGAAGTCTCATCGACAGCAGCACGAAAAGATTAAATACGAATACAATTTATGATGTACAGAGCATTGAGGCAACAATTGTTAATAGCAATGAGGAAGACTACAGGACTGAGTAGTGAACAATAAATACAGCATTCATTTAAGGGTTCCTCTACATCTTTCTTCATTTTGACTCTACGGGCTTACAACTTATTGTAGTTTGATGTGCACACCTTTATTGGCCATAAGGCAGCAAGCTCATTTAGCATGATCATCACTTCATCCGCAGCCAATCAAGCCAGCGTTTTATTCATTCGCTTTATTACTTAACATTTGTATAGATTCTAAAGATTTTCCGCTTCTTCCGCTGGTCCCTTCAATTAAATCTGCCTTCTTTGTGCTTATCTGCATGCTACAGTCTTAGTTTTGGCACCAATCACAGACCATGTTTTTTACTTTTCGCGCCATATTGTTGTGGGAATGCCAGTCCCGGCTTTGTGTACGCGTTGTTTGGAGCGGCATTTTGCGCTTTGATGCTGATTTCACTTTGAGATATTGTAAATAACAACGAATTACTTCTGCAAAGGTTTCATAAGTTTAATATCACAATTGCAGGATCAAAAACCATAATGCAATCCGGCAGTGTTTTGGCTGTTGTTGATATTCAGATATTGAATTAAAATTATGGTGCAATAGTGTGAAGCTGGGCGTGTGACTTTATGTACTGCACCGGTCAGTTCTCAATTCTCAGATTGCAAATAGTATAATTACTAGCAAAATTACTTCTCAATCTTGTTAGGCACAAGTGCGGTAAGCGCACAACGATTGCATTTTAATTTGCTGAAACATTTTAATAAGCCATTTGCAATAATTATTTAATAAAAATGTGTCTAATTTGACACATACCTGACACTTAAGAATTAATTAAGTTATTTATGATTATGAAAATTAATCACATTCTAAAATATACGTATTTTTTACTTGTCTATTTAATCGCTTAATTACAGCAGTTATGTAGCTGGTATTGGAATAAGAATTACAAAGCTGTAGTTTTATATAATACCTATACTATACAATAAGGCTACTGAATAATAGCTTTTACTCGTGTTGACGCATGTTAATGATCTTTTGATCAATAGATCTTTGGCGAATTAAAAAATCACGGAATATTAAAATATTCATCTAAGTGGTACTGCATTTTTCTCTGCATTTTTTCTATATAGTAACACAATGCGCCTATAGGATTAAGTGGATCCCATGGGGTCGCCGGTATAACCTACCTATCTAACTAAAACATTTATATTTGGTGAATTATTTTTAATTTCTTAATTCGAAATTATTAATTTTCTTAAATATAAATGAAATTTTTATATATATTTAGTGTAATCAAATACTAAAACTCATAAACTGTTAGTATATTTCTTTATATAAAGTTAAAGTTACCTAAAAAATAACAAGGCAACTAACTTGCCTTGAAGTGAGTAATACATTAAATGTGATTATATTTACTTTATCATTTCACTAAGAATAAACTGTGGCTGTTAAAAGTTTCTGAAAGAGATATAGAAAAAACTTTAATATTTTTTTCTTTGTGTCTCTAGCCATAACAATATTTCTATGCTTTGTGTCCACAGCTGTAGGAATATCGTAGGACAGTGTTGGGCAGATGTGGTTCTTTTAAAATTAATTTGGAAAATATGAAGGATCTGAATTAAGAGATGATAAGAGATTTTGATTAACTTTATATATTTAATTTCAACATAAAAATTATTAATATTTACATCAATAAAAACATAAATAATACATAAAAGTATTAACGCATAAATTTATTGAAATATATGGTAAATATTTTTAAATATTTACAAATATATTATATTTAAATATTTACGAATATTTTGAATATGCACAAATATTTTTTAATATTTAGAAATATTTTATATAAATAAAAATCAATACAGGTTTCCAAATAATAAAAGTGTTACCAAATTTCTTTTTTTTTTATGTAACCAGATAGATATCATTATTGTTCCTTTAGCTCCTTGAACCAATATCCCCATCTAATAATTATTGTCAATTTCTTTAATTTCATATCATATTATTAAGCACATACATAACCATATAAATACATAACTTAATGTTCATATTTCTATGTTCATTAAAAATGTTTATACACCATAGGTATATAAATTATAATAACTAAATTTTAAGACAACACTTCTACCTAGACGTTACTAATTATTGACCTTAAAAAAATATTACTCATACGCTAAGTAGCACAATAAATTATGCTTACCGATATTTCTTGGGATAAAATAATATGTAAAATGTGTATAAATGTAAATAAAAATTTACATAAAATATAAATATATATTTTTGTTTTTATTTTTTATAAAATATAAATTTTTTTATTTTTTATAAA
>NC_051846.1:55298068-55309010 GCF_002237135.1 Teleopsis dalmanni | reverse complement strand
TTATATTGATTCCGAAAAATCGAAAGGGAAAAGGAAAAACTTAAGTTACCGTATCCGTAAACCGTATACCGTATACCGTACGCCGTATACCATACTATAATCACTTATAGTGCCATAAAATTCCCATCATTCAATAGGAACCTACTAAATTATTACTACAAAAACAACACACACACTTCGATCCGGTGAGTGCATTTGGGGAATCAATATAACACAAATAATTTTATGCTTTGCTAGCGACGTTGATTCTTCTAAAAACAGTCAAACCGAACACATTCGTCCTTATAAATACATATGTGCACATGCTCATAATTGAAAAAAAAAAGAAATAAAGATATATGCAAAAAAAGTACAAATTGAAAATGGTTAAAAAAAGAATTTGTTGCAGCCAAATTTGTGTCCAAAATTGGCAACAAACTGTTTTGTCTTATCCGCGTCTTCACATATTGATTTCATACATTATATTTCATTATTGTACAGAGACGGAGACGGATACGGTGACGGTGACGCAGTCGTACGCAGTTTTATTTTGTAGCCATAGCTTCGCTTTAAAGCGTCTCCAACTACGTACGATACCAACCAACACAAACAGGATTCACCAGATGCCAGACAGACGATCGCGAATAAACCAATTATTAAAATTGTATTTTCGTCATCAAAATCTACATCTACTCGAACATCCACTCCAATATTCACATGGACGTCGACAGCTTAAGAAAGTCCACAGAAACTACCAATGCGGCTTTTAATGGAAGTTTGTCTGTCGGCTTGAAAATTGCGGCAAATTTCGCGACCTTTTGCTCAAGTAGTCAAAGTACACCTTTTTCCTTTTTCATGCTGGCAATTTTGAGAACACAAATTTTGATTGAAAATCGTCTCGTTCAGCCGAAGTTCCCTATAAACTATTGCTTATAAATTTGGAAAAAAAATTTTTTTTAATATCGGTGCAAACATATTTTGTTAGTAAGAAAAATAACTAATTTCTTTAATTGACTTGTAAATTTATAGAAATACTAAAAGATATTATTATAATCTATAGTCTTAACTTTATAAAGATAGAAACATAAATGCAAGTGACAACCCGTTTCATCGAAAATGAACTCACTTAAGTGTTAAGAACAGTGCGGTTGTGGAAACATAATGTCGTTTGACAACTGTACCAATTATAATTAGAATAACCACTATTCTGAACCAGACTATAGCAGATAATGTCTTTAATGCACATATTGAAAATATCGAAATATAGATATTTAAGTTTCAAGAAGTGAGTTCGTTGTGCTATCACGAGGAGTTTTAACGCATTAGATAATTGTAAGAGGTTTGGGTAGAGATAGCTACTTCTATTCTCGATCAGGTTGAAACGTGAAATGTGTTTAATGCCTATATTGGCTTTAGACTTTAGAGTAGGTGGTAGCTTACTGATGAATAGTGACAGAGCAAATTAGTAACAATATTATTTTTCTGTTCTGATCCATAAAGCATTAATACGCATATTATTATTAGCATGTTCACAGCAATTAATTTATAAAACTTAGCCTCTTAATATATTTCAGTAATAAAATTTTTCAAACTTGAAGATTTCGTGACATTCAATGTACGAACATTCCATATTCTATATCGAGCCATTTTTCTTTAATATTTCGTTAACGTATTAGGGAGCCGTTTATTACTTTGTGTGAATACTCGAAACGTTTGATATGTAGTTAGGGCAGGTGATTGGCTCACGTCACCTAGTTCGGTGACAGCGTTGCTATCTTAAGTGTCTTTAAAGTCAAAGATTGTCTGACATGCCTCCAAACCTGCAGAGGTAGTTTACATTTCCTTCAGATAACAGATGTTCGCACGGAACATTTTAAATTTTTATACTTTTTTTTAATTTTTATAAAAAATATAAAATAAAATGATCAAAAAAAATCATTTTAAGTCTAATATAAAATTGAGTTACTGAAAAACTTTTATTTTTGTATATGTATCTCTACTAAACATCCCTATAGTTCATCTTTTTTCTATATGTGATACGAGAAACGATTGATTATATCTTGTTAAAATAAGGCACTTCAGTCTATTAGTAAACATTTATTATAAACCTTCTTATTAGCGAAATACTTTAGCAATTATTTTTAGTAGTTTTACATCAGAGCAATTTCTCTGAGGCGTATAATGAGACTCGTTTAATAGGAGTTTTTGAAAACTAAGTCAAAGTTTATGTCACTAATTGAGGTTTAAGATAGTAATGCATTTAGTGCCAAAAGTTTAAAATATTTCTGGGTTCAATCTTCGAATGAAGGTGTGAATTAACAATAATAAAAACAATTCAAAAAATTAAAACTTTGTTAGGAAACAGCATCCAAAAAGTCAAAGGGACTACAAATTAGTTTAAAAAAAAATTATATTAGAAATATATAGGTATGTAATTGTTTTGAATATTAAATAATGTCTTGCATTTGAGTTCCGTTCTTGGATACTATAGCATTTAAAACTAAAATAGTCAATTATTTAAAAAGCATATTAATAACCATTTTGAGATTGGTACAATTACTGTTATATTTAATGCTTTTAATGGTAAAGTAGTAAAGTCCTTGGACTCTATCCCTACTTTTGTTTCCAAACGCGGTATTCCTATAACCGGATAATGATATATAAAATCACACATGCACCTAAAATCATAAAGAAGTGAGTAGATCTAATTATATTTAAAATTAATCGATCCTTTCTCTTAGACTCTCAATATATTTGCAGAAACATTTGTAATGTAAAGAGGTCATATTGGGTGCTTATTTTTCATATCGGAAGAAATTTTTTAATACATACTTTTATAGATTTTAAATTTAATTCACAAAATTATTTTAACTGAAGAGAAATAAGCTTGAATAAGTAGGCATTAATCTGTATGGTGTTGAATCGAAACAGACCAATATATTTTTTGGGTTAGGCTTTTGTTTTAATCCTCGTAAAAACAATATTTTTGAATGAATTTTTTTATATTAATTTTATATTAGTATTTATTCCGATAACTCATGTGGTTTTTGTTTATGTAGTGAAACAGAAGAAAGTAGTTTTTGTAGAAGTTTTCTAAAAACAACTACAAAAAAATTATAACAAAAAATTTAACTATATTTTAATTTTAATAATTCTTTCAAGGTTTGGATAAGTCAATTATAATCATTTTATTCTTTAAATCAAGGATCCTTAACTAAAAAAATCGTTTAATACTTATATCACACTATCCCTAATCAAATCAATGTTTATGCAGAAAAACAAGAATGAATTTCAATTATGATATTAAAAATATTATTATTAATTAATGAAAAATTATATTTTATAGATAAGTCTTGTAAACTAAATGAGAATTATAATATCCAAAGTAATTATACCTTTATATCCACAATAATAAAAATACTTAAGCTAATTAGAAATAAAAACTTAAAAGAATTTGTACCTGTCAATATAAAGATATAATTACTTTGAGTATTATAATTCTCATTTAGTTTACATGACTTTATGTATGAAATATGTTTTTGATTTATTTAATAACGGTATTTTTAATATAATAATATTATAATTATGGGTTTTGATTTGGCGAACGGTATGTGACGAAACTAATAGAAAAATTAGCTACAGGTTATTGTTTTTTTAAGTTTACAATTCTAGTCAGGTTCAGAGTGCTTTTAAATATCATTCTCAGACTTTTTTTTTTTATTAAAAATATGATCTTGGCTTCACAAATATTGAAATGTTTATTTTAAGAGTGTGGTTATAACTTTTATTTATAAATTCTATTAGTTTTGCAAGAAATTAAAATACTCTTGCAAAACTAATAGAATTTATAAATAAAAGTTATAACTACACTCTTAAAATAAACATTTCAATATTTGTGAAGTCAAGATCACATGTTTTTAATCTACCACAATTACGCAAATTTGTTTTTGGTATACTGGTAAAACTACATTATTTTATTTTTTATGATATACAAAATAAATGAATTTAAATTACTAAATTTATTAAACTAAATTTTACATTATAACCGTATTTTAATTTTTGTCGAAAATAACAATGAACATTTTACATTATAACCGTATTTTTATTTTGGTCGAAAATAACAATGAACATTTGTTTCTGCGGCCCTCCAATTTGTATAGTGATTTGTATTGGCCCGTGATCGCATATGATCTGGACAGCCCTGAACTATATAATATATGTAAGTATTTTTAATAGATGCTATTCCGATATTACTAAGCTTTTTTTATTGGAGGGGTGTTACGTAGAATTTTTATATTTAAAATTAATAAATTATAACTTCGGACTGATTCTTTTTTCTTCGTTCCGTTAAAAAAAAATAATATGTTAGCTCGGTTCCAATGTTTATTGTAATTGTAATTCTTCAGTTCAACAGTGTATATTATGTATCTGCATTAAATTGGCTTTTAATTTTATTGTTGTATTATTTTCCTAATGGTGTTGAAGGTATCTATATTGTAATTATATAATTGTTGTTTTTCTTAAACATCAGTAAACTAAGATTTTATTTTTTAATTTTTAATACACATAGGTACTATATATATGTGTTGTACAAATTTAAAGAATTTTATTATCACAGTTTTATACTATAAACATTTTTGGGAATAGTAGTTGTATTTACAATATTATAAAATCTTAACGCTGCAATATATTCGCAAAACAGAAAACATTACCTCCACTACTGTAAAGTGAAGAGAACTGGAATTTGTTACTTAAGGCTATTTTCCTAAACGTTGTACATGATTTACACTTCAATAATTTCATGTTGAGTAGAATCGATAGCGCTTCTGTTAATAAATACTTTATTACAGGGATATAGACGTAAGCTTCTTATAATGCATAATAATAACAATAAATTATCGATCGATTGTCGATGATATGTAAACACTTGTGATTAATTTTAGCTTGTGGCTACACTTGCTGATTGATCATTTTTCGTTGTATTTTAAAAGTAAGTCATGAACAATTTGTAGAGTCATATAAATTACTTGGTGTACACATACTATCTTTAAACAACAAATTATTTTATATGTTTTATAAAAGCAAAAAGTCAGAAAATACCATAAACATTAATTATGAACGTTTGTTTCACTTCTGTGTCTTTATAACTCTACGATAGATATCACATAATCTAGTTAATTGGCTAGGCATGACAATTGTATTGCATCCGTCAATTTATTGACAGGTATAACATGCAATAATTATCAACAGGATTAGTTACATTGTAAGTGAAATATGCGCGAGTATCTGAAATTGAATGTGGCTACTTTGTTCCATATTAAGTATAGTAAAAGCTGGTTTGGAGTAAGAAGATTTGTAAGGGCTTTCATAAATAAAATAATGGCTTCTGGTTCTGATGTCATTTATGATGGATTACCGGCCTTTGACCATGATTTTCGTATTAAAATATATAAATAATATTATTTATTTATTTCTATTTGAGCCAGTGTACTTTTACTCTCTCTTAACACGAGGTATTTTTAAAACCACTCTTACGCTTTGACTGCATTATTGTTTATCACTTCATCAGACTAAGCAATAATTGACCTCAGATCTGCTTTCCTCCCCGAGGAGCCTGTAACCATTCTGAGATTTGATGATGCGGTTTTGGTAAGTCTGTTTTCGCAAATAATTTCAGGGCTCTATCCTTTACGTATTTTTTAATGGGATCAATCTTGAGGTCCCTGAGGATGTCATTCGTCCTAATGTACCATGGTACTTTGAAAAGTCTTCTCAGAGCCTGACTTTGTGCAATTTCTAGCTGGCGAATAGTAGTGTTTAATATTATAATAATATAATATATAAATATATATATATATATATCTATATATAAATATTTCGTAAGTATTTTAGTATTAAATCCATTTTTAATCGTTCGTAATGATTCGCTTCATTAATGGTTCGATTTTGTTGTATATTAGCAGCGTTTCGTGGATGGTAATTTGGTTAATTAAATTTATTTTGTGTTTATTCATGAAGTATTCAAACATCTAGCATTTTTGCGTTGGCTACTATGTATGTTTTCAAATTATTCCCAACTACTGTGTGCTTGATGTTAAGTGTCTTCGTTGGTTTTGCTGCACCAAATAGGTCTTGTAAAATTCAGTTGATTTTTTTAGTGACTGGTGGATGAGAAAGAGGTACATTTTTGATATCGAAATTTTTGGAATGGAATAGAGGAAACGACTGCTGTAGCCGACGTTCCGATACAACATCTAAATCGTAAATCACTCAAATTTTTCGACATATTTTTGTATACTGTTTCTGATTTTATAGTAATGAAGCATCACATAGCGTATTTAATCAGTTATTTCACTCATTTTCAAATCTATATAACTTTTTACATAAGTAATGAATTAAACAACCGCCTCAATACCTTGAAATATTACCTTTCCAACACGTGTTCATTTGAAATAATCGGATTAGTGTTGCCAGATATAAAGGTACCAACACCATTTAGTGACAAAAAACAGCGGAGACATTTTAGTAGTGCAGGTTAAGATATTCTGATAGATAACCTGCCATCAATTTTAGCTCTATTCTATTGAGAAGAGAACTCTATTTCTAACATTTCTAACATCAGCGTAATGTACTTCTTTTGTAAATTAATAATTTATAGTACACTATTCACATTTTGATATTTATTTTTTTTTTATTTATGAACAGTTATGAACATTAAGTGGAATAATTGAAATGAATGTACAATATTGTGTAGCGTATATGCAAATATATCATAAAATAAGATTCAGTTGTTATTGACGATATGAGAATGGAAAATGACCTTTTGATTTATATAGCTAACATTTTTGGGTTTCATAAATTTTTTAAATTCAAGAAATATCTAAGACTCTAATTGCAATCCATACTCGTTCCAACAATTTTTACATAATTACTAAAATCGACCTTGATTTAGAGTTCATCTAAAAGTTTTGATTTGAGTATATTTAACTTAAATATAATTTTTCAAATTAATTTTAAATATATTAAAAGTAGTTTAATGACAAAATTTGGTAAAGTTCGATGCTATTATATGTAATACAAAGTACATAACCTTAACACGAATGGTTGTAAACTAAAATATATAATAATTATAATATTATATATATTTAATATATGTAATATATAATATATATAAATCACAAGACGTAGGTCACGCCATACCTTAATTTCTATACTTGAAGTAATAATTCCCAGATTTCTCTCATGGTATTTTTCGAGTATGTAAGACAGTCTAGAACCAAAAGCTTTCATTTTAACTCTAAATAAAACACTTTTTGTTAATAAAGTTCCGAAGATAAAATTGAGCCTCTTAGTGAAGCATTCTATAAAAATTATTTACTGTACACTAATTTTTGATATATATATATGAATAGTTTACAAACCTTGCTAGGGTGTAAATTCTTGCATGATAATTTATTGTTTATTTATATTATATTGACCTTTTACCCTCAAGCCTTTTGGGCAAAACAAAAAATCAAGACTTCTCAGGACTTAGACAAAGCAAAGCATTGATCAAACCGTACTCCTACCAAAAACATTCTTAAATTCTCAAATGTTAATTTAAGGTTGATAACAGGTTTCATTACGGGACACTATGGTCTGAAATATCACCTCATAAGCTACGATTATCTGCTAATGTGAAGTGCAAATTATGTCTCGAAGATAAGAAGAAGAAACTACTATGCATATTCTTTATGACTGTCAAGTTTTAACAATGTACAGAAGAAACTTATTTCATGTAGAATTTCTGTTACCAGTACAAATTAAGAGCTCTTTTCGAGATTTAGTTCTGGACTTTGTAGTTAAAGCAATAGGACTCTTCTGGCCGCAGTACTGGCTGTTGGCGATTTCACGTAAATAAAAAATTTTAATAATAAAAAAAGTTATATTGAAAAAAGTATGTAGTCTTGTGAAAGCAGATCATTATAATTATATATTATTACTTAATTATATGTGATCGATTCGGATCTTAATAATGTAACATAGTAGTTACTACTATGTTTTGTTCTGACAGTTACAGATATATTAAACATTATACACAATTTGTATTATTTTTTTAATAAACATTATTATAAAGCTTAATTGTGTCCATTAACTTAAATTATGACATGTGCTTGTTATAAATTATAATACTATAAATGCAATACCACTTCTTTGCATTTGCAAATTGTATCTATGACTTGCAGAGACCATTAATTTTATCGTAAAGTATGGTTTGGTAATATATTTCAGAATAAGATCTTATATACTCGCTACTAAATATATGAGAAGTTTAGACTTGTTTAGACTTTTAATTTAGACGTACAATTGTAAATCGCCTTAAAAATATAAATATATATATATGTTTAATTAATTAATTATTTGCGTGCTTACTGGTTAAGCTAACTTTTGGAAGTTGCTATTTATATTATATAAAGCAATGACTTTAAAATGCTTAATAGAGTTAAACTTGTTTTAATTTTTTTTTTAGAAATAATTATTCTTCATACTTGTTTGAAATATATTCATTTCAAGTCTCTTCGTAGTCAATGTGTATTTATACATTTAAAATGATTTTTATTTAATTTTCAGTGTTATTTTTTATTTCAATGGTGTTTCGAAATGATCTGCCCTTATTTGAAAACCAGACGGTATGAAAAATTTTCTGCGATGAAGTTGTTGTTCATTTCTATATTGAAGATTTTCTGTATTTGGAGAGCATTTTCCTTCTAAGTATAATATATGCCTAAGCGCGCTCTGTAGACACGTGTCTGAATAGTTTAAGGATTGCGTCTTTAATTGCTAGTATAATACGATACGAATAAAAAAAACGCAAGACAATTATAATTCGTTTACATTGTGGTTTAGCTAATTGTTTTTGAAAATCAATACTAATTGAATTTTATTCTTTTATATAAAAACTATTTTGAAATGGAATTATAACGAATTTAATTAAACTGGAAAAAAAATTAAGTGGAATAAATAGTTAAGAAATCATAGTATAGTCCTGCAAAATTTATGACGAAAGCTATGATTCTCATAATTTACATAGTATATATTCTTTATATTATTGTAAAAAGTATATTTCAAGTCTCTTATGATTATAGTTTGGTAAAGATTAGTAAGTGAGATTAAATATATTTACGAACAGTTCACAACTAATCGTCAGTGATTTGCTATATTCAAGATTTGATTTTGTTAAGAAAATGTGACCGTTGTTCACAAACGTAAGGTTAAATAAGCTCCACATGGAATTAGTTAATTTGAATTCAGAATTGGGATCAATTTTACGAATATATGAAATTGATTGAGTATCTAATTAAACCAACAGAAAATAAAACTAACCATATTCAATTAACATCTTTGAAATTGATTGAGTATCTAATTAAACCAACAGAAAATAAAACTAACCATATTCAATTAACATCTTTGATCTAGGTTGACCGGAGTTTTTATCCGATTAGCTAGTAAGAAAGTACTAGTTCACGAAATCCTTCTAATATTAGATAATTATGAATTTTCTGTGAATTTTCTGTCCGATTTTTGAAAGTCTGAACATGTTCTGTGCTTTAGATTATGTTCTTATGACAAATGATGTATGTTTACTATGGTCGCAGTGTTTAGGCCTCTTGGAAGTTCAAAACGAGAGATTTTTTGTCAGATTTTGTGAAAGTCTGAATATTTTCTGTTTTCTAAATTATGTTTTTAGGACAAAAGATGTATGTATATGTTACTATGGTCGCAGCGTTTAGTACTCCTGAAAGTACAAAACATTGTTGTTTTCTAAAATCCCATACTCTTTTATTCTATTCTACTCTACTTACGAATGAGTATTATGAATAGCCATTATGATAGGATATAAACACGGTTGCCACTTATGGTACTTTAGTACCAAAATTGGTACTTTTTTTTTCGTTTGGTACTCATGTTCAAAAAATGGTACATTTTTGAACGGACCCCAACTTTTAAATTGTGGATATTTCCAATTAATTTTTTTTATAAATGCAACTTTGCACTATTTTATATTTTGTTCATTTATAACACTTTGAAAAACACACAACGAAAAAACAAAAAAGGCCCAAAAAAATTTTAGACCTTTTTTTTACAGAAATGGTACCTTTTTAAACCAATTTTGGTACAGGAAAAAATTTTCAAGTGGCAACCGTGGATATAAATGAATAATTTTAGATATTTTAACTTTAATTTTTCAAATAAAAAAGATTATAATGAGTATAACAACTATATATAAGTGGTCTTTCGAAATATTTATTGGATTAATTATTCGTGATTTGATAAGAAGTGTCAGAAAGTGAAGTCTCATATTCGAACCGTGAATTAGCGCGTTAGGTACAAAGAAAATGTACCCTTAATTTGCGTTAATGTAGTTTTGACAATTTCTACTGTTTTTTCTTATAAACAAACCTAGCACTCATTGTATTATTTATTAACGCTAAGGTAAAATCTATAAAAAACTTATTAATAATTGAAATTTTTACTTATTATTTAAAAAATGAACTTCAATTAAGTTTATTCATTCAATTTATTATTTTGTTATAAACAATTTAATTAAGAAAGAACAGAGATCATATTTCGGTTATTAAATTGTATTTCAGCTGTAAACAAGGTCAAAAAATGTATATTTTTTTGAATTAAAATAATTTACGAGAAAGAAGAATATCTGAAGTTAGTTGGGCAGGCGCAGAAATCAACCCAAAATCACTTTCGATGCAATCGATAAATATTTTGTGTTTATTACATTATTTTTCCCTTTTTTTTGTTTTGAATATAATATTATACTTTTATTTTTATTTTAATTTTATTACTATACAATTTTTTATTTTTTTAAAAGCTTGATAAAATAATTGAGATAAAGAAATAAAACCTAACAAAGTGGTTACATAAAAAGACTTGAAATGCTTTATAGTGAATCCTTTGGCCTTATAAA
>NC_051846.1:55284968-55297968 GCF_002237135.1 Teleopsis dalmanni | reverse complement strand
TATATAAATAATTTTTTCTAATGTTTAACTTATTTATTAAATCTGATTTTCCGATTGGAGACTAATTAATCAAATGTTAAAATTTCAAATTAGATTACATGTATATAACTACAAGTTAACTACAATATAATCAGCAATTCTTAAAAATAAAGAAAAATTCAAATATTATATCAAAATAAGTTAAAAGGTGGTATAAAGGATGAATATTCTCTTTTGGTCGGGTTAACCCTTTTGGTGGTTTGTTAACCGAAGGTTTTTAGACACATCAACAAAAGTTTTTTAATAAATGAGATACCGGAGCCTTGTAACTTCTTGATTTGACTTTTTATAATTCTGATTTGAATACTGATACTTGATTTGAATACTGATACTTGAAGATGTTTGTAATGTACTTACAGGGTCCTCTTAATATTTATAAATTAGCCCTTTGCAGAGTTTTTATATTTAATACAAATGCATTGTCATCTCCAAATTATAAAAACAGACAGCGTCATTTGTTCATAAATATTGATTTTCGAAATGTTTTCAGCCAATTCTTTTTTTTTTTTAATCTAAGATCCCTTATGTTCAACTTTATGTTTAACCCGTTATTCGTCTTCAGTGAAGATTTAACTTAAAAATGGGCAATTTGGTTGACGTTTAAGAAGAAATCACAGAGTTTAATCTTTTTTGTAAGAACTTACTTATTGAACCAATATTCAATCAATTTAACATCTTAACAATATCTTTCATATCTTAACAATCTTACAAGTCGTTGTTCGTTTGTTGAATGCTTTTATTTTATCTTTATCAACTTCAACTGTTCGTCCAGAAAGCAATACATCTTTAACATCAAATTACCTGGACAATATTTTTCCACAGTTGTGGTTCTGTCAATATATTTTCGGTTACTAACATTATATATATTTTGTCTTACTTGAGCAGTGTTTTTTACATTTTTGATAATAAAAGCGTAAAGAAATGCTTTTTTACTTCTTTTTAACGATTATCTTTTGTTTGATATATTTTTGTTTATTGCAGAAAATCAAACAAATATAATATATAATGACCATTCGACTTTAATGTGAATTTGGGTGAAATAAGTTCTCTATTGGATGAAAGACGATATACTTTTTCAATCAACTTAACAAAAACCATAGATATTGGCTGTTAGTAGGCAAAGCAGTTACTAGTAAAGCTATTAGCTTGAAGTCTAAATTAAACTTTTTTATTTCTATGCTTTATTTCTATGATTGATGGTATTAAAATGGGTGAATGCTTTTATTAAGGGTTTTATTAATATGGCGGCATTTTTATTCTATAATTTTGACACAATAATAAATTTTTTTATAATAAAATTTTATGAAAATATAAAACGAAAAAAAAATAAACAAAATTTTAATATTATAAGGTCATAATTACCGTTATCATTAATGCGAGTGGGCCACCGTATATTATCAGCGCAAATCCACATACCATTATCCAAGTGAAAATACCACGTATTACCCAGTTTTTCCATCTAAAAATGTTAATTGTGACGATAGGCAAAGTAAATATATAAATAAACCAAAATATTTGAGAATAAACAAAGCAAAATAAAATCAAACAAGTCATAAGTGGGAAGACATCATCCACCTGTGGCTTTTCAGAAGAGCTTTAAGCTTTGCAAAAGCTTTCAATTCTTGAATATTTTATTATATTTCTTTTAAATTATAATTTTGAAAACTCACCTGTCTGGTAAATCTTTCAAAGCGGAGTCCAAAATCTCTGGAGTTTTATCAGTGCCTTGTGGAAGTTTTTTTGAAAGTTCTTCGACGAATTTTTCTTCTGGTAAAATATCTTCTTCAGAGTCAACCTACACAACAAAAATTTTTAATCGATTAAAATTCAATTATTTAATTATAGAAGAAATTAGTTATAAGTAACTATTAAATAACTAACTAAATAACTATTAAGTTGTTAACAGAGCTATTTTGAAAAAGCACACCATGATATTAAATGTAATGTCTGAGAATCAATAAATAATTAATAAAAACTGTTTTTTTAAACATACAAATTAGACAATTTTAAACGAAATTAGAAATCAGACGTTTAAACTCTTAACATGAAATAGTAAATAAACTGATTTAACATGGCAGGGGACTTAAAGTATATGCACAAAATTTTCTATTCTGATTCTCTACAGACATATTTAAATAGGTAAGTGCTGTACAAAGATTAAGCGGGAAACTTTTCATCTGATATTTTTGTTAGAAATAGTCATATGTAATTAGTTGAAATATAATAAAGTATCTATACCATAATTACTAACATTTCTTGAAATTTAATCCTAGAATAGTAGGCTGCAATTTCACTTGACTTTGGAAATTCGCGGAGTCGCATTCATAAAATATTCTTGTATGTTACCCAGAAGCATTACGCAGGTTTAACACACTATAGAATTCGCATTGCATATGTTACTAAGCTCTATGTATGCTATACAATACTTTACAATTAATTGATTTTGAATTCTGTATAGCTTTCTCAGGTATATAAAGTAAGAAATAATGCATATTCAGGTAGCTGATATATGAAACTTCTACATACTAAATTTTAAAAAATGATACTCTGACTAGATGTATAGTCAAGCACTTTGATTCCTAAACACAATACCCTATGAGAATATTGGGTTTCCCAATCGATATTCTGCGAAATGATTAAAAATGATCCATGAATAAAATTTAACAGGTATGGAAACATAGCTTTGTTCACTGAGATCTCACTTCATAGAAAATAATATAAGCGTATATAATGTACCTAGGCACTTATATAATCCATTATACATTATATTAGAGATGCATAAAGCATATTAAAATAATCATACAGTTTATTATTCTTAAACTTAGTGATCTCTACTAAAAATATAAAAGTATCATAATGGTCCTTGATCAAAAATATGGGAGCCACTGGTCTACATTGAAGATACTACAACTGCAACAAATAAAGACAGAGAAGAAACATTTCAGATGCGAAATTATTGATCCAGTAACTGTCTCAATTATAAATTTAAGAATATGGTTACAATCGAATGATCGTATTGATATCAACATGCCAATTAAAAATATATATATATATCTCCAGAACGATTTGGAATGTTCGCTAATTAAAAACATTAAGTATATGTGTTAGTATTTGTAAAATGACTAAAATTATCACAAGTGCCTCGACATTGATTGTTGCACTGTCTGACTGTTTTTTAAAAGCATAGATGATTTTTTGCTTAGAGTTGAAAATTAAATATAATTAACAGTTCCGAAACTAAAATACTTTATAATACATATTATATCCATGCTTATTGTCAATAATGAAAATGAATCTCCTTTTTGATTCTATATAACAAAATGCATGCCAAAGCTTAATATAAAGTCATCTAAACTAAATTTAGAATATGATGACTTAAAAACAACGAATCATTAATTAAACAGCTATTAATAGTAAATCGAGTCATACAGTGAGCACCAACCTACTTTTTAACAGGATTGCAGTTCTTTAAAGCACTTCTCTGACAGATATCCTTAACAATTTAGGCTCTAATTGAATAAGTTGAACCTAATTCTGTTACATGTACAATCTTATATCGCTACTAGAAATCATTATAATATATAAATCTGTAATATAATGTCTTTTTAGCTTTTCACCGTTTTTTAAGATTTGACTTTCTATTGTTTAGGTGGATATATAAAAATAGTGCTAAGCTGTATTAGACATTAAATATAAACAAGTTAAAAGAGAAACTGTTTTTTGTAGAAGCAGAATGTAGAAGAATAAGAAAATGGAATAAAAGTTACTAAAATAACTAAAATTAAACAATAAAACTGCAAAAACTTAATACTTATTAGTGTAAATTAGTATTTAAATCAAATACAATTATACGAGATGTGAACAAGTAATGAGAATTTTCAATTTTTTTAATAGTATTTATACAATTTTCTATCCTCTTCAAAGTAGTAGTGAATAACACTGTGTGTTGGAACACCTTTTTAGGTTTGGTCTTGAGCTCGCCCTACACTTTCTCATTTATTGTTAAATATTATTAACTATTTGTATGTGTTTTTTATGAAATGGGAAAAAATTACTGATTGAGATCTCTAGAGACTAAAGTGGTGGCGACATTACAGTGATGTTATTTTTTACTAAAAACTATTGGATAAGCAAAACAAAATGATTTTTGGAACAAATTTTACCACCATATCTTTTACGTCCAAATAATTTCTATTTTTTTATATTTCCTGAAAGTTTTAAAAAATAATATTTTCAATGTTGATAATATAATACAAACATCTAAAAACATCTAATACATTTGCATGTAAGATGCAAAAAACATTTTCCGCTTGGAATGATATATGGAAGAAATATTAAAAATTTAGTGATTATACATATATAAGTTATTAATAAACTATACTAAGCTTGCTTTCATATAATAACAACATTATATAAACATGTTAACCCGATATGCTTTATGAACT
Organism: Teleopsis dalmanni; assembly: GCF_002237135.1. Classification (NCBI taxonomy): domain Eukaryota; kingdom Metazoa; phylum Arthropoda; class Insecta; order Diptera; family Diopsidae; genus Teleopsis; species Teleopsis dalmanni. The sequence continues at coordinate 55,293,484 of NC_051846.1, read as the reverse complement.
TATCTACACGTAACTTAATTTAATAGAATTTTACAATAGTCACGATATGAGTTTGAAAACATAAGTTTGCTTTCATTTTTTTCTAAAACAATCCAAAGGCAAATCTAACCACTTGATGGGTTGTTAATGGAATATCCAAAACTAATTCATTAAACAAAACATATGTACATATGTTATCTAAACAATATAAAATAAAATCAACTATATTGCTTCTACATAGTTATGTATATAACATTGTAGTTTTATGTATTTTTTATTTCTTTAATAAATGAATCATATAATATTTAGCTATTACATACGCTTATAATAAATATTCATCTGAATAACCAACAAAGACTTAATATCTCGATTAGGAAAATACAGTTAAACCTCTCTAAACCGAACCGTCCTATAACGAATTCCTCTCTATAAAGAAGTTTTGTTGAAGACACAGCAATTTTTTAAATTTCTAGACATATTTGAACCTCTCTATAGCGAACCTCTCTATAGCGAAGTCCTCTCTATAACAAAGTTTTTTCAGGCTCGCAAACAAATTTTTGCATACAAAAAACCTTTCAACTAACACGTTTTAACTTATAAGAACCTTCTTTTTAATAGGAAAGGGCACATTTTTGGCTCCTGAGTGAAATGGTTAAGAGGGATTAAGGGAAGGAAAGACCATCGTGTGCATTTACTGAAAGTAAAAATTTTAAATGAATCTCGCTTTTAATACGAGCGATAAAGAATTTTAAGAGCGGTTTAGAAATTGTTGAGTCTAACTACTAACTTATTGGAAGTGTTTCTTGACAAGAAAAAAGTTGAAATATCCAAAAAAGTAAAAGCAACAGACTTTTTTCGACTTAAATAAAATAAATAATTATAAAAATTTAAAATAATAAATTAACTTATTAAATTAAACTTTAAATTAAAGTAGTTAATAAAAATAATTTTTATCTTAATACAACCCAATATATGGTTAACGTTTTTAATATTTATATAAAAAAATATATATTTTTATTTAAAAAATCATGAATTAAATATATTTTTAAAATAAATACGTACATAACAAACAAAACTTGTTTAACCTTTCTCTAACGAAGACCTCTCTAGAACGAAGTTTTTTGCAGGCACCAACGACTTTGTTATAGAGAGGTTTGACTGTATTTAAAAAATGATTGAGTCTAATTCATAATAAAAGAGTGATTAAGAAAAAATAATGAAATTTAGACATATATTTGGTGTAAGTTTTGTAATTTGTAATGCAGAGTATATTATAATCTTTTTAAAAATTTATTACAGTTCTTCCAACTTCGCAATTCTAAGCCCTACTTTATGTTAAAAAGGTTTTTCATGGTTTGATGTTTGTGAACAATTTTTAACTTATTTTCAATCTTCTGAACTAAAAATCTCATTTATGTTAACTATTCTAATAATAATAATTATAAACCTTGCTCGACGTTAATGATTTCGATCAGCCTCTTATACTAGGCATATACCGTCTATAAGACGGTTCTACCTTTTGAGCCACAACGCTACGTCCTTTATATCAGTAATGTTGCTTATTCTTCCTCATTAAGGGCTTCAAAATGACATTTATTTCATTTAACATTGTCCTTCTCCAAGTTGCTTTGGGACGATCTCTTCCTCTGCTACCTTGCGGGGTGTATACCAACGCCTGTTGACAAATTTCGGTGGGAGCCTTTCAAAGTGTATGCCCGATCTCAATTTAAGTATTTGGCTAATTTTTAGGACGAAAGACCTAGCAGTCCAGTTCCTTATTCTTAGTTAACTTTAAAATTAATTTTAATGTTATTTAACAAATAAATAAATAAAATATTAGGCTAATTTAGCAATTACTGAACTGCTTTTTAAATGTGGAGTAGTGGACTCCAGCAGTTTTTATTCTGCATAGGTATAATTTTTTGGTTGGAATTTAATCCATATTAATTACTACTGTATACTGATGATTTCTCTATAAAAATAGGTATGATAGTTAAAAAAAAATATACAATTATTTTATTATTATTGCTTAGAAAATTGCTTATATATTAGCATTTGTATGCATATCAGATTTTTTATTGTTTTTAGAATTGTTTTTTTTTAATTGTCTTTAAACTAACTACATGTATGTATTTATTTATTAATCTCATAATTTATTTATCACACCTGTTCTTGTGTCTTTTTTTTAAGCTAATTGTCAGAGAACTTCTCTACTTATAAAAAAGCGGTTAAGCATTTAATTTCAAAGCTTATTAGTTAAAAGGCGATACTCTATAAAAATGCTATATTATATATAATATTTTTGAACTAATATACATATATATGAAGCTTCAAGGAACAATTTTATATAACCCATAAATTAAGTTAACATTTATTGTGTTTAGTTTCGGTATTAATCAAATTCGGTGCAAATAAAGTATGTAAAAAATAAGGATCTTTTTTGAAATTGCTATCCATACTTTTCTTTGAAGACGCACTACAGATTGCCTAAACTGATCTAAATTAGAATTTTTAGAATTAATAATTACTTGTGTATACAATTATCAATCTAAAATTAAACTTCTTTAGTAATAATAACAAATAAAGTCCAATATATAAAATGAGATGTTTCGATTTAAGCAAATACGCAATGCTTTTCCTTGGACACCAGGTACGTTTCTACTCATACAATTCCTTTGTTATTTACTTGATATCAAAAGAAATATACTTGGTATCAAAGTATCAGTATAATAATACTGATTTTTCTGTCGAGGTTCTAGCTGTTGGCGGCAGCCTACAAGCAGTGCTTCACCAGTAGAACAAAAAAAAAATCATTGCTTTGCAATAGATCTATTCTGACTACTGTGTATTCTAGCTTTTAGTAATTATAATCTTACTTTTAAAACATAATCATGTTAGTATCTACAATTTTATATAATTAGATATGCCTATATCGATTAATCAATATATTTGTACATATATTTTATAAAAAATACCTTTTGTAAATGTTATTTGTTTAACTATAAAGCAGAGATATTACTCAGTCTATAAACAAAAACAGATATATTAATATGACTAAACGAATTCTTAATTATAAGGAGTTTATTAGTGCTAAATCTAATATACTCTTTTAATAGCAAGTGTAAATTGCAAAGATATGATTCAGGAATATTTTTGCGTCAATAAAATTAATCATACATCTCCCCATACTTCCTAACATGTTCCCTAACAAGTAATAAACAATAATCTAATGTATTCTGTTTCAGAATTACAAAATTGTTATTTGTCATCTATAATGAACATACATACTTTATCCATAGTGTTCAAAGTGTTAAGATTTACAATTCTACATCAATAAAGATACATTTACACATTTTTAAAAGATAAGCTATATTTTGTAACCTATATGTATATATTGTCTAATGATCGACAAATTAATATAGAGAAGTCATATAATTGTAAAATAACAATACATATTAATATGCACTTTGGTCATTCATTTTTGCAAAATAATACAGATGCAATGTATAGAATTATCTTGTGCTTTCATTTGAAATTTAATAATATTCAACAGTTTTGTAATGTGATTATCAGAATGCCAGTAATAATACTTAAATTGTTTTTACTAAGTTGAAGCCCTCAAAAGCAATTTCGATTATAATAGCACTGGTAAATAATCCTGGTATTGATTTAATAAAATAAAATAGATTTCAAAACCAACTGGCTTAAACCCCGTCACACTAAACTTGTTCTTGTTACATTACACAAAACATGATTTATAATAAAATAATTTTTTAGAATGCTTAAAAATCTTTTATAATTACTTTTAGGGTTTTTAACAATCTACAAACAGGTCGAACTATAAGTTTTTAAAATTACAAATTTTCAAATTGAATCACTGATTACAATATTACGAATACTACATAACTATATTTCTTTCTCTTCCACTCACATAATTGTTTCTTAAAAATATCTTTTAGTATTTATTTCTCACAAATACAACAAATCTATTTTGAAATATATTTGCTTCCCCTCTTACTTAGCGTACTTCGTCCTAGTTAACTATTATTTTCTGGAGACTCTCAGTCAAAATTTGAAAAGAAGTAAAATAATATAAAAAAATAATTAATTATATTAAAATACAGTTAAAAAATATTCAAAGGCTAATTGTTCCACAAGATCTGGTTCTTGCGGGAAATACCAATTGCCATATGAAGACTGGAGCAGGTTCGGACGCCCGGGATCTAACAACCTTTATGTAAAGTAGCAAACCTATCATCGAAATAGGATGCTTTGGTCTAATCAGCCACTCTATTTGACTTTCAAATGATTTGAGTATTCACAAGAGTAGTTTCGGATAGAAATGGAATGGAATACCTAATTATGGGATAATACACCTAATTTTCAGGTCCTAAGTATAGGAAGCACAATAAATACAAACATAGAATGTTTCTAATAAGTGGAAAAAAATTAAATTATAAGAGAAACGAAGGGGATTTAAACAAATTTATTGGTTACTGGCACCAAATTAATTGTTTAACTAAGGTTTAAAAAAAATAATTGACTTTTGATCACTTCAGACATTTATTCAATTTAAGTTTTAATAATACTGAAGACAGTCTACAAAGTAAATCGAAATATATATATAAATAAACAACTCTAATTTTGTTCAAAATTAATAATTCAAATATTATTTATTACAAAAAAAATTATTTTAATTATTAGATTATTATTTTATAATAATAAGTTAGACATATTTTATATAAACAACATGAAACGTTCTTAAAGCTTTGGAATGTAAATTAAAAGATATATAATATGGGTATAATGGAAACTTCACTCTTCTAGCAATTTTTGCGTGGCGGCGATTGGCTATACTAGAGGCTTATTTTTTAAGGATCTTGGTCACATCAAGCCCCTTCTCCTTCCTCAAGAGCATTTAAGACTTTGATAAACTTTCAGAGTGGTTTTTGTACCTTTCAGTTTTTATACAATAACACAATATGTTAACAGACCTAAGTGGATGTTTAGGATCGCTAGTTAAATATAAAATAACAACAAATTAAAAAATTCCATTAATTTCTAATCAACCCTCGTATATTCTATTATTTCAATAATTTTAAAGAATTAATTAAAGATTATTTTTAAGTAAAGTAATCGCAACAGACCTAAGTTTTATACAAGTGCATATAAATGGTTCACATTGAGTGTGTAATAACTGCAGAGTTTATGATGGTCATATAGGTAGGTAGAGATATCAAGTACATATATCAGGTATTAATGAGGTTTACGATTACTTTTGCATTGTATAGAAATATTATTTAAGCTATACAATATACATAATCTATAACTGTGCAGTATATATCTACCCGAAAAGTGTAGTTTAAACAACATAAGCGATTATTATAAATCTGATTTTAACATAGCTAGTTTTTATTTAAAACAAATTTATTGTTTTAATGACCAAATTTTATTTAGTTATATATATTTGTAAGGGCTAATTAGTCAATGGTAAATAATACAAAACTGTTTAAATAATTGTTAAAAATAATTTGACCAATATATAAGGCTTAACTATAAGACGGATATAATAAACTGTGGTCGTCTATAAAATTACTTTCAATAAATCGTAAATAATCGTATACGTATATGTATTTGTCGTTTCATTGTTATTATATAGTAAAATTATTTATTCACAAATGTATTGAATTTGTTAGCCTGAAGATGAATTATAGTCATCTTATATCGTCGAAATATCGAAAACAATAATATATATTTTGAAAAACTGATTTAAAAAGTTGTGTATTATTTAGTATTGTCCAATTAGCCCATACAAAAATATATATATTTAGAAAAAAAATTGAAATATACAGTTAAATCTTTCTATAACGAACCTCCTTGTACCGAATTCCTTCCTATAACGAAGTTTTATTGAAGACACAGGAATTATTTTAATTAGTATATATATTCGAACCTCTCTATAGTGCTTCCTCTCTTCTTCTCTCTGACAAAGTTTTTTCAGGTACGCAAACCATTTTTTCATATAAAAAAACCTCTTCATAATGAATTTATTCAAATGCAAGTGAAACACTCAACTAATACGTTATAACTTATGTTTATATGAATAAACATGAATGAAATATATTTTTAAAATTAATACGTACATAATTCCCAGTCAAAACAAAATCAAAAAAAAAATATTGTTGAACCTCTCTCTAACGAAGACTTCTGTACAACGAAGTTTTTTGCAGGTACCAACAATTTCGTTACAGAGAGGTTTGACTGTATATCCTTCTCTTCGAGTTATTCAGACTATACAATTGATAATTTTGTATATGAATCTTTTAGAATAAAATGGAATGAATTCATGAAGCACAAACATAATTTTTTTGATTTACTAACTTATATATATAAAAAACGACGTTTTTTCTGTACTCTTAAATAACTAAGAGAGCTATTGGCATATACAACTACTTAGCTATTAGTTTAGAAGTTTGTTGGTAAATACTTTATTAAGATTTGTGGTTCATAATATTATTAAGCTAATATGGGTGGAATGTTGTGAAAACTTTTGGTATAATACAGTTTTACTACTATAAAGAGACTTACTACTGTATATGTTTAAAAAAAAAATGTGTGCTATTTATGGCGTAGCGTTAGGACTTGCCAAGATGAAGAGGAGTTAAATCTATTAACCACTTCCTGTGTCTCTGGTCAGGACTCCAGAGACTTCAATATCTTGAGGATCGCATTTGGCTTGAAAGAGATAACGAAATCAAACTTATTGGATCTCCTCAACTTCATCCGGAAAACCAAATGGTTTAATAAGGATAACAAAAGTTAGCCTCTCTCGGCAACATTTTTGAAGGCATAACAATGGGCAATATATGTCTCCAAGTTTTGCGCGTTTTTATTTTGGAAATTACGATGTGAAATATATTTTTCACTGTGACCTATATTATCATCATCAAATAGTTTTACAGCTCGAAGTGAGCTTTAGCTTTATAATAGATTATTCAGTCTACAGTGTAGATGGTATTAAAGAGCTTACAAAACTGAATCTCAATATTCCATAAGAAAATCAAATCTAATGAAATAAAAAAGATAGAATAATAAATTATATCCGATCTTTTCATTTGAAGTAATTTAATTAACAATGCCAGATAGTATTATCTTCTTATCAAGAATAATTTAATCTAAAAAAAGTACATTTATATAAAATTATTTTAAAAAAATTTTTTTGTGCTTATATGAAACATTTAAACATTAAGTCCTTTTGATTTGATTTATTTCGAATTATCTCATAATCTTATCGTGCGAGAAACAAACACTGCCTTTTGTTTAGCAATTAAAATAACAAAAACTTAAAAACGTGTTGAGTGTTGAGTGTTATCAAAACGCATAATAATGAGACAATAAAGTGGCGTGTTACAGAAAAACCTTAAATATTTATTATAACCTGAACAAGTACCATAACTACTATAACTACTAATAAATCACATATAGAAAACCGAAGATATTTCACTAAATTTTCAACATCGAGTCATTAGGGGGCATGTTATTACGTTAACGTGCAATTATTGAATAATAACGACTAATTGGATTTAAGCTATTTATTTTTGTTTCCTCCGTGCAGAGAATGAGCTTTTGGTTTGCTGGACTTTCGACCATTTCATTCTGATTGAAATTGTGTGCACATATTTTAATTACATTTGTGCAAATGAAAAATTAGAATTCTAAAATGTATTATTTTCGCATATTTTTCCACTATATTCTATTGTTGTCTAAACTATTTTATTGGTATCTGTATCTGTTACTTACGTGATCCGATGAATCCGCAGTTAAGGAATTCCTTTTCTCACTGCTTGCATTTATGGTATCGGATTCATCTGCTCCAGTTTCATCGACGTTCCTTCTCCTTAGCTCTGCCATTTTATTGTTGTTTATTTATTCGTAAATTCGTTTTTAAATTGAATTAAATTAATTTTTGTACACTTTTTTGGCTTCGCTCAATAATTAATTATATTAATTTATTCACTTTATATTTTAATATATTTTTTTCGTGTGCATATCTTGCATATTTTATAGATACTAAATTTTAATGAAGTAAATTTTTCTACATATGTATACTTTCTTCTGCGCCGCCTCCAGAACTTAAAGTAGCTATATAGGTGCTGTATTATTTTGTTTTTATTTGCTAATAGCCAAAACAAATTTATCCTTGGAGCGAAATCACATTTGTTTTTCTCGGCTGTGGATTTTACACTAATTTTCTTATATACATGCGCCTTTTCAACATTTTTAGCAAAACAATTTTTTTTAATTTTCTTTTATATTGATTTAACCTTCACGAATTGCCAACTACCTAAATTCCGTGATCTTTATAAAATAAGTACAAAGCAAAATAAAAAGTGTGTAATACACAAAATGCTGTGCACAAATTTATGTAAAAATTTTCAAAGAACTTTTCTTTCGAAAATGCTGTACGATAAAGAAAAATAATATGTATATTATAATTCAATATAATATATAATATTTTTATATTATATATATATTAT
>NC_051846.1:55239818-55284868 GCF_002237135.1 Teleopsis dalmanni | reverse complement strand
TCATGATAATTATATTATTTTTATATTCCTCATTATATAATTAAATTTGAAATGATTTTATTTTAAATTTATACTTTATTATCTTTCATATTTTTTTTTATATTCGAATATAACATACACATATGAATAAATTATTCATTTATTATAATTCCAGAAAATTCATAAATAACTTAACTAGAAATATTTAATTGTTTCATGTATTAATTATGAAAGATATAAAAGATATTATTATATAGATATAGATAGATATAGATGTAGATATAAAGCTGCGTGTAAAAATTTGAATTCGGTTAAATAAGTGATCTACGAGTTCATCAAAAAACTTTTAGTAGGCAATTCCTTATAACAATATTAGTATTAAACAATATAGTGAAAAAGAATTTCATATAAATTTATATTTGAGAAGATAAGAGAGATAAACTGCATACCATGTGCTTGGAAAGTGTCCGGCACTTATGCTCATGCGGAAAAAACACCTAGAGCGGTATTTCATGGATCATATGTTAAGGATTCAAGACTAGGAAATATAGGCTCTGTACTGTCTTTCATTAAAGAAATCGGATTTGGAGAAACACTCTAATCCGACTAAAGGGAACAATAGATTTTTTAAGGGAATATTCCTGATAACATAAAAGTTTATTTTATATAATCATAAAGTACACATATGTATTTAAAATTTTCTTAAGTTCTTAAACTTAGCTTATAAACATAAAAATTGAGAAGTGATATATTCATTTCTTATCACTTATTAATAATATTTCCCAATACTAAAATATGCTTAATACTTACTTAATATAACCGAGATCTGTAGCAATAGCAGTAGCATTCGCTGCACGTCGACCAGACTGACATGTGAATATAATTACAGCGTCCATTGCTGGTTTTTCTCGTCCATAAGTTTCCAAAAAACTGGCATCACCTCCAGTTAAAGCTTCCTGTAATTCAGGCACTAATAAAAAAAAATTGACATTTCTTTAAAATTAAATCATTAATTGATGATATATTTTTCTGAAGTATAAATTGTATACTATACATAATTAGTTTTTAATTTATTCAAAAAGAAAACCTTATTAATTTTAGTTGAAAATAAATAAATAATCATTAATATATATTAAAAATTTTTATAATATAAGCAATTAACAATAATTATTTCACAACAGATTTAACCTACTGTAGGGTACAGGTCATAAAATTTTCGATGATTAAGTCATTCTCCCCTTGTTTACTTGAATTCATCTGACTTAATCTTGTTTCTTCTTAATGATCGTATATTTGTTGTGTTTAATAGCTTTGCTTGAGGTTTTATAAAAGTATATAAAATTATAAAAGTTTTAAAAATAAAACTAAGAACAAAGCTTCTAATTTTTTTTGCATAGTCACGGTTAAAAGCACTTTTAAACAATTTACTAAGCGTGTGTAAAACTAGTTGGTCAATACCGACTTTGTATGGTATATATGGTAAAAGTTACTTATTGTGTGACTAAGTTCATTTATTACTTTTATTTGATCTAATTACGGTCTTTCACCATTTTTTCACTTGACCATCGTTTAATTAAGATAGTAATGTTATTGAAGTAAAAGTCAAAATAAATAATCTTCTTCGCTTTCTCAAAATGTTTCTATCGATATCCTAATTGTCTATATTATCTTAACTTAAAACAATACGATCTGACAGTCAACTCCAATCTTGTGTTATCACTGGTTTTTGGCTTATATTATGTATTATATTATGTTTCTCAAGATTATAGTAACAATCAGTATATTATCCCAAACATATTTCATCGACTTGTTTGGTGATTGGCTGACCGACCAGAGCCTGGTTGTTATCTTCGAAAAAAATGTGCTAAGAAGAATAATTATATAAAATGCATTTAAGGCTAAGGAAATGTAAACGTGGACAGAAATTAAAGAATTATAGCGTTCCATTATTATTAAAAACTAAAATGAATAATCATATGGAAAGAGTTTTGAGATATTGTGATTCAGAATCATCGAAAACATTCTGAAGGAAAGAAAGAAGAAATAGAGTGAAGAAGTAAAACCGCACTGTTAGCTATAGTACTAAAATAAACGTATTAGTATGATTTTATTACATTGCGAAAACAATATTAATAGTACATATTAATTGCCATTTTACTTAATGATATTTATCGTGATAGTGGTTTTAAAGAGCAGAAATAATCTGTTTTTCAAGTTCTTTGTCAATGCCCACCATTAACATGTAGAAGTCTAGAAATCTTTTGGATACTTATGATCCTTTTGAAGTTCTTTCTGACTTGTGTATAAACAACACTGATCTGTAGTTTTAAAATAGACATTATTAGAGCTGAAATATGTTTTGGTGCACAAGACCGCCACTCCAACCATAATCAAATTGGCAATTTAAAACTGTTGAGTAAATGTTATAGTATTAAAAACTAAAGTAAGTCAATATATGCATCATATAGGATATATGCACATATTTTTCAATAGCAGAAGTAGAATACGTACTTGTACAGACGAATTTTTTACACACAGCTCCAATAATAAACTAATATCGATTAATGAAAGTATAGAAGTACACACACACACACATACGCGCAAAAGTATCTACTGTGTATAATATTGATTAAAACAAAGTCTCTTAATATTTAATTAATTTAATTAATTATTTTGAACCACATAAAAAATATTATTTCTTCTATTCATTAGCAACAGTTGATAACCGCCATATTAAACCACTTATATAGAACATCTGTTTTCTAAAGTAATAGCGTTTTAAATACTTGACAAAAAAATTAGACAATTCTATTTGATATATTTTTTCAATAAACAACTTAGGAATATAAAAAAAATTCCCATTATATTGTATTGTATTGTTAAATTAATAATAATTTAATATAATTTAGTTAAGCATTCTACTTACATGGTATGTTAATGCTTCCTGGAATAGAACCGGTATTCGCAATCTCATCTCTGTTTCGTACATCAATTAAATATTTCTCTGGATGATTTGGAATGTCTTTAACTTCCTCATAAGTTGCCATTTTTAATTTCCACTAAAAAATAAACCATTCACTTGAGCGATGTATTAGTAACTAAACTTAGCCAAACAAATGAAATCAGTTTCTGTAAAAGTTCTATCGATAGATACACTGTGTCTACACCAATAAACACGTAAGAATACAAATATAAATGTGATTAACCAAACTAAACAGCTGAACACTTGAAAAGAGAAATCACTGAGCTTGTCTTACCTAATTATAATAACAAATATAATAAATATTTTTCCATTACAAAGATTAAAACAAATCATTTCAGTCAGATAAACTTTTAAAAAATAGTTAGCATAGAAGATTTTTGGTATGCTACATTGGTTTATTATTTAATATTTTATTTTAATTTGTTTTTATGAAGCTTTGTATTGAGGTGCATTTAATCGTTTACACTTTGTTGTGTTAATAAAAGGATTAAAATAAAATTTCATTTAGAAAACTATATTTTATGCTCTTTTTAATTACATATGGAAAAGCACATAAATAGTACATATTACATACATGTACATATGTAAATGCATCAAACAGAGTAGTTATCAAAGACAACATGTGTTTAGTTTAAAGTTTTCCATTTTACATTATAGACCGTTTAACAACCACTGTACATTTTAAAATTATGAACATATAAAAAACTATAAATAATATAATTATATAAATAAAATTATATATAAAAATATATATAAAAAATGGCATGGTTTTTTATAAATGATTTTGGATATGTTATTATTATTATTATTATTATTTAAATAGGCTATTTGTGCACCCCGACCTAAAAGATCTATTGTGCGCCTATAGGCCCAACTAGGACAATTTTAGACTATTTATAAATCTTATAATTGCAGTGGGCTTAATTTTACCTATTTGATTTGAGACCAGGATCCCGCTACCAAGGTAATCGAGTCTACGTCTTGCCACCGCTGGGCAGTTGCATAGAACATGTTCTGATGTTTCCTTCTCCTCATGACAGAGTCGACAGGAATCACTTTCTACCGCACCTATAATCTTCATGTGGTAATTAAGTCTACAGTGTCCTGTAAGTTTTATTAAACAAAAATTTTTTATTTGGATATGTTTCAAACAAAATTATCAAATCTGGGGTTCAATGAAAACTCACATTGTCTCCACAAAAAATCACTTTATTGTATGACATTTTCTTTAGAAATGCGATATGTCCACACTGTTTTAAAAATGACTAAGATGTGACACAAGTCATCAAATCTGATCGTTACAGTCATGAGAACGAAATAGGAACCAGCAGAAGAAGAGGGCGACCAAGAAAACGATTGAAAGACAGTGTATAGCAGGATTTAGAAGAAATGGACATAAGAAATTGGAAAACAAAAGCAAGAAACAGAAGAGAATGGAAGGATGTTTTTAAACAGGCTTACGTCCTACTTAGACTGTATAGTCACGGATGATGATGATCGTTACAACCATATGATTGCAATTATGATATGGTACTGTTAGCAAAGACAGAAGGCAAACAAATTAAAAGAAGACTGCGTTCTTTGAGATTTAGTTGTAAATATGCAGAAATCTCTACTTATGATATTTCCAAGACACTCAAAACGATAAAAAAACTGTTACATAAGTAATAAAAACTAAAAAATTCTTTGGCATAGGTGGAAACATAAAAATGGTAGCTGCAGTATACATGTAACACAAAAAAATGCCAAATAAGAGTTCAATAGGACTTTGAAGCATGTAATGTCAAACAAATATGTAGCAGTTTCCATTAAGTATAAACAATATGAATCGTCGATAAGGTGGACTCTAACTTATGCGATACAAGTGCGGCGAATAAATTGATTATGCAGAAAATCTGTTATAGTTTTATAACAGAAAGTTTTAAATAACTTTCCAGCTATCCAGAAACATGCGTAGCTTTATGATTCCCATAGGTACTAGTCAGCTAACAGTACATACATAAGTGCCTTCAAGACGCATATTGATTTATCAACTACACTCTGAAATTGTCTAAAAAAAAATACTGCTACAATTTATATCATACTGGGCCCTTATTTGATCTTAAGTGGGCGTTGGTACTGTAATCTTGGTCGCCACTCTAATCTAACTACAATGAAGCAAGTCTTAGAGCAAATAGTTTTATTCTTTTAAAATTGGACTGAAATATTGACCGAAATTCAAGAGCTCCTTTATATGAGTGATGTAACAAGCTCCAGATTTTAGCAGTTAAGGGTATTAGAAAAAATCAGAGAAAAACAATGGGCAATGTTTATAGAGAAAGTAAGAAGTAACCTCACAAGAATTGTATTCATTCAATGCATAGAAAATTGCATAAAATAATGCACAAAAAAAAAATTTTAAAACATATTCTTGCCTAAATATACATATGTATGTATGTGAATTACCTGAAATTATTATATATGAAATATAAATTAAATTAAACCCCAAACAGATGATTACATCAGTCATTACCGGAAGATTGAAGATAAAGTAGATTTTAAATGTGATTAATTTTTAATATATTAATAGAAACAACTACTTACTAAAATAAATAATTATAAGATCAGATTGTTTGTATAAAAGTTTTATTTATTTTTATTTTTATAGGTATATCCAGAACTTCGATATAAGCATAGTTTGTATAAAAAAAAATAATTAATATAGAATTGAATTATTAAATTTGTGAAAATTTTTCATTTTATTTGCATTTTTGTTTACAAACTTCTGACATATGATTGGAATATTCGTTGAGATTTCTAATGAACGTTCACAATAGTTCACATGTTGCGTTGGTAATCCTTTATTCTTTACTGGCTAACATACTTGGCCACTTCACAACTAGGTGCTTAGACAGAGAAAGTAGTGTTGTTGTTTTGCGTATATTTAAGCAACTATAGGCCTAATATAACATCACACACAAATGTTTTTGGTTATGATTTTATTTAAATGCTACAATGTTGGAATATGGAAGAGCATTGTTTATCCGTGTTGAAAACTCTGTCGATTCATCGTATGCATCCAGATATATGCTTGTACCCAAATCAGTACTTCTACTGAATAAACCATTTACTGCTGGTTCTATAAAGTGTCGTTCGACTTTAATTTCACCATATAATATGCTAAGCTTATTTTATATTCTGCGATAATAAATCCTTTTTTTGATTTATTTTGAATGACATTAGTTTAATTTGGGACTTATGAGCTCAAATCTGAAAATCTTTTTTTTCCAAGACATCTAAGTCTTTGACAATAATGGATTAAAATGTAAAAACTAAGATCTTATATGGTTAAGAGATTTTAATTATAAGAGATACAAGTTTCATGTATTCATTAATATACAACAAATAAATAGATAAACATTTTTGCTCTAGATATTATTTCCCAAATTCGACTTCGTTCCGGTCAAAAAGAGGGATTCTTCATATAACTTTTAAGAATGTTCTTTTTTTATAGTTTGATTTTAAAAATTAATCTTCTTCGAAAAGGAAGGAGAAGGATGTCTGCGGTAAAAATATTTTTGTATTGATTCGTAACAAGTTAAGTGATGACTTGAAATTCGAATCGTTTTAAATAAAAAATTTTTTTTATTAACAATTTGCTGTAAGTAGAAAACTTGGTTAATTCAGTAATTTTGTATATATAATTGAATATAGTTAAGACTAAAATTAAAACATATGGCTGGGCTATATGTATATGTAAACATTTGGGCTTGCTTTGCATCTAATCACACTTGACCAGTTTTGGTTTATGTTTCCCGAGATATGTATGTATACATGTACATTAAAGTCGTTAAGGTAAACATTGCTTCCCATTAACTTTCTTCTAAAAAGCTGGTCACCTTAGATCATCAAACTTTAGTGTTAAGAATATTCTTATAGTAAGTACAAGTATTTTAGTACAAGTACATGAAAGCTAAAATAAACAATTATGTTTTAAATTGCTTTATATAGTAGGATTTATAAAATGTTTGTGGAAATTTAATTTTTTTATTCATTTAATAAATCATTCATCCATTAACAATAAATTTGTTTTTGCATATGATGAAGAGGAACTTTGAACAATTTTACAATTTACTCTTTATTCAGCATCATCGCTTCAAATTGACTCAACTCAACTATATAAAAAGTTTGCTCTCATTTGAAACTGCTCTCACTGCATATTTAAAAATAAGCTCTTTTAATACATACTGATTTCGATTATTTAGTTTTACATATGTATGTATATAGTTGAAGTATTATTATTAAATAAAATCACAAATTCAAGTTACAAATGTATATTATGCGTACTATTATGCGTATTTGTGCCGAAATATACAACTGGACTTCTTTGAACTCTACGGTACAGCATAAAAACTTATATATGTATGTAAATAAGTACATACATATATAAAAGTGTATGTATGCGCATAAATATGTATTCAGTTTATAGACATAGACATAATTTAAGATAATATAATTATATATGTATGTACATATGTACATTTTTATGTGTTAAAGGTATTTTCCTTTTCTGGTAAATAAGTTTGAAATACATAAAAGCAAATACCGGCCGGCATTTTTATTCTTTCTCCCAAAGAGTACTCGCTCTCTCATTTTGAAACTGTTGATTTGAGTGATTTTGTTAAATAATTTCTACACTCTTCTAGATGCTTTTGCTAGAATTTTTTTCAGCGCAAATTTGCGTATAAAAGCAGAGCAAACGTCGGCAAGAAAACAGTTTCAAGTATAAAGCAGATTGTGAAAGTTTGTTTGAAGCAAGTTCTATCTGAAATAACCAAAGAATTAAAATGTCGCTAATATTGAGCATGTTAGATGATTTGGATCATGAGATGCATAATCCATTCTATGATTTTGGTATTGGATTACATCCTCATCATGTTCAACATCAGCCACGTCGTCACCATGATGCGATTGCTGCACACGCCATGCCATTAGGCGTCTACAATCGTCCTTTGGTACGTCGTAATATGCAACAAAATGGCGGACCAGTATCAACTATCGGCAAAGATGGTTTCCAAGTTTGCATGGATGTGGCTCAATTCAAACCGAGCGAATTGAACGTTAAAGTTGTCGACAAGCATATCATTGTCGAAGGCAAGCATGAAGAACGTGCGGATAATCATGGTTATATTTCGCGTCATTTCGTGCGTCGTTATTCTTTACCCAAAGGGTATGATTCCGACAAAGTGGTTTCAACTTTATCATCTGATGGTGTTCTAACAGTTAGTGTACCAAAACCACAGTTGGAGGATAAATCCAAAGAACGTGTAGTTCATATACAACAAACTGGACCAGCACATTTAAATGTCAAGTCGAATTCTGAGGAAAAGGATGATGCTGCCGCTAATGCTGCTAATGGTGCAGAGAAGAAATAAATGAACTAATTCAAATTAATTACATTTTTCATCCCACTATGCACCAATACATTTTAATTTTAAAATTTAATCACATTTAACTTTTATCAATTAAAGCTACTAGACGGTCAAAGTTCCTGTTGTACAGAAACCTCGACAAAGTGTTGGTAGCTACATCATACAGTATTCTCAAGAAAGGCATTAGTAGATGTATAAGCACTTAAAAAAATAAAATAAAATTGAAAATATAAAATATTGTTTAATTTTAACTTGAATACTTTAAAGTTTTGGGCATTGAAAATTTATAAAGCGATATAGAAAGTACTTTCTCCTTTGTATAACAACAATGTAGGGACATGCGTTGTACAGAGATGAATAAAAATATGACGACGACTATTGAATGATGGGTTCAAACTAGTAATTAAGTGGAATACATTTTACCGTGCTACAGTGAAAAAAAATTTTACGTATATGAAAATGAAAAAAGGTTGCGATTGTTGGATGACAATAGAATAGTATGTATTTGGCACTGTTGTAATTCAACAAAAACAGTTCTCCATGTCCTACGAAAGTCCAACGTATGAAAAACTTAAAGGCGTCTACAGCTTTTTGTGAGGGAGATATGTAAAGTTGCATCCACACCAATGCTAACGCTTGTGAACGAACGAACTTTTGCAGGTACGATTACCTACGAATGTTCGTTCGTTCACAAGAATACTCCTTGGTGTGGATGCACCATAAGAAATCATTTTTGGATATTGAGAAAAATTGCATTGATTAGTTATGAGTAGATTGTGCTCTAATTTTACACACAAAATAATCTTGCTTTTAAAGATGAAAATTCAGTCCTATATATTCACCTAATTCTAAATGTTCCCACTAGGAAATATGGTTGAAAATAATGCTGACAGTGATGAGTTTTATCTAATACCACGAACAAATAATATACAGATTGCGAATGCAGAACAAAAAAATGACCCTATGATTTCATAGCAGCCAGCTTGAAAAGCCAGGTGGCACCTAAGAGCTTTGGATTTTAGAACAATTAAGGCATACACAAACTGCGTATAACACAATGATCTTAAGTGTTCGAAACATACAAAAGAGCTGTTGAATATACGTTTAAGGGGATGTGTGATATAGTATAGAAATGGTTGCTATATTTTCTATTCATATTAGTGATTGTTGGGTGCTTGTGTTTTTTATATGGCAACGATTTTCTGTTGTGCGTTCTTATGCTTCCAGAGTTTTGTTATATAGAGACGAAAGAGCAATCAGTGTGAATTGCAATTTGTTTTACAAAATTTTGTTTCTTTCTGGATAATGAGAAAATAGAGAGGAATAATAATAATACATTTAATACTCATGAAATTGCGCAGCATTTCTTTGAAATTGGTGGTTTTCCTAAAATTGCGGCTTGTATTGAAATTACAATGATTACATTGATGCCCCAATGGAAAATGAGGCGCACTTTGTTACCAGATATGGAAAACATGCCTTAAATGCAATGAGGGTATGGTCCGGACCGTAGCTATTACGCTATAAATTCTTCTTGGCCTGGAAGTGTGCATGACTCGCTGCTGTTTAATAATTTCGTGTTTGATTTTCGTCCATTTCATGGCGCAGTACAACTTGGTGATAGTGCTTACCCATTGAAGGATTGACTTATCCCTCGTTTGGTGAATAAAGCAACTATTCCAAGAGAGCAAAGATATAACTGGGCACATAAAACCACAAGAACAGTAGAAATAAAAAGTAACAAGTTTTTTTTTATGCAGAAATACTTAAAGAGAAATTTCCTTTCCTTAACCGTTTACGCCTAAAGCATGAAATTGCTGCAAGTTAGTTATTTTAATTTGCTGCATACTGCAATGCCCCAACTTGATGCGTCCCCAAAGATTTGGGAGCGCTCGGTACAACCAACTGGCGACAGCAAACAACTAATCGGGCTAACTGACGGAGGCTACTCAACGCGGCTAAGGACGATTCACGTCTGTAATGGCTAAATAAGAAAGTAAGTAAGTTTTATAAGCTTTATTTGATTAATATTAATTTCTAACGTAAGATTCATGACTTTTATAAATTTAACACTTTATTTTATTAATTTATTTAAATTAATTAAATATTTATTTGCCTAATTTGAATACAATATTTTAAATTAACTGTACTATGTTATTATATATTAATAAACTATAAACTATTTATAAATTAAAAATAAAATAACTTAGATTTTATACTTATTTATTACACTGTTATTACATTGTTATTACGCCCAATATTCTTATATTGCTTTATACTTACATTTAAAAATAAAATAAAAAATAATAATAATGAAAAAGAAAAATAACTTAGATTATATATTTATATAATACACTTTATATTTATAAATTGTTATTACGAACAATATTCTTATATTGCTTTATATTTATATTTATATTTATATTTATATTTATATTTATATTTATATTTATATTTATATTTATATTTATATTTTATTTATATTAATTTTATATTTTATTATTATTTAATTTATATTATTTATATTTATTTTATATTTACTTTATTTTATTTTTATATTTATATTTATATTATATTTTTATATTTATTTTTTATTTATATTTTATCTTTAATTTTTTTTTTTATTATATTATATTTATATTTTTTATTTTATATATTTATTATATTATTTATATTTTTATTTTATATTTATTTATATATTTTATATTTATTTTATATATTTTCTTTTATTTATATTAATTTATTTATATTTTTTTATTTTATTTTATTTATATTTATATTTATATTTATATTTATATTTATATTTATATTTAAAGGAGGTGTGAAATGGGAGGGTATTGTTTGTGAACAGTTATTCATGGTACTTACTGTTTTCTTACGTTGATCGAAACCTAACTCTATTGGGTGCTTCGCGGCATATATCATTCCAGTTATAATTTGCATTATGGTTTTCTTTGCGTCAAGTTTGTGTTGATGAAAACCTTGGAGGTTCCATTTGAGTGCTGTTCTTGCAAGATGGTTCGCAGGTCTTCAAAATGTGTGACCAATCGATCGCCACTTGCGTCGACCAATCTGAACTGAAACGGTTTCTTGTTGTGTACCACTCTATTTCTTATTCTTTTAGGCCATTTTATACTATGAAAGGTTGAATTTTTAACTCAATGCGGTTAGAACCTTACCATGTTTCACAGCTATAGAAGAATACAAATTTTATATTTGATTCGAAGATGCGGAGTTTCGTTTTACGAGATATTTACTCGATTTTCATATGTTCCTTAGCATATTGAAGGTAGAATTTGCTTTGTGGACCACTTCTAGCTGTAAGTACACTCCCCAGATACATAAAGTTTTACACGCACTCTAAGTTTTCTTCGTCAACTTAAGCACCAGCGATTTTCCTATTGATCCCAAATTTATTGATATACAAAAAGGCTCCAAAAAACATCTCTGTCGCACTCCAGTATGGACTTGAAATGGTTCTGACAGTACACGGCTTTGACTATATTGATTATTTTTGGAGATAAACCCAGTACTATGAACAGAGCCATAGCTGTTCATAGTACTATTTACGAATCTATCATCAAATAAATGCTAGTGATTGAGAATAAATACTCGCCAACATGGCAAATATATTAATGAAATCTATCGAACGGGTCTCAATATATAAACGAATAACGATTTTTTTTTTAAATCAAGTGAAAAAAAATTTAATTTAAGAGGGCTTGTTAGTTTTCGATATATATATATTTATACATATATATTATATATTTCATATATATTTTTATGTAATCTGGTTAAAAGTCCTATAGTTAAAACTCTATATTTGTTCTATACAATTTAAACTAAAGCAATAAATGTTATATATATTATATAATAAAAGAAAATTGTAGAGCACTTTTCCAGATATGACCAAATAACACTTTTGGCGTGGACTTTAAGTTAAGGAAACCATTTTCAAATATATATGTTAAGATCTATCGAAGTAAGCATGCTGGTCTCATATAGAGCGTAGAGTGTTCTGACTATGTTTCGTTATTTCGTTCTGGAGAACGAGCTTCCTCAGTAATGAGAGTATATTAAGGAAGGAATGTTGATCGAGTATCATACAATTTTGCCAAGCAAAAACACGTACATTTCACTAATCCAATTTTTAAAATATTAAGAACTAAATAAAATTTGTTAAAAAACTTGCAAAATAAGATTGTAGAGTTATAAATGTTTAATAAAATACTAAGAATTAAAACAACAAAGATTTGTTGAGAATTTTAATTATAAAAATTATTATAATTATAAAAAAAAATTAATTATAAAAAAAAATTTGGATTGCATTCAATTAGCAATTATTTACTTTAATTGTAAATAATTTAAGTACTTACAAGTAACCTATGTAGTATAATTGTAAGCCTAAATTAATTAAGTTATTAAATTTATTCAAAATATTATAGAACTCAAAATACCAATAAAAATTAATTTATATATTTAAATATGTAGTCTTCTTGATTAAAAGTTAAGTAAAAGTTAACGACAAAAGCGTTATATACCATATACCATTCATTCAGTTATTTCAGTAAATTTTTCTAAAGTACATTTTTCTAAAATGTGTTATATTAACTGAATATAGAAACTTCTTTAAAGTTATTATATTCAGTAAATATTCTTTATATGAATTCAAGTAACTTACATTTTATTTTTACTCATTGTCTCTTACAATGATCTTGGTTTCCTCAAAGAATGACTTATAAAAGCTCAAAATTTTGTAGACTTATTTTCAAAGAACATTACTATAAACCGCGATTTAATTATTTCATTTTAAAAATTTTACATTTTTACATTTCTAATAAATTAAAATTTTTACAAAAATGAAAAATAAATCAAATTAATTATTTTTTTTTTTTAGATTCTTGTAATTTGATTTACGAAATTGTAGGAGATTTTTCCATGAGAGATCAATTAGTAAATATAGTTGATATTTTAGTATCTTCACTATGTGATTATGTACGTATTGAAATAGGTACAATAGATGTTATTTATCAAATAGAGAATACTGTTAATTCCATTGGAATTGATTAAAAAAAAACAGTAAAGTCTTAGATTATTTAATTATAAAGGCTGCAATCAGATGGATGAGTATCAAAATCAATTTCATTGTTACATTTACCTTATTTATAACAAGTTTAATATTTTCAGATATTGAAATTAGAGAAAGAGATTGATCAACTAAGTGCTCATTATGTTAATCTTAAAAATGGAGAGATGACACTAGATGAAGAATTCATAATTGCCAAATCACTTCTGGGATCCCAATATTATTTCTGCGACACTATCCAGTTGTGTTAAATGATCACAGTAAGTATATATAAAGTCGAGACAATAATACAAAAAAAAAAGACATTTGGGATCTCTCCTAACGAATTTTGGTAAATGTCAATATTCTGAACAACTTTTCCCATTACACTGTAAATGATGAATGTCAATATTTTGAACATCTTTTCCCATTACACCTAACTTTGAAACTTTATACCACTTATGGTTTAAAACTGCGGTAACCTTATAAGGTCCAAAAAACTTAGACCTCAATTTTAAAGCTAATTCGTATTGAGTTCTTTTTATTGCGACTAAATTCCTAACTTTACAAATAGTTTTTTGCTTTCGTTTCGAATTAAAAGTCTTTCTATTCCTCCTGTATACGTTTCATATTTTCTCTATCCTCAGTGCGATAATTTGGATCCATACGATGGGCTGCTTTTATCAAGCGGTTTCGTTCTCGCTTCATATCCACTCTTGACAAGTCTTTACGTTCAGTTATATGATTTAAGTAATTTAATTTATTTTTGGAATCTTGACTTGTATCATTGCTTTCTCTAAATATTGCAAGGACTCCTAAATATACGTTCGGCGTATAATTTTTTACGTTCTCTACCTCTAATTTTTTATTTTTTTCGATATTCAGGGTTCATACGTCTTATTCTCTTATTTAACGCATCTTTAGCTTTTCTCGAATTGACTGTTACATCCTTTTGTTGGCTTTTCGTGTTTTGTTTTCCTTTTGTAAGTATCACTAGTTCTTCATCGCTACCAATTTTCTGTTCTTTTATAACTCCTTCCCACTTGTCATTACTCCCAACTTTCTTTTCTTTTATAAAGACTTCATCCTCTGTAACTACTTTCTCATGTTGTAAAAATTTTTTATTTTTGATATTAAATACTTTCTGTTTTTCATCTTTTAATATTTTCGAACCTTTTACAAGTACTTCTTGCTTTTCAAATTCATATGAGATACGCCGTGCTCTCGTAAACTAGAATATTGTCAGTAACAACGATTATCATAGAAACTGGATAACTATCTTGTCGACATAAGCTTATAACCTTTAACTGCATCTTTGACCTCTTTTTGTACATCTAAATGAAGATGCGATACATTTGAATCCAATAAACCTATCTAGTGTTCCTTCTTTGCCTTCAAACACAAACTTTCATACTCTTTTTGAATTCCTCTCGTCGACTCAGTACAGAGTTTTGTCTGTCCAGATATTTTTAAGAAGTTTGGCCCATTTTTCGACAAATGAATGTTAGTGAAGTCGAGAATGTCATTTCCTATAACAACTGAATAATCAACATCGTCAGCTCTAGTGATATTAAAAGTATTAATCAACTTGAGCTTTAGCTAAATTTATAACATTTGCGAACGTCTGCCTTAAGCTTTTTAGAATTTCCAAAACCTTTCTTTACCTTTTCCAGATCAACACTACTATGGAGAGGTCCTCGTATTTTTTAATAAACTGGAATTAACATCTTTAGGTTAGCAATTAAAGTTGCCTGATGAAGCGTGCTTTTATTTTGGCGTCTGTAGTGAATACCATTTATAAAGTATGTTACTAAACTTTGTTCGCAAGGTTTTACGTATAGTGCAACTTATTTCCAGTAAATTATAGAGGTATTTACGTTATGTTTCCTTATTTCTCAACCGACGATTTCTTAAAAGTTGATGCACCACTGTATTTAAAATATTCTTTGTAAATTCAATAGTGCGTTAAACCTTTAGGGAAGACCAATCTTTAATGTTCGCTTGACAGCGGACAAATAGCTTTGCGGCACTTTTTAGTAATTGCTTGCCGTAGACATATTCTTGGATGCTATTCCAAAGTAAGAGAGTTTTTTTCGATATGTTGTAACTATTTCCTAACAAATTCATTATCGCTACCAAAAAAATTTGTAAAACTTTCCTCAACGTCTTTCAAAATGAAATAACATTTTCCCTGGTCAATTATATTGTAAGCATCACTATACACTGAGCTTATCTTTTTGGTTTCCCCCTTGTCTTCAACCAATTGTAAATGAGTTAGCAATCTGTTTTGGAGCTCAAGTTTATTATTTTCGCTTGACTTTGATACTCATCCATCTATTTGCAGCCTTTATAATTAAATATTTTAAGACTTTGTTGCCTTCTTGTTCGTTTATCTCTACGTTTTCTTTTCTTTCGGGTAGTGGTCCGCAAATTGAAGCTCGTCTTTTTAACTGTTCTAACGCTGAACTCGTTGGTGTCTTAGTTTTGATTTATGATTTGACTTTTACAAGTTCTTTTGGGCACCTCAATTGTAAGAAACAGTAGACGCCGAGACGCCATTAAGCTTGCCCCTATGGCTTGGTAAATGTGGAGGACTTATAACTTCAACTCCGTCTTTACACTCCTTTTTGACATCTTCGTTCGTGTCTCATCTGGAACAGAGTTGCTAATCCTAATATATATATATTTTGAATTAAGCAATTTTAGCAAACAGCACAAATTGAAGCAACGCTTAGTTTTAAAAAATTATACTTAGTTTTTAAAATTTCAGTTTATAATAAAGATTCATTTATAACAGACGTTTGTGATATGTTATATATATATATATATAGCTGAATTATATATATATATCTATATTATAAAAAAATGTGATTGTTTCTATTTTTTTCCAATTCAAAACTACATCTTGTTGCTTAAAGTGTGCACATTACTAATATTTTTGCCTTTACTAATATTAAAGTACCTTTATTAAAATAACATATTCCGTGGGCTACATGTGTATAATGTTTTAAAAAAATAAAATATACTCCTCGAAATGGTACAAACCTTCTCGTTTTATTATTTTTTCCATTATCTTCTTCCGTTCTATCAACATCTGCTATTCTATCACGTCCAGCGAAATCTGCACAAATGTTAGACACTTCATTCATTTCTGGCATATTTAGCTGGATGCACTTAGGCCATATTTGTCTCCAAGTCCCGTTCATACAAGATTTTTTACCTCCTTCCAGGATTGGTTTAAATTTTCAATAGCCATCAGCATAAAATAATTTTTCCAAAACTACTTCATTAACGGCTTGTTGTATCCATCTGTAGCACTAACTGTTCGCCGAAGATAGTAGAATTAAGATAGTAGAATTTAAAATTAGATATAATTTGATGATTGTAAAATGGATGTAGTATACTATAACACCCTGGTGACCTTTAAAAAGACCTTTTTTTGTATTAAGTAGTCTTTACACACTTGTATTTTTCACTATCTCTTTTTTGTTTTGGATGAGCCAAAATTAAAGGCCTTACAGACTCGCTGGGTAGAAAAGGTCTTTAAAAAGCACTTCAGCACGAATTCTGAAGAAGGTATGTGACAAGGCCTTACACATTCGCTACGTAGAAAAGGTCTACGTACTACAGGTTTTCTGGACTGCTTGAAACAAATTTCTTACATTTTTGCTGCGTAGAAAAATACCTCTAAAAATTTTTAAGAAATACATACATATATTTGTAATTAATTATATTTATTAAAACTCCAATATATAATATTATAATAAAATATATTGAAATTGACAATATTAATATTATTATAAGTTGAATAATATTTACATTTTTTAAACTAATAATATTATATAACTAATTCTAACTATATATAAAATTGATTTAAACTTAAATTATTAACATTATTATAAATTGCATTACATTTACATTTCATTAATATAATTTTCCTTACTTAGGAATTCAGTACCTGCAGCTTCTGTAATATAGTGCAATATTAGACAATGTATTAGGGTGCCATTAACTTTCGAAATTCGTAGAATTTTACGCGGCACTCCACAGATCGGTTTATTTTACTAAAAAAATAATCTTCGTAAAATTTTAGTTTAATTGGATAAGTGGAAATGGCGCCTCAAGAGCCCCAAATATTGGAAAAAAAAAACCATTTTTTCCAAAAAAAATTATATTTGATTGCTTATATCCCCGACAAATTTAATTTTACATAGAAACTGTCTTCCCAAAAGTTATAGATCTATTAATAATAAACAATTCACTAATGCAAAGTTTTTTTGTATTTTTAATAATTACTGAATAAAATAAAAAAATTAGCTGAAATCACCCGATTGAATTTAGTGCGTTCTATGAATGCTTGTTACGGTTTGTTGTTTACTAAATTTGCTAAGTATATTAAATTTATATACTAAGTATATAAATTTAAATTTGCTAAAAAGTCTGACGTCTAGATGCATAAATCCATCCATGGATGCAAAAATGTATTTCTGTGTTATTCATTGGAATAAGGTATTTTATCGTCTTTTTGATCTCTAAACTGCTATAACTTATTACTGTAAAATAATTCAAAGTGATTACATTAAAAAGTGTTACAGTTCAAAGTTTGTGAGCTAGTGGGTTGACTGGTAGTAAATTACCATCAAATTTATAAAGAACCAGATACCAAGTTTAAATTTAAAATAACAGTTACTCCTACACTACGCAACAGATCAAGAGGAAATTTAGAAATTGTAGATCAGAAGATTGCAACTGTCCTTGATGCTTGCAAACAGTGGCGGAATTGGACCGACTCTGGACGTCGGCGACATTAGAATTGTGAGGCCCCCTTTATAATCCAGTTGTAAAAGTAAATGAGTTACATTCACTTTTATCACAAAGCATGATTGAAAGTTTTATTGCTAATTAAATTAAAATAAACACAAATTAAAATAAATGAATTTTCCTCAATTTAGCTTCACTCAATTTTTCATAATTTGCTCCAGCTGCTATTTTTGCTTCAGTTTAAAGAATTTCGAATGGAGATAGTCTCTCTTGGATCATCATACTTTTCTAGTACGTCTTAATCAATTTTAAACTTGAGAAGCTTCTTTCCGTCGAAGCTATACTGACTGGAACTGTGAACATGAATCTGGTTACTATATAAACATTCGGAAATATTTCGAATTTTGTTAATGCCATTATCAAATCAAATTGTTCAAATTATTTATTAAGTGGTTAGAATCCACAGTCGGTAACTTTTTTCGAAGCCCCTGTGGGCGCGAGGCCGTCGGCGGTCGTCGACATCGCTGACGTCAAGCAACGCCACTGCTTGCAAAATTATTGATCGCAATACTATTCGTCTCATTGTCGCCAAAATTAAATCGTTAGAACATGATCAAAATCCTGTTTTTGTACGGAAATTTCCATTAAATAAAGAAAGACTTGTTCATTTGTATAATTGAAGTAGAAATTTTTATTAAATTAAAATGTTGCATATATACAGTTTGAGAAATACATACACAAATATTTAGATGTAAAACATAAATTTCAAAAACATAAATTCTTCAATAATTAATATATAAGGATTTGTATAATAAAATTAATAATTATTAAAATTTTTATTAATAATAGTTGTACTTATAGTTAGGATAATGGGCATAGGAAATATATAAAAGCAAACTTGTAGGATAAAGCACATTCTATTAATCTTTTATGGAAGTTATAGATAAATATTTTCCCATAATGAGAAAGTATTAACTGTTACAAATGCGTTGCTTCCAATTATCGTAATAGTAATGTTTTTATTTTGGAATTGACACGCAAACAACTGCTACCAAATATACATATTAGGGGCTATAATGTCAGCGTCAGATGTTGCTTACTTATTAATTATGACTCGACTAGCAGTGAACGTTCGTTGGTTTGTTTGTTAGTGGGAGAGGTATGAAATTAAAACATACAAGATCCTGGGAAAATTTCATTCAAGCACGACTCCTTACGCATATTTGTTTAAATATAAGCTACGCAATCAAATAGAGACACACATACCTTCGTCCATAATAGAGTTTAGTAGCACCAATGCGATGCGTATCAATACCTGCAAAATTGCGCTACGAAAGTACATAAAGTTCATCAGTTGAAAACCCCACTTGCTGCTTCTGCTCTCCTACTATCTTAGGTATTTCTCGCTTATAGTTTAACTAATGAAGACTTTATCAATGCAGAATATAGTTTTAAATATAAGTATTTTTAATACGATTTTAGGTATTCTAAATTTTCTTAAACTTCGTCAAGTGTTAATATCCTTAGTAAAATACTGCTTTAGGATTTACCATTAAAATTAAAATAGTCCTTTCTTCTTTTTCTCTTTTTTGCCATCGACATTATCGCTGCTGCTATTCGCACCCAAGCTACGTCTTTTTAGTTCTTCCAGCGTGATATGATTAACTTCTTCCCATTCTTTCTTTTCTCGATCAAATTCACGCCTCTTCTCATCTAACTCACGTATCTGTAATTCCAGCGCTTTTTTGCGCTCTTCATGACGTCGTGTTAGCTCCAATTCGGAATCCTTTAATTTCTGCATTTTTTCTTTAACTTTCATATCGAATACTTGTTCCATTTCAGCTTCCATTTTTTTCATTTTAAGTTCGTGTTCACGTTTCTCTTCTTCCATTTGAGTCAAAGGATTTTTGTTGGACAAACGTGCCTTACCATCAACGAGTCCCAACTCTGACAGTTTACGGCAGCGATAGTTTTCATAATGAACGTTATTCGTGACATCTTTGAGGTCTTGTAGATGTGTGCGAATGACCATGTTTCTAAGTGCAATGAAATCGCAATGTGTCAAATTTTCCACTTCAACTAAACCCCAAGGATATCGTCGGCCTCTTACCTTTTTGCCATCGACTTCAATAATGGTATTTGCACCTACAACTGCAAATGGTACACGATTGCGTAATGTTTGTGTTGTTTTGACTTCTTCTGCTGCATCTTCAATCGTAGACGGAAAATCATAAATTTTTATCTTATGCTGTGCGATTTCATTAAGTATCTGTTTTTTAAACAAATGTACCTCATCGGGTGTGAGAGTGTCCGCTTTTCCAATGACTGGTACTAAATTAACTTTATCTGATAAACTCTGCATGCAAGCAATATCTAACGGCCTTAACCCATGGCCAGAAGGAGCAATAAAATAAAGACAACAGTGTACACGATTATCCGGAATTTGCGTTCGGTGCACACGCGATTCTGCAGTTAAGTACTCTTCATATTTGTTGTCTACATACTCAAGTATTGGTACCCAACAATCAGTGTTATCAACTGCATCCCCAAAACCAGGAGTATCTACTACTGTTAAAGTTAGATTCACACCATTTTCTTTGAGTAACACCTTTGTTGCTTCTACAGCCACTGTTTTCTTCTTGCGTAGCGAAGGTCCTGGATACTGTTCATTATTATAGATGTCCGAGAGAAACATTGAATTTATTAATGTTGATTTACCAAGACCACTGGCACCTACTACCATCAATGAAAATTCAAAACCACGCTTCACAGCTTTGCGATACACTTGATTTGGCAAATTGGCAAACCCCACATATCCAGCTATCTCCATTGGCTTGTTACGTGCTGGTAGAGGTGGCTTTTGCTTCTGTTGTTGATTTTGGTTTTCTTTTTCCTGCAGTTCGGTTGTTAATTTATTTGAATCTCCGGCACTGCCGTTCGAGGCAATCGAATTTAAAGATCCATCGATATGACTTTTGCTTAAATTTGGTGGCTGCTGTGGCAGTGACGGCAGTTGCTGCTTATCTCTTAATGCTAATTGTGCCAGTGTACTAGGCAAGGATGATATTGCACCATTCACTGCATTTGTTCTAGGACTCTGCATTGTATTCTTTTGATTTACTGATTTATTAATGAGTGTTAATTATTGCTTATATTTATATTTATTTTGCACTTAATTCCTGATTTTTCGCTACTTTGTCACACCTATTTTTCGCTTTCTGTTTTACTTTTTGTACTTCAATTTGTGTCAACAAAATATTGTATTGAGCAAAACATTTATCAATTATTATTCACCAACAGTTTGCAAGAATGAGACACACGCGACTGATTCCAGCGTTCCATATTTTTCAATACATATGTGAGAGCAGGCTAAAAATAGTGCTCTTGCACTCAATTTATGGATTCATAAAAATTATTATCGCTCTTATTAAGCACTGCCAGTTGCATTTTCTACAACATTTTTAAAATGCAATAATTTTTTTAAAAAACAATCAGAATTATTAAAATCTCAAAAAACAATATTAAGTATTTTAACATAACGCTATTTTCCGTTTTTGTGCAATCTTTCAGTTTTATCGTCATTATTTAGTTTAATATAATATAGTAAGAACTTTTATATATATATATGCACTGATTCTGAGCTTCACATTTGGCAGGATCCGAGTTTGATTCCTGGTACTTGCAGTCTCAAAAATAATTGTTTACGAATAATTAAATACAAGAATTATTTTCAAGACCACTGATGATGGGTATTTGGCAATACTCGAAACAGCTGTATGGTCAGCCAAAAATTCAATTAATTAAAATAATATAAAAAATAAAATTTTTGTTGTTGTATTTTACTACTGTTCGAAAAAACCTCTTTATGAAATATAACAAGTTTGCTGTCAAAAATAATAGTCACTTTCGTCTGGAAAATTTGACGTTAAATTACAACTTTTATATATGTATGAAATATTTTTGTGGTCAATATTATTATACATGCACAGTATATGCAATGAACGTTTTAAAATAAAATGTTTCAAAACTTCTAAACGATAAAAATATCAATTCATTTTTAAATTAATGCTGACAAGTATACAGTACTATTACCGTAAAATACACATGCACAATTAATAAGAATAATAATACAATATTTATTATGTCAATTAAAGTGATGTTATATGATTATAAAGAAATAGTTTCATATACACATATGTTAAAATAATTTACCATCATATTCCATAGAATTGTTTAATAAACATGTAGGTTAAAATTAAATTGCAAAACTTTCTTAAAAGAAATATGAGTTAATATGTATTATAGATAATTATTGATAATATAACATAGTTATATAGATTTAATAATGCATGGATGCTTATTAATAACGTATAATATTTAAAAAAATCATCAAGCTATATAAACACAAACAAAATATAATCATACATCAATATTTAATAGAATTATTGTTATGTATATTTATTATTTGAGTTGGCAATGTTAAAATAAATTGCCGCAAAGACTAATATGCGCTCATTTTGAATTTGTCCTCATTTTCTCTATGTGATAGGAATTATAATAAGCAAATATTAAAAATAATGCAATATGACATAAACTTGGCACAACATAGTATACAGGTTCACAATGTGGATAAGAAAACATTAAATGCGATTAAAAACAATTGCAATAACAACAACGATAGTGTTTCACACATTTTCTGCATAATGTGCAATATAAACCTAATGCTTTAAATGTGTTTTCTTTGCGCATGACTCACATTCTCCCACGTCGTGAGTGGGGAATAAACATGTGCCCAGAAATAAATGCAGTATAAGTCATGGATATATCTACATACAAATGTACGGTTTGCTTCCGACTGTTAAGAGTTCCGAATCATACACCATAACATATCTTAAGTAAATAAATACTTGTAATACAGACATGTTTTCCATATCTAATAAAAATTTAATATTGTTATTTGATAAAAAATGATTAATCAGAATATTTTCGAGACAATAAGTACCAGCAATATTTATTTAATATATTTAACATTTACAATTTTACGGACCGATATTTAAACGACCAATGTCATATTAAGTAGTAAAAAAAGTTGATCTGAATTTGCGATTTTTCCAAAATTTGTAGTCAAATTGTGACGCCTGAAAAAGTGGAATCGCACCGAAAAATGATATATACTTACTTATGACACCTTCTGAAATATTGTATCTTGTTATTGAAATTAGATTTAACACAGTTATTTCATGAACTGTGAAACTTCTCATACGATGTCATTTGATTACATATCTGTAGTCTATGGATTAGGATTTTTGTTTGACCTTCTTTAAAGGTATATCAGTTTGTTATAATAAATAATCATAACATCAATCATTATGTTCAATTATTAATTAATAATAGTGATTCCAGAAGAAGCAGTCGAGTGTACGTACCAGATCCACTCGTCAATAAAAACGACCAAGCGCAGCTCACCACTCTCAACAGGTACTATATCAGCAAATCTCCAGGAGCTATAAGAACAATTGCCAAATTATATCATATGAGTTTTGTTTTAATGTGAGAATCTGAAATCGGATTCCTTAAAATAATTTAATTTTATTGAAACAAGTTTAATTTTTATTAAATTAGTTTAGTTCAATTTTGATCAAATAAACTGTTTTATTCACTGAAACTCTTACACATAAGCCAGCAATAATATATGAATTCAATTTAAATCCAAATTTTAAAATTTTCAAATCAAATTAGAACTAGGTGTTTAGTAAGTACATTTAAGTATTCCCGTAATATTGAGTTTTAATATTCTAAAATCGTCAATAAATAACATGAGCTCATTTGGGTAGAAACAAGGAGTACTACTCTTATGTTCTAAACCCATGCAAATTAAAATTAGAAACCATACATTAACTTAATTTTTATAATGAAATTCTAATAGAATCTTTATTTTTAGTAAAAAGTTTTCTAAAATATGCTATAAAATAAATCTGAGACTTATACTGCTGCTAATGTAGGATTGGTCTCTATGTATCAGTTATGAGTATGGTTTTAATGTATTATACTTTTAATTATTAAATATAATGTAAGTAATGTATATATGACTTTTTCCTCATAGAAGCATCTATATATTTATATTGTATGATAAAACAAAAAAAAAAAAAAGTCAATAATAAATAAAAAAACCAATTTATTTCAAATACAATGCTGTTACTTCGAATGGATTAAATCTGGGTTGTCGAGACCAGATGCAATCGCGAGCCAATACAAATCGCTATACAGATTAGAGGGCCGTAGAAACAAATACATACGTTCATAATCGTTTTCAACAAAAATATAAATTAAATTTAGTTTTATAAATTTATCAATTTAAATTTATTTATTTGGTATACTAAAAAAATAAATTAATGTAGTTTTATCAATATATCAAAAGAAAATTTTCGTGGTGTGGTAGATTAAAAACATCCCAGCGGGACTTTCAGTGCTGAAGTAAACAATTGATTCAGCGCTGAATGGTAATGTCTTGCGCTGATTATTCATGGGAAACTCCTAATTACTTTAACACATGCATGTCATTGAGGACAAGCGCTGAATCGTTCGATTACCTTTTCAAATTTGTAATTAACATATCATCGCTGACATGTTAGCTTACCTTTTCAAATTTGTAATGCAACATATCAGGGATGTATGTTTATTTATCTTTTCAATTGATTTTTAAATAAAATACTAAACATTTTTTGGATGAATTATATTTTATTTTTATGTTTTATAAAATTAAAATATTCATATTTACATAAAATAATATTATAACAAAATTCTCTCAAAAAAAATTTAAAATTCTGAAATAGTAGACATGATCTGAAATATGATATGACTGTGTTAATAACCCAAAATTTTTATTTTTTAGACTACTAACATAAAACATTGAGTTACCAATAGAACTTGACTCAATTCGAATATCCTAGGGACGTCAATGTTTGTTGTTTTTATCAGAATCGAATCCTTTAAAATCATTTGGTATATATGGTCCAAAATTATTAAAATTAAGTTTAAAACTGAATCATATAAAGCTAATTTACTTTTTTTACTTTTAAATAATAGATCTAATTGTTATTTTCATCGGTTAACTGAAGAAATGAAGAACATTTGAAAATCATGACGAGATTCTACTTTGAAATCAGAAGAAATTTCTAAATTTAATTTTGTCCACTGTTCTCTGTTGATTCATTATATAATTTATATATAATTTTATTTTTAATCGTTTAATACGAAAGTATTTTTTTTATTAAATTTTAACAATTTTCGCGTTAGTTCCATGTAATTATATCGACAATTTTTATTGGAATTTTACTCCTAATGGTAAACGATGAAACGTTAGTCTATCTTGAGATATTTATTAAATAGATATACAAATTTTCATTTAATTTTTGTTTTAATAGTATTAAATATCCTTTTGTTTATATTTCAGAAACAAAAAATTGCAAAATATAATGATAAACACAATTGATTCATATCAAGGCCATGAACGAGATTTTATCATTATATCGAATGCACGTACAGTTGGAATAGGATTCCTATCAAGTTATTAACGTTTAAACGTAGCTTTGACTCGTGCAAAGCGATGCCTCTTATTATGTGGAAACTTTTCTGATTTAGAGGTAAGAAATAAGTATTTCTGAAATAATATATTATTTATTTATAAAAATTTATTTAAAACAGTCGGTACCAGTATGGAAATGTTTATTGGATAATGCACGAGAACGGAAGGTGTATTTCGAACTAAACGCATTTTCTGCGGAAAATATTGAAACTAATGTAATTGACAAAATTAGAATTTCTGAGCCAAAAAAAAAAAATGACAATATAAAAAAAAAATAGTTAAAATTAATTTATTTTTCATAAGTAAATGTTTGTATTTACAATAGACAAAAATTCAGTTTACATCATTTACATCAATAATAAGAAACGTTTTTGTGTGTATGTATTACTAGTGCTAATTACTACGTATAAATTAAATTTATAAATTTATATCAGTTCTTATTTATCCTAAGGTATAACAATTTGCATATTCTTTATATAGCTTGATTAATTTAAAAATGTATTTTCTAAGAAGCATGTTTAACATATATTTAATTCATTTTTTTTAAATCATTGTTGGAAAAAATAATATTTATTATATATTAATGTTAATGAGTTCTATAAACAAATACGTTACTATTCTGCCTTTGCATTAGCAATCAATAGTGTTATTGATCAATACTGTTCACTTATATCAGATAATTAGCTGACATAGAGTGCTTTCAATAATACTTCATATTCATTTTAAACATTTTAAATATTGAAACTATTATTAATTTATAAATAAATAAAGTTGCTTCTAAGAACTTTTAAACTTTCACAAATTTATGAGATTATGTGATGCGTTTAAATATTTATCACAGTTTTATACACTGTTTAATTTTATATAATAATAGTATATATCTTTATATCAATTTATATTCTTGTATAATAATGCAGAATAAATAAATCTGTGATATATTTTGTATTAATATAGTTGAGTAATATATAAGTATATATAATAATTACATAAAGAATTTTGATTATTTTTCTTTTAATATTTTTCAATGAAAATATTGTTAATATGTTATGATTATTTAAAGCTATTATAATGAATAAATTGTGAAAACGAAATTTAATCAATTATAATGCAGAGAATATTAATTAACGTTTGAAATATTATATTAAATGAATAAAAAATTAAATATGTAATATAAAAAATGCTCGTTTGTACTTTTATAAAACAATATGTTTTTTTATATAATAACTTGACACTAGATGTTAATTACTAGATATTAATTACTGTACAGACTATATATTTATATTAAACATAATAATCATTATATCATTATAAATTTTGAACGAATTATATGAATAAAAATAATTATGAGAATAAGTTCATCAATTCTTTTAGTAAAAATAAAAGTATTTTATTTTATAATATATCATATAAGTTGCCTTATATCCTTCAACGATAAAAAAAAATATATATTATATATATAATATAATAATATAATATTCTTGTATTTATTATTATGTTGAGGCTAGTTGAGTCAGTACACTTGAGCACTTTTACTCTCTATTAACTGCGAGGTTTGTTCATAAACGTCTTGATTGATTTTTTTTATGACTTCATCAGACTAGGCATTAATTAATCTTAGATCTGCACACCTTCCCGAGAAGCCTGTAACCATTCTGAGATTTGATAACGCGGTATTGATAAGTATGTCAGTTTTCGTAAATTTTAGGGTCCCTGAGAATGTCATTTGTCCTAATCTACCATGGTACCTTGAATATTCTCCTAATACTCTAATAATACTTTTGATTTCAAATTATATTTTGATTTGGATTTTTAATTTATTAAAAAATTTTAAAATATTAATAAGCAACTAATGAACAAACTTTTTATTTCGCCTGTAAAAACATAAAAGTATTCCAATATTAATATTAAACCACCACTAAACATAAAATACAATAAACTTAATTCCAATTAAAAATAAATTTATTATTTTAATTGCCAAATATTTTCAATAATAATTTTGTTAATAAAAGGGGTAACTCGTCAATTTTTTTAAAAAATTTTTATTTGAATATATTAATATTTTCATATACATTATATCTATATTTATTTTTTTAATTTATTATTTAATTTTATATTTTATTATTTTTATTTATTTTATAGTTTGATATATTTATTTATTATTAATTTATTATTTTAAGTTTATATATATTTATTTTAATACTTATTTTGATTTTTATGTTTAATATAAATATATATATAGACAAATTTATAGTGTTTATGTTTTTTAAATATATAATTGTAACAGGTTTATTGAGTTTCCAGTCTGTTATGTAAATAATAAAATTTCAGTTAAATATTTAAATATTTTTAAATAAATGAAGTATAATTTTAACCTAATGTTCTATTTAAATACAATAAAAATGAATACTAATATAAAATTAGTCGAAATTATTTTTGAAATTTAAATGTTTGTTTAATTAAATTATCAAACTTTTTTGTAATTTATTTAAATATCATAAAAATTTATCAATTTATCAATTTATTATTTTGTCTTTGTTTTAAATTGAATGTTTTAGTTCACTATAAAGGTATGTCATGTATTGCCAAATAATTAAAATAAGTGCTCAATGACATTTCTTTGGTTTATATAATTTGATTCATATAGCATTTATAAACCACGATTGACAGGTCGCGAGGTGAGTGGGTTTGTTAAATTTGTAAAAATTGTTTAGTACATACTATTGTGTACTGTTTTAAACTCATGTCAATTTCTACCACCATCATAGCTGTGGTAAGTCTATGTATGTTTAATTGAATGTATAGAGGATGCTGCATCTGTGTGAAGAACTATTAGTTCACGCTTGTATGCGACCTCACCAATATTGACTCCATTGCTATAGGTATCGATGAAACATGATCCGACGAATTCATCTAGGAGGGAAGGATCCAGTGAACATTATGCCATTGGGTGACTTTCTGTATGGCATACAAGAATATATTGTTTAAACAGTATACAATTTCTTACAAGTATATAGCCTACAAAGTCTTATAGTGTATGAAACAACAAATTATAGAAATACTTATATGTACATATAATTACTTATTAATTTATAATAGTGATGATCAAAGTGTCGGAGGGATCAGAAGGTATGTATACACACATAGTTTGTAAATAAAACAATACCTATACCTTACACAATACCCTACAAAACCTATATGTATGTTTAACACCAGAATACTTTAATATTTAGATTTTATTAATATTAATTTATGGAGAGAGTTTAGAATCAGGGTTCGTATTTGCTCACTCATGAGCAGCTCAGGCTCATGAGCAAAAGCCAATTCTTATGTGAGCCCGAAATTGACTCATGAGCGTGAGCCCAAAATTGGCTCATATTGAAGAGCTGCTCACCAGCGTGAGCCTTCAAGTTGCTCATATTGTAAGCTGCTCATGAGGTCTCACGAGCCGAGAGCTCACGAGCTCAACTGTTTGATAAAAAGCGATTTATTAGTTTATTTGCTTTATTTATTTTTATAAACGTTATATGTGAAAATATTTAATTTGAAATTAATTTAGCTTATTATTATTTATATTAAAACAATATAATGAAATAATAATTTGAATTTGAAAAACAAATTTATAAAATATTATTATTTTCCACAAATAAACAATACAAATATATTTATTGTTT
Source organism: Teleopsis dalmanni (assembly GCF_002237135.1). Classification (NCBI taxonomy): domain Eukaryota; kingdom Metazoa; phylum Arthropoda; class Insecta; order Diptera; family Diopsidae; genus Teleopsis; species Teleopsis dalmanni. The sequence continues at coordinate 55,255,413 of NC_051846.1, read as the reverse complement.
ATTTTAAGAACTTTGATTATTTCCATATTATAGTTAGTTCAAGATTATTAATATTTTAAATCTTTTTTAATGTCATGATTTCACAAAAAAATATAATAATAAAATTTTAAGTTGGGCGCATGAGATCTCATGAGTCGCAGCTCATACTTTTGCTCACGAGCGTGAGCCCATTTATAACTTAATGGCGGCTCTTGCTCGTGAGCGTGAGCTCTGTGGTTGGGCTCGCTCGTGAGCGTGAGCCATCGTATGAAAAGAGTCGGCTCATGACCCGTGAGCCGAATGAGCCAAAATGAGCCGCTCATGGGTACGCAAATACGAACTCTGTTTAGAATAGAAACTATAAAATATATTAAAAAATATTAAACAAACGTTTAATTTTAACAAAAAGGTGATCTGTAGCCGGATATAAGTAGCAAAAAAATACTCGTAAATTACGACAGAAAAAATGTGAAGCAACAACAATGCTCTTAAAATTTGCGGTTAGGTTTTACTTGCAAAAAATCTTAGGTCTTAAGTTTTAATGCAGCCAAATTCAAAAATCAGTCTATTGTGAATATTCACTGGACATATGTGGCAAATTTCAGTCATTCGTTAAAATCATATGAGCATTTCATTAACTAATGAATTCAAATGCATGAATAAATAAATTAACTTAAATATATAATATAAAAATGGCTATAATTGCTCTTCTAATATTTATATTGTTTACTTTTATTAAAATTAATTAATTTTTAGTGTATAATGTTTATATTTTATATTTTACACAACAAAAAAGTGATGTTAAAAGTTAAAAGTGATGTCAATTTGTGTCAAACAGACTTAATGCTATTTTTTTACAACTCTGAAAGAAAAAATTATAGTTAGTACAAAATTTTATGGAATATTTTATGGTTTTTGTTTAATTTTTACAGTGTATTGCAGTAAATTTGATTGCATTATCTGCGCAGAATTATTTTCTTTGTGTGTGTCTTATGTGTATAATATTTTTCAGTCTCAATTTTACATTGACTGCAATCACGTCGCTTTGCAACGCAAGATTTTATAATAAGAATTTTTAAAATAAGATATTAATTTGAATTGAGTATATAATAATAAATACAAAAATGTCGAAAGTGCCATTTGTTTTAAGCTTTGATTCGCCTACTTACTACAATCACGACATTTTTCCCAATAACATGTATCGCCGTCTGCATGAACGAGTACATCATCCTTTGGATATGTACACTTTGGGCTTAATGGCACGCCTTGGTGTACATCAGCATCATAAAAAGAATAATGGGGATTTAGCAACTATTCACGTAAATGAGAATAAAAAAGATTTCGAAATCCATTTGGACGTTGGACTTTTTCAACCAGAAGACTTATCAGTTAAATTAGTTAATGATTTTATTGTTGTCGAAGGAAATCATGAAGAAAAAGAAGATGAGCATGGTCACGTAAGCAGACATTTCGTACGACGTTATGCGCTTCCAAAGGATTGTGATGCTGATAAAATTGTGTCGACTATGTCAGTCGATGGTGTATTAACTGTGCGTGTACCAAAACTACAGGACACTACAACTACTGAACGTATTATACAAATACAACAAACTGGTCCATCAGATCTATTCATAAAAAATAATGGTGAAAAGGAAAATTAAATTAAATCTAATTTATATAAGCATGCATTTAATATTCATTAATTAATTTAGATGATACGCATATATATATATATATATATATATAATTTCAAATTTATATATCTATTGACTGATACTATACATTTTTTAAAAATTAATCCAATGCATTTAATATTATATGAACTGAAGTAAAACTCTAAATTTTTAAAAATACTTTTATTCGCTTATAAAATTTTTAAATATATAATAAAGATATCATAAAATATTCATTGTATGAACTTTGTGTTTTTATTACAAATTTTACGTTTCCTCCTGTAAAGGACTACCGCGACCTGTATTTATAAGGTCAGGACGTAATTGTCAACTTAGTTTTATTTGAATGTCATAGTCCGACGGTTACATTCAATAGCATATACCTGGCTAAGCACCATCGTTTTTTTAATAACTGTTGAAGAAGACAACTTGATGTGGACGTGTACCACATCAAATGTTCAATTCTTTATTTTGTATAATTTCGTTTCTTAAATACCAGGGACAGAAAATAACAGTTTTTTCAAAAGTTTTTAAGAAAATAAGCAGCAACAAAAAATTATCTAAACTCATATTTAAGTATATAGTTATCATTCTAACAACTTTAATCCTTAATATTATGCATGCTTTTTATATATGAACGTTTTAAAATAAAACTCAAAAAATAATAATTAAATTTGCTTTATATTATACTCATCAAAAATAACTTCTACATTCTGCTTTTTATTTTAAAACGCACAAATAACTATAACGTCTGTTTCACATGCTACTCATAGTAAAACACAAGTAAAGTACAAACTGAGAGCATAACACAAATAAAGTGTCAATTTACGCTCTTTACACAAATTTTCATGGAACAACTTTGTGTAAAATCTGGTGAGAACACCAGTCCCGCGCAAATAAACAATACAAAAATTTAAATTCGAACTAAAACAACTGATTCACACATTATCCAGTAAAGTCTGTGTAACATTTTCAAATTTCGACAGGGATGTTACACAATTTCAGAAGCTGTCATTTTCTTACCAGACTTTACATAAAGCTGTTATATGAAAATCTATGTAAAGAGCGTAATTTGGCACGCTCTCAATTTGTACTTCACTTGTGTTTTACTTAAGTTTAAGGGCAGCTCGTGGAACAGACCTATTATTATGCCGTGAGAACAACTGCTTAAAAGTGTAGTGGTTTGTTATGTTGGGTTTTATTTCGAATTGAACACTCCGTATTGGTAATGGATAGGTTTATTTATTTCTTATACTTAGTTATTATAAAATATTCTTAAAGTTAAGATTTGTGTTTTTACGTTTTATTCACGTGCTGCTTTGTCTTTTTCCAAACTACTACTGGCGGGAACTGCGGATATTGTTGTCTCCTTTGTGCCTTGTTGACAGTTCTTTTTATTATATTTTTTGGTGCTGCCACAGTACTCCCCCCTAAGTGATGGAGTCACTAAATTTGGTTGGAAAGCGAACGTTGCGTCCTGATTTTGTCAGGTTAGCTGTTGTATTTGGTCGCACAGACTGGTCGCCATTAACGTTGTTTGGAGTGTGGTATACCATTGATTTGTTGTGGATGTCAATGTCTGTATCGGGACATATGAAAGCAGCTTTAAGACGATCTATGCTAACTGTTTGTTCTTTGTTTTCGATCAGTATTCTAAACGTCTTGTCATTTCGCTCTAGTATTTGGTAAGGACCATCGTAAGGTTGCGTCAATGGTGGTTTTACCTTGTCATTTCGTATAAATACATGCGTGGCTGAGCTTAGAGCCGGTTGAATGTGGTAGCCTCGGTCTATATGATGCGATACCAACGTTGCCTTGACGCTCTGCATTTGTTCTCTTAGCTTGGTTATGAAATCGTGTTGATTTATATTTCTGTGGCTAGGGTTGCTTACTATTTCGCCCGGTAAACGTAGAGTTTGGCCATATAGCATTTCAGCAGCAGAAGCTCCAATATCTGGTTTAAAAGTCGTGCGTAGACCTAACAATACTATTGGTAAAACTTCTGTCCAAGAAGTTGTTTGGTGGCACATTAAGGCTGCTTTTAATGTGCGGTGAAATCGTTCCACCATTCCGTTACTTTGAGGATGGTAACTCGTAGTTCGTAAGTGTTTGCAACCGATAACTTCAGCTAGTTGGTTGAACAATGAAGATTCAAATTGTTTTCCTTGGTCTGTTGTGATACGTAAGGGTACGCCAAAACGTGCGATCCATTGAGTAATCAGTGCGTTTGCGATGGTTTCCGTTGTTTGATCTGGGATCGGAATTGCTTCTGGCCATCGGCTGAAACGGTCGATGATGGTTAATATATATGTGCAGTTGTTTGATGGTGGTAGCGGGCCGACGATGTCTATGTTTATATGTTCAAATCTGTGTTCAGCGAGTTCATATTGACAAATAGGTGAACGGTTGTGACGTTGCACTTTAGAACGTTGGCATGGGATACATTGTCGGGTCCAGTTTCTGATATCAGCATTTATAGAAGGCCAGAAAAATTTTTCAGCTATCATTTTTGTTGTGCCCCGAATGCTGGGATGAGACAACCCATGCGTAGCTTTAAAGATATGTAGCCGGTATTTCTGCGGAATGTAAGGACGAATTCGCCCAGTTGAAACTTCGCAATAAATTTTATCTGATATTGTTGGTAAAGATAAAAGTTTGATTTCGATGGAATTGTTGTTTTTGATATCTTGTAGTTGTGGGCAACATCGTTGTAATCCAATTATACAATCGTAGTCGATTTTTGGGATGCTAATACTATCTATCCGCGAGAGAAAATCTGCTGGGATGTTGTCTCTTCCGCTGACATGAACGATATTCGTTGTAAATTGACCTATATAATCAAGCTGTCGGACTTGACGTGGTGAAGCCTTGTCGGACTTTTGCTGGAATGCGAACGTGAGTGGCTTGTGGTCAGTTATTAATACGAATTCACGACCTTCTAACATATGTCGAAAATGTTTTATGCCCTGATATGCGGCTAACAACTCACGATCGTATGTGCTGTATCGTTTTTGTGTATCTATTAATCGTTTAGAGAAAAAACCGAGTGGTTGGAACGTGCTGTCTGTCACTTGATGAAGAACTGCGCCGAGAGCTTTATCCGAGGCGTCTACTTGTAATGCAAGCGTAGCAGTTTTTGACGGATGAACAAGTAGTGTCGAGTTTGTTAGTTCATCTTTACATTTTTGGAAGATTGTTTTGTTCACTTCGGTCCAGCATAACGGTGTGTTGTCGTTCTTCTTGTTTCCTTTTATCATTTGTTGTAGTGCAGTTTGAGAATCTACAGCGTTTGGTACGAACCTGCGATAAAAGTTAAGTAATGCTAGAAATCTTCTTAATTCTTTTGTTTTTGTTGGAAGCGGGTACTCGCTGATGCTCTTCACTCGATCTGGTAGAGGTTGAATGCCCTTTTCACTGATGAGATAACCAAGAAATTTTACTGTGTTTTGAGCAAAAACGCATTTTGATACGTTTATTATTAAACCATGTTTTTTGAATCGTTCGAATACTTGTTGCAAGTGTTGCCTGTGCTCTTCCTCGTTTGCTGATGCAATAATGACGTTGTCAATATAGGCAAAGGCGAATTCGAGATCTCGTAATACTTCGTGAATGAAGCGTTGAAATGTTTGACCTGCATTGCAAAGTCCGAATGTCATGTTAGTAAATTCAAATAATCCAAATGGAGTTATGATCGCCGTTTTTGGAATATCCCCCGGTTCAACTGGTATCTGGTGATATGCCTTAATCAGGTCGATGGTTGAAAAAACTTTTTGGTTATATAGCATGTGTGCAAAATCATGTATGTGAGGAACTGGGTAACGATCTGGGATGGTGATTGCATTTAAGCGACGGTAATCTCCGCAAGGTCTCCAACTACCGTCTGGTTTTTTTACCATATGTAAGGGGCTAGCCCAATTGCTGCTTGATGGACGGCATATTCCGGCTGTGACTAAGTTTTGGAATTCTTCTTTTGCTGCTGCTAGCTTGTCTGGAGGTAACCTACGTGGTCTCTCACATATTGGTGGACCTTTTGTTAATATGTGGTGAGTGACTTTGGTCACCTGGCGATTTGTCGGTGTTGGTTTAGTGATGTCGATGTATTCTTTTAGTAGATCTGCAATTTTGCAAGATGTGTTCACAGTTGATATTTTTTGCGCATTTACCTTACGTTCGCTTGCGGCTGAGAAAATCTTTGTTGATGTGTCGATCAATCGTTTCATTTTTATGTCTACTATTAATCCGAAATGATTTAAAAAATCTGCACCGATGATTGAAGTGTTTACATCTGCGATAATAAATGGCCATGTGAAATTTCTTCGTAAGGCAAGAGCTAGAGTTATCTCTATTTCTCCAAATGTTTTGATCATAGAACCATTTGCTGCGTAGAGTATTCTTTCGTTCTTATTGTTTGTATTTGAATTTTTTTGTTTGGCGGCAATAAGTGAAACATCTGCACCCGTGTCAATTAGGAAGGATTTTTTTGTCTTATTGTCATAGACGAACAGTCTTGTAGATGTTTCGTTTACAACTTCCTCTGCCGCCGTAGACGAAGTCGGTTTTAGTTTTTTGTGCCATATGTGCATGGCTGCTTGCAATTTTTTGCATTTGACCCATATGTTCTATGATACCAACAATTTGTACTGGTCTTTTCTTCACTATCATCATGACATTGCCGGTTTCTGGATGTTGAACGTGAACGTTGATTTGTTCTTGAGCGGTGTTCGGTTGATAATTTCGAGACCATTTTCGTCAGTCTGGTCACTTCTCGTTGAAGTTGTTCGATTTGTGCATCACGTTGAATATGAGCTGCTGCAGGGACGTTAGCTGCATTGACGTAAGTTCCTTGCATTGTTGAGTTTATACGGATTGTTTCGGTTATGTTGTCTGCCAATTCCGCCATCTTAGGTAGTTCCACTTGAATTGTGGCTAGACATGTCTGTACTTCTACAGGAAGACGTTGTAACCATAACCCTTTCAGTAATTGTTCGTCTTGTTTGCTTCCACTAATACGTTGCAATTCGCTTAAAAGATGGGATGGCTTTTTATCCCCAAGCTGTAAACCACTAACTAATTTTTGTATGCGTTTTTGTTCACTATCCGCAAAGTTTTTTATTATTGCTTGCTTGATAGCTTCGTACTTCTGAGCTGCTGGTGGATTCTGTATTGTGTTATAAATTTGTTCTAACAGCGATCCATCCAATGCTGCGATAACTGTGCCAAACTTTTGAGTATCGCCCTTTATGTTGTTGACTTGGAACCAGTAGTCCAACTGAATAAACCAAAGGTCAATGTTGTTTTTTATTAATGTTGGCATCGGCAGCTTTATTGCAGTGATTGTTGCGTTTTCGTTGATTGGGTTAGTGTCTTCGGTTATCTTTTGCTCTTGAGTAGCCATTTTTTATATTCGGCGTCGGCTTGGTCACCAATGTAGTGGTTTGTTATGTTGGGTTTTATTTCGAATTGAACACTCCGTATTGGTAATGGATAAGTTTATTTATTTCTTATACTTAGTTATTATAAAATATTCTTAAAGTTAAGATTTGTGTTTTTACGTTTTATTCACGTGCTGCTTTGTCTTTTTCCAAACTACTACTGGCGGGAACTGCGGATATTGTTGTCTCCTTTGTGCCTTGTTGACAGTTCTTTTTATTATATTTTTTGGTGCTGCCACAAAAGTAATCGTTACCAAATACTCTAAAGAGTAACAAATGCAATCAAAACTCTGTATTCGTTACTCCGGTATTATATGGATTTACAAATATGGATATATTTAATTTAATATAATTAAACAAGTTTTATAAGTAAAATACTTTATAATTTGAATTTAAAGTCATTTAATAATAATTTTAAATTCATGCTAAATAGAAATTTTATTTGTTTACTAATGCTTCATAAATTCCTTGTCATTGTGATTCTTTTGGCATCGATGCTACTATAAGCTGCTGGATTATTTAATTTTCATGTGCATATTGAAGACGCATAAAAGGTATTTTTCGATTTTACTTCAATTTTACTCAAAGAAATTCTTCAAGTAAAATTCAAGTAAATTCTGTTGAGTACAAAATCACAAGGAAAATTGCCTTAATTTCATTGAAACGAAGGCTCAAATTAAGAGACATTTCAAATACAACTATGCGTAAGATAAATTTTCAGCAAAAAATAAGTTGAGATAACGAAAAAATGACCTTTTTTTCTTAAATGTCAGTGACAGTTGACTTTAATAAAATCGGGAAATTTTTAAATTTAAATATAGAGAAAAAACTGTAACTGTTATTATTTTAATATAGACTAAAAAATGATAATTCACATATCTCAAATTCGCTAAAGCTAATAAAAATACTAAATGCCATCCTTTATAGTTATAATAATCAACAATCCCAGATACAAATTATGTTTCGAGCATGCAATTTTTAACATTTGATTCTAAACAAAAAACAAACAATTTTCTTAATTTGGAGCAGTATGAACACTTTCCAATTTAACTTCATTTCATTTTGACGAAATTAAGGAAATTCTGCTAGCTGAACATAGTATAAAGAAATAAAAAAATAAAGTAATAATGAAGAAATATAGGTAAATCCGCTACTATTAAAATTATAACGATTATTTTATACTTATGTATGTTGAAAATAATGATAATAGAGAGTGTTATCTAATACGAAACAAAATTAAACATACTCAGCGACCAAGCACTACGTGTAACACCCACTTAGGAAGTTTTTTCACATTAATTTTTAGAGCTTAGCGAACAGCAAAATAAAAGAATAAACAAAAAGCATTTTCAAAAAAATTTTTAAGGTTAACTAAATATAAGAAATATTTTCAAAAAGACTACTGATGATGGCTACTCTACAAAACTTAAAATAGCTGTATGGTCAGCCAAAAATTCAATTAATTAAATATGATAGCATTTTGCTATATTTCACTAATCTTCAAAAATCTGTTTTGAATTTTTTTTAAATCGGAAAGATATGATAGTATTAATATCTGATATATTCAAAGTCAATTTTTATCTTATAACTAGCTGACCCGGCGAACGTTGTTTCCCCTTCCAATTGATTTTCCTGGCGTTCGTTGCGTTGCTCTTGACTTTCATTAGCACGTGTAATTGTATCCTGGTTTCTTACATCTTCATTGTTTTCTGCCGATCTATTTAACCGTCGCGACGGTTCTGGAGTAATTGTGAATTCCGAGTCCGTCGACCAATATTTCCTCCTTGTCCACGAAGACGTGGCATTGTTTTTTGTACGATATTTATATCTTTATATATATAATTCTTCTTTTTTGTGTGTCGAATTTTTGAATTCGCTGGATTTACCAGGAATACCACCACATAACTTAAGATTAAAAATTGGCTCACCTATAATTATGCTGCGGAATTTAAATGCACTTAAGCTATGCAACGTCAGTTTTACAATATATTTTAGAGATTTTAAACTTTTTAAACAAATCAAAGTAAGCATGGATAAATTTTAAATTTTTAATATAAATGTATATGGATACCAAAATATAAAAAATTGATTAAAAACACATTATCCAGTGGGCCAAATTGTGAATCTAAACCTTCCTTGAATCCACTTGAACACACAAAAAAAATTTCATCAAAATCGGTTCAGCCGTTTAGGAGGAGTTCACTGTCAACACACGTACAGAAGAAATATATATATAAGATAATCGATTTTATCAATATCAGTCGTACAATCATGTTGCCGCAAAATAAAAATTTATTATTTCAATAAATATTTTTAGCACTTTATTCGCACTAATGTATTTAAAGTTTTTTTTATTGTTAATTTAAAAATAATTATTTTTTCGAACAAGCTGGCACCTCTACAAAATAAATGTAAATAGTTTTGACAGAGCGGCTTGTGAAATCTCAGTTCAGATTACGTTATTTACATTGAGTCGGGTGCGTAGTTAAGAGTGCATCCAAATATTAAATGAAAATAAAGAATAACAAATATATAACAAATATTTTTGTGGTTTTAAAATAACAGCAATGGATAAACGATATTCGTCTTGGTTATTGGAAAACATTATTTTGGGTGAAGTTATCCGCCTGCACATAGGAGTAAATATGATTGGAAGAAACAACAGCTCACATATTCGTGTTAATTCAAATTTTGCATCCAGGAATCATGCCGAAATTATAGTTAGCGAGGATGAAAAAACTATAATTATAAGAGACCTAGTAAGTTAACTAAATTCTTTCCATTTTCTTTTCCTGCGGCATATTTATTGTGTATTTGGCAGTATTTATGTATGATAGTGAAGGATATGTCGAAAACATACTCATCCAGTTGTTCAAATCAAATCGTATCGTCTATGAAATTTTTACATAAAAAATGAATTTAATTATTGCTGTTTCAGCAAACCCGATTAACGTTAACAAACCAAGTAGTCATAATTCAATAAAAGAATTTTTGAACCTTGAATAACAGTATTATTTATGCAATAGCAGCAAATTCATATATGATAAATTGTAAGTTATTCGACACTCTTCTGTTGTAATATTTTCGAGTTTCCATGTAATATAGTATGAATTATTGCCTGCTCTATATTTGGTCTGTTGAAGTGTAAAAACCTAAATACCTAATGTTAAGTTTCTAGTCTTAAATTTTACATATTTTTAAAATATTTTACACATGTTTTTTTCTATTTTGCCTATATTACTACTCAATATCAATGTTACTGCTACACTAGTATTTACAAATAAAGTGATTTTCTGACATACATACAACATATGTAAACTAATGACCTTCGTCTTAACGCATGTAAAATTATATAGATATAGTATGTATCAGAAAAATAAAATTTACAGGAATTTATGTTAAAAAAGTTGCCCTATTGTTGGGCAAGCTAGTATTGTTCATATTTGATTTTGCGAAGTATCTGAAGAACCCGATGAAACAAAGTCTCTGAAGTTGAAAATAAAATCGAATTTTTTGTGAATCTGGATACTATCAAATTTTTACATATATATTTTATATTATATTTTAAATTTTAATTAATATAAAAAAAAAAAAAGTAAAGTAAAGTTTTTATTTATCCAAAGTTTTTAATATCCGAATAATACTCGTATAATCAATGCATCACGTATATACTTCACTATAATAACTAATTTTACTGTAAAATTTATAACTATAAAAATAAAGTGTAGTAGACGACTTGTAATAAAATAAATAACGCATAAATTACGTTTCCTACCAGGTTATTTCCATGTCTATTTCTAAAAGATGCAATTCCAAGGGAATCATTACAGAATTGTTGTCTATTTATATTTTCTCACATTTATTTATTTATTTATTTGATTATTTATATTTTATCACTTATACTTATATATAGTTTTAATTGTGTAATTTTTATCTGTATATTTATTTCATTTATATTTGATCATATTTAATTATATATGGTTATAATTGTGCAATTTTATCTATTTATTCATGATATATGTATGTGTATTTATGGTCGTATAATTTTACTATCATGTAATAGTATTTAGGACGTGTGCGAGTTAGGCTAAGTTGATGCTAAACCAAATGGGAGATTTTTTAGGATTTTTTGCACTGCACACATTTTGCCATTTATCAACACGTATCGACACATCAATACATTATCGACACAACTTAGAATTTCCCTCATTTAGAACGCAACTTAGCCTAATTCGCACACGACCTTAGTTATATTTTTGTTATCATCTAATTATTATATATTTACATAGTTTATTTATATTACTAGATTTATTCATCTATTTATATAGATCATTATTATGTTTTCATTCTTTATTATTACCATTTAGTTAGTATTTGAATGTGATTTTTTTTCATGTAATTATTAATTAGTCACAATTTTTATTATTATTTAAATGTATTAAATATATATCTATTGCTCATGTAATTCAACAAAGTCTTTTATATATCATGTATTATATACTTATTAGTTTTGCGGATGTGGATAAAGTCTTTAGATAGATAATAGTCTGTAGGGCTAAGTATATATTTTTTTGTTTTCGCGTATAGCCGGTGACAAGCCTTCACCGTGTGCGTGTGAAGGGTATTGGCATTATGCAATACACCGTGGGCATGTAAGTGGATATAAAACCATGAAACTGACGAAGCTTCAGTTAGTAGATAATTGGAGATTTGGACACATGAATAACGTGATATAATGCAGTACAATGCAATACGTTGTGTGAACTATAACACTGCAACAATTAACTAGAAAATGACACGACTTTATACGTTTCGCATTTGTTGCTAGCAAGCGAATACTCAAGTAATGCATTGAATAGCGTTGGTATGACGTTAATGTGAGCCATTCACTGCACATCTCCGATGTTTACTTACCTACAATATATCTCCGAGCAATCAGCGAGTAAAAGAATCAGGAGAAGTAGTAAAGTATCAGATCTAAACTATTATTTAATGTAATTATCAAATGTAATAATTTAGCATACATATTACATAGATTTTATTATGTTTAGATTATATTTAGCGTATATCTTTATCCTCTCGCCTGAGAACGCCAGCAGTAAATACGAATCATGATTATCCGACATATTACATCACTCAATAAGTCGTGTGACGGACACACTGATGGCGCTGCCATTGCAATCCATATGATATTTATGAAGTAACAACCTTCAAAAGACTATGTGTAAAATTTCATGACATTTCGATTAGTCAGAAAAAACTGATAGCCATTTAAGTAAAGCTACTTTTGTTATTTTCAAAACAATTTCGTGTGTTAATTTATCATTGCTTCTTGATGAAAAAAAAAATTGTATAAGCTCATCAATGGCTTCAAAAGTGTTATCCGGAATCTGCTCCATTGAGAAAAACCATTTGTTATTGGTTTGCTGAAATTAAACGTGGTCGTACAGACACCGATGACAATGAATGATCTGGTCGTCCAATTGAGGTGGTTACTCCAGAAAACATCAAAAGTCCAGAAGTTGGTTATATCTGATCGTAAATTGAAATTGCGTGAGATAGCTGAGACCGTAAAGCTATCAGAAGGCAGTGTCTTTACAATTATGCATGAATATTTGAATATGTGAAAGCTCTTTTCAAAGTGGGTGCTGTTTTTTCTCACAGTCGATCAAAAACAACAACGTGTTGATGATTTAGAGCAGTGTTTGGCCATGTTTACACGTAATTAATCAGAATTTTTGCGTCGATATGTGACAATGGATAAAACATGAATCCATCACTTCACTCCGGAATCACACTTCGAATTGCGTCCTCATCCACCGATTAGTCTGGCTCCCAGCGACTATTGGCTCTTCGCTGATCTCAAAAAAATGCATGCCGATAAGAAATTCATCTCAAAAGAAGAAGTAATTGCTGAAACTGAAACCTATTTTGAGGTAAAAGACAAATCCTTCTACAAGCACGTCATCGAGAAGTTAGAGAAGCATTGGAATGATTGTATTGGTCTTGAAGGAGATCTTGAAGGATTTAATTTAATTTAAAGTTTATTTAAATTTAATTGAAGCTAAAAAATTTTTGATATACACTAGGATTAGATACCCTATTATTAAAAATGGGAAATTTAAATTTTAAAAATATATAATTATTATTTGATGCCCATTTATAATATATTATAAATATTAATATACTATATTTGTACTATATAAAATTTTTTAAATATTGCAATAAGTTTTTATAATATCATGCTTTGCAGAACTCTAGTAATGGTATCTATGTAAATCATAACTCAACAACCCGCGCAATATTGAAGAAAGGAGATTTAATTGGAGTGGGTGTTAGGATCAACTACAATATTGCCACTATAGAGCACCCTTTATTTGTGCTTAAGACAGCACCAATGAAATGTTACGTAGAAATGCAAGAAAATGTTGAACCTAAAAGTATATCATTAGAAAAAGCAAATAATTTAGACTCTTCATCAGTTTCAAAAAGTGAAACTGCTATCAATTTTAATATATTAAATATTCAACGTAATAACTCATCAAATGTTGTAACACCAATAACCACTGATGTTAGCATAAATGCTACAAAGCTTAATTCCTCAAATATTACACCGAAACCTGCTGATACAATGAATTGTATGGAAAAATCACCATCGTCCAATTTAAATATACTGAATGACGATCTTATCCTAATAAGCGAAGATGAAGAGCCCAATATTGCAGTCGTCAAAAATGATATTGCTTCTCCTAAAACCAATGGTAATACATTGTTAGCAGGACAGTGTATTGTTTTGCTTACTGAAGAGTCTTCATCAGAAGAAACAATGGATAAAGAAATTAAAAATGAAAAACTTGATGATAACAAATTTCAACTAGCGTCAATTGTCCCACAAAACAATATATCTGATAATAATGAATGTGGCAATAATAAAATTGCTCAACAAAATAATATGTCCGATAATAATGAATATGCTGAAAAAGAAGAAGAAGAGTTCATTTTAACTCAAAAAGCTATAGATGATATAAAAGCTGAATTCCTAACAGACGATTATAATAGTTTTGAAAATGATATAAATACAATTCCAGAAGCGTTGGATAATTCTTTAGGATATGAAAATTTCGATAGTGTGATAATTGATGACGACTATGATGCAGATCTTGAAGAAAAAGTTGAAATTTGGTCAAATAAATTATTATCTCAGAATGTTATGGAGCAAAGTCAAATATTTGAAGAAGATAACTGTGAAGAGCCAATAAGTACTGAAATAGAATGTGAATTTAAAAATACAACTCACCAAACACTTATTGATGAGATACTGTTTCCATTAAGGCAAAAGCTTGAGTCGCATAAAAAGAAAAAAGTTTTTAAAAAGAAAAAAAAATCGGGATATATATCCATTTCTTCTGATGATGAAAGTATAAAATCAAAAAAAAGAAAACAATCACTTAGTAAACGTACTAAAAGAAAGCGGGTTGTTGAAGACAAAGGAAAAATTGCAACTGAAACAAAAGAAGCAACTGAAAAACGTGCTAGACTAAATAGTACTGACGAAGATATTACACAAGTTTCAAATGAAACAAGAGAAACACAACAAAATCGTACTACTGAAAATAATATTACGGATGATCAATTATCTGTTTCAAATGATAACGAACACATTAAACCTAATAAAATAGAAGAAACACCTCAAAATCACACTAGAAGAAATACTATCACTGACGATAAAATATATAATAGCTCAAAAGATAATAAATTAGAAGAAATTGTAAAGAAAGTAGCTAAGAAAAATAATTCGTTTCTTGAAGTTATAAACCCTCCACATTTACCAATTCATAAGGGGAAGCATAGAGGCATCTCGGCGGCTACAGCTTCAACAACAGATTTTGGACAAATGTTAAAAAGTTGTGAAATAGATAATTTAACAAAAAAGAATAACGTAGAAAAGCGCAAAGCAATGCTCAAGGATATAGCAGAAAAATCAAAAGAAAAAAAAGAAAAATGCGAATCGGAGGACCAAAAGAAAAAAGAAGTAATGAAAGTGAAAAATACAAAAGTGAACCGTGGGGCGTTTCTTACAAATGATGTGCCCAAAACAATTTGTCGTAAAAAATCAGATGATAATTCAAAACTGGAGACATCAACGAATACGGCGTTAGCACAGTTAAAAAGACGGAATTCAATATGCGGATCATTAGCAGAAAGAAAAGAGAAGGTAGAAGCACGAGAAAAACGAACAACAAACAAAATAACATTTGCTTCAATGCAAAAGAACATAGTAGAATCTTTTGAAAATCAAAGAAGATTAGAACAAGTTTCTACTTTGCGTTCATGCTTGTTTAAAACTGTTCAAAAAACTGTTCGAAGAGTTCGTTTCGCAGAAGAGAGAAATGAAATATATTATATCGAACCTCGCATTGGAGCTACAAAAAAAGTAGATAAAAAAGATGCTGAACTGCAACCCTCATATAATGCCAGGAGAGATTACATGCGCCGACAATTTCCAAAAGT